>NC_081558.1:191649794-191743503 GCF_022355385.1 Mustela nigripes
CTTTTTTTTTTTTTTTTTTTTTTTTTTTTTGTCAAGTCATGGTTCTTTTTCTAGTATCTGAAAATGTGCCAAACTAAATGTCAGTGCCTCCATAAGGAAGATTGAGGGTTCTTTTTAGAGCAGATAGAAGCGTCAAATGACAAACATGCTTATTCTGAATGTCCCTCCCGCGGGTGTGACTCGCCTCAGAACAAGGTCAGAGAACAACGTAGCAGAGCGAGCTACAATTTGTTTGACTTGACATCCCCGGGTATTTCCCTTTGTTATCCCTGTGTCATCATTCTGTGAGGAGAGAGCAAGGCAAGCGCTCGCTGTCGGGTGGATGTGGCTACTGGCCCCACACACCGCCCAGAGCTGCTGCGAAGTTCACTTTCTGAAAAGCTACCAGTCGACTTTAATGCCGTTAAAGCATTTGCAGCATCTGAATTCTTTCCTCAGGCCAAACTCTGGCTGAAAAGTTCACCCTCTCCTCCTCCTGGAGCAACCCTCACCTAGCCTAAACCTTAGCCAGCACACACTGTAGCAGAAGCTGGTGTAGCCCCGCCAAGGGAGGACTTCCGGCCAAGGCCCAGTCTCCTTGCGGCCATGACTCCTAGAATGAGTCTAGGGAAGGAAAGGCCAGGAGTCATGGGAATGTTTTGCGCTCAGTCAGCCTTTATTATTTACCTACCGGAAGGCAAAACCAGTCTGAGCCCTGGGAATACAAAGTCATGAAGTCATGCTTCTGATGTTCAAGGTGTTTAACAGAGAATAAACCAGGGTTGGAGCCCTCTACCCTGGAGGTCCTGGAGATGCTGCCTACGGTTAGCTTTGGCTTACCTCTTGGTTCACCACCATCTTGGGGACCAAGGGGACAAGGCATTTATCTTGGTGAAAAGCGGTTTCCCCCCTCCCTGACTCATTGCTCTTTCTTGCCTTGATCACACACGGTGGCGACAGGGATGGTTTGGGACACAAATAAGGTAGCATTGGGGAATTGGAGGATATAATCTGTAAATAATAAATGAATGGCAGAAGTTTCTTTTCTGATTCCCAATGAACTTAACACAAGTTTCTGAGCTATTCTCCCTTAGGAGCATTTCCTCAGTCTTATGAAAAAGGACTTTCTCTCAGATCATTCTGAGTCTTAGCAACAAGGCTTGGCACCAAGGAGAATTTCCTGCCCTATTCTTTGGCTCCTTTCTTTAGATTTCCTTTCTTGAGCTTTCTATCACAGCATCTGAACCTCGCCGCACGTGCCCACTGTCCAGTCCTATGGCTTTGGCTGGAGGCTATTCCTGGTCCTTCCTCCAACCTACTGCCTTTGACTTTCATGACCGACCTACGCATTTACAAAGCAATCCCAGCAGGTTTCCACCACACGTTTCCAACCCTGAGATTGACATTGATTTTGAAATGCAGCTACACAGCTTAGAGAAGCTCCCTGAATACACCCAATCACCCAATTTAGGGAAGTAAGACTTCTCTGACAGAGAGAGGGAAATGACCTATTTTAAACTGAAATACTGAAAATTTCTACTTATTCTCATTTCAAAGGAGAAAAAATGAAAAAAATGAGTCTTAAAGAAAATGAACGATCTCCTCTTGTAACCCTTCCATTAGAGGAATGCACAATACTTGGGTAATGATGTTCAATTTATTCATAAGAAGACAAAAGGGCATTTTTTTTCTGGATGGCTCCCTTGTGAGAGGCCCTTTGGCAAGTTAGGATTTTCTAACAATATAAGGGACAATGTCTTTAGGCAAGTCTGTGAGATCCCTTTCATTCCTTCAGCGTTTCCCCCCTGTTTTCCTCTTTCCCTTCTAAATGAGATGGATGTCTATGTACATAGGTTTTGTTTTGTTTTGTTTTGTTTTCCAAATGCAAATGTGGAATGGCATGTAAGTTCCATATTACCTGAGCTTTAACTGAAAACAATCTTAAAGCAAGGCTGGTCTGGTTCTGGATTCCAGCAGGATATGGAATTTGCCTTTCACAGGATTTAAATGAAGAGATGTTAATGACAATTTTTATTGGTTAGGACACACAATCTATAGTATTTTGTTATGACAACCCTAGTAGACTAATACAGCTAGGTGAAGTATTAGATACACCATGGAAGAGAATTCAAGCTTTGAGATATCTCTGACCAAGATATTAAGAGTGATTCTTTCACTTACTACTTGTAGATCTTGGGAAAACTTTGAACCTGTTTTCTGGCTTGAACAATGAGGACACTAGTCTCTACACCACTTTACTTTTTTTAAAAAATCCCATTTCTTCCTGTATATTTTCCCTCTAGTATATTTTCCTTTTTCCTGAAATGCATCCTTTAGAATATCCTTTAGTTAGGGGTTATTGCTAAAAATGTAGTGTTTGTAAGTCTGATAAAAACTTTGTTTTAACTAGTTTCACTGAATGGGTAATCCTTTCATAGTTATTTTCTTGACTCTTTGAAAATACGTTTCATCATCTTCTGGCTCTCATTAAAACTGTTAGCATTCCTTTGTAGGTGTTTTGTCTGTGCTCCTCTGTCTTTGGCAAACTGCAATTTCACTAAGGGTTTGTCTGAGTCTGTGGTGGTGGTTGTTGCTATCTACAAAAGTTTCCACGACTTTTCCTAAATCTGTGTTGGGAGTCTGTTATCAGTATTAGAAAATACTCCGAAATTACTATTAGCAACTGTTAACTTCTTTCTATACTGACATCTCGATTCTCTGTATTGTTTTGTACAGTTCTGACCGGACATGATCCTGACCTTCTAACTTTAATGTCCCTTAACCTCCATTTTATGTTTTCCAAAAATTATTTTTAAGAGAGAGGCAGCAGGAGAGTTGGGCAGAGATTGGGGAAGGAAAGGGCAGAGAGAGAGGGAGAATCTTAAGCAAGCTCCATGTTGGTGCATAGCCCAACACCGGGCTTGAACTCATGACCCTGACTGAGATCATATCCTGAGTAGAAACCAAGAGTCAGTCGCTTAACTGACTGAGCCACCCAGGCACCACTATTTTCAAATCTTTACACATGTTGTATTCTGAGGTATTTATTCTGCTCTATTTTCCAAACATAAATTTCTCCTTTAGCTCTATCTGATATGCTGTTTGAAATTTTCATTGAGTTTTTCAAATTCAGTCACTGGTTTTCATTTCTAGAAGTTTTTTTTAAATTAAATTTCCCTGATCAATTTCATAATCTTTTGTTCTTTATTTATATGTTTGATGGCTTCCTTTTTACAATTTATGGAGCATGTTTTTATACTCTAAATTGCATAATTCTAATCTCTGAAGTCTTAGGGCTCCAATTCTGCTTTTTTTTTTTTTTTTTTAAGATTTTATTTATTTATTTGACAGACAGAGATCACAAGTAGGCAGGGAGAGAGGAGGAAGTAGGCTCTCCGTGGAGCAGAGAGCCCGATGCGGGGCTCAATCCCAGGACCTGAGCTGAAGGCAGAGGCTTTAACCCACTGAGCCACCCAGGCGCCACCTCCAATTCTGCTTTCTATTTATACTGTTTCCTAGCCCTGGTGCATTATTTCCTGGTGCATTTTGCTATTTCTGTTGTTGTGAGTTCAGGCTTGATGAAAATTTTTCTATGAAACTATTCTGAATCCTAGATTCAGAGCATATTCCTCCAGAAAGTATTTGCATTTTCTTATGCTGTCCTTCAGCCAGTGCTACCAATAAGGGAGTGACATAAATTTAGAACAACAGCCCACACTGGGCAGGGCCTTGTGATTATGAATTCTCAGGGGAGGTATTTTGGGAGGGATTAGTTTTGTTTTGTTTTAGTTGAAGTAAAATTCACATAATATTAAATTAACTATTTTATTTTATTATTATTATTTTTTATTTCAGAGAAGAGAGAGAAAGAGAAAATCTTAAGCAGGCTCAATGCTCACTACAGAGCCTGATGTGGGGCTTTATCTCACAACCCTGAGATCAAGACTTAAGCTGAAATCAAGAGTCAGACACTTGAAAAGAAACCCTATGCCCATTAAGCAATCATCTCTTATTATTCCTTTCCCCGACCTGTAAAAACTACTAGCTTGCTTTTTGTCTCTGTAGATTTACCTATTCTGGATATGTTCTATAAATGAAATCATCAGGGTGTGATACTTGGTGTCTTTCTTTCATTTCGGATATTTTTCAGGTTCACCCAAGCTCACGCATGTATTAATACTTCTCGCCTTTTTATGTGTGAACTCCACTGTATCTACATAGCACAACTTCTTTATTCATTCATCCCTTAATAGACATTGTGGCCATTTTTACTTTTTGACTACTGTGAATAGTGCTTCTATGAACATTCATGCATAGGCTATTTTTGAGTATCTGTTTTCAGTTCTTTTGGGTATATACCTTGGATTGGAATTGTGGGTCATATAGTAAATCTATGTTTGATTTTTCAAGGAACCACAAAACCATTTTCTACCATGGCTCTACCATTTTCTGTCACCACCAACAAAGTATGAGAGTTCTAATTTCTTCGTATTCTTGCCAACACTTGTTATTTTATTTTTTTGTTTGTTTGTTTGTAACTATTCTAGGAAGTGTTAAGTGTTATCTCACTGTGGTTTCAATTTGCATTTCCTTAATTAGTCACTAAGGAAGATTTTGAAGCATCTTTTCATATCCTTGTTGGCCATTGTGTATCTTTGAAGAAATGTCTATTTAAATCATTTGCTCATTTTTTAACTTGATTTTTTGTCATTTGTTGTTGAGTTGTGAGAGATTTTTTATATATATTCTGGATCGTAGGCCCTTAGCATATATGTGATTTGCAAATATTTTTTCCATTCTATTAGCTTGTATTTTCACTTTCTTGATAGTGTGCTTTGATTCACAAAAGACTAATTTTGAGGAACTCCAATTTATCCATTTTTTCTTTTGTTGCTTGTACTTTTGGTGTCACAACCTGAGAATTAATTCATTGCTAAATTTAAGATCAAGATTTGCCTGCATGTTTACTTTTAAGAGCTTTGTAGTTTGGTTTCTTCTATTTAGGTTGTTGATCCATTTCAACTTAGTCTTTGTATATGGTGTGAGGTAGCAGTCTGACTTCATTCTTCTGTGTGTGGATATCTACTTGTTCCAACACTGTTTGTTGAACAGTCTAGTCCTTCCCTGTTGAATGGTCCTGGTACTCTTGTTGAAAAGTAATTGTCCATAGTTGTATGGGTTTATTTCTGACTCAATTCTATCAATTGAACTATATGTCTATCCTTCTGTCACTACCATACTCTTTTCATTACAGTAGCTTTGCAGTAAGTTTTGAAATCAAGTGTATGTTCTCTAACACTGTTCTTCTTTTTTTAATATTGTTTTGGTTATTCAAGGTCCTTTGCATTTCCGTTGGTATTTGAGGATCAGCTTTTCCATATCTACAAAAATGGCATTGGGATTGTAATAGGGCTTTCAATGAATCTATAGATAATTTTAAGTAATATTGCCATCTTAACAATATTGTGTTCCCATCCATGGACACTACATATCTTTCCATTTATTTTATTTATTTTATCTTTTTTTAAATATCTTTCCATTTATTAACATCTTACTTATTTTAGCAGTATTTTGTAGTTTTTAATACAGAAATATAATACCTTTTGATTAAATTTATTCCTAAGTATTTTGTTCTCTGTGATGTTATTATAAAAATAATTTTTAAAATTTTATTTTCAAATTATTTATTGTTTTACATGTTGATCTTATATCCTGCAACTTTGATGAATTTGTTATTAATTTTTATTTTTTTAACTTTTTGGGGGGGTTTTTCTTCCCCTTCATCAAGACAAAGTACAGAATCAATTTTCCTTGAAGATAACTTTTATAAGTTACAGTTATTTTCTTTCTTTTTTTAAATTAAATTAATTTATTTATTTTCAGAAAAACAGTATTCATAATTTTTTTCACCACACCCAGTGCTTCATGCAATCCGTGCCCTCTATAATACCCACCACCTGGTAGCCCAACCTCGCACCCACCCGCCACTTCAAACCCCTCAGATTGTTTTTCAGAGTCCATAGTCTCTCATGATTCACCTCCCCTTCCAATTTACCCCAACTCCCTTCTCCTCTCTAACACCCCTTGTCCTCCATGATATTTGTTATGCTCCACAAATAAGTGAAACCATAATGATAGTTGACTCTGCTTGACTTATTTCACTCAGCATAATCTCTTCCAGTCCTGTCCATGTTGCTACAAAAGTTGGGTATTCATCCTTTCTGATGGAGGCATAATACTCCATAGTGTATATGGACCACATCTTCCTTATCCATTTGTCCCTTGAAGGGCATCTTTTGTTTTATTTCTAAATAATCATTTCACTGAGAACTTTTTTGGAGTTCTAGCTTTTTGAGAAGTTCTGATCTAATTTTCCATCTTTGGGAGCCCTAGGTTTTGTCTTGCAATTACATGTAGTATAATAATAGCAAGGTTTCTGCTTTGATGGTTCTGGAAATCACCTGTAGATCAGCCAACTCTCTTTACTCTGGATTGCTCCTTCAGCTTGGTTTGATTTTTTCTTGCCAGCTCTGCAATATGAATGAGTATGGGTGATATAATTTCACTGTATACATACATATAGAGTGTGCAAGAGATGTGAAGTGATGTATTATTGGTAAATTTAGCTTTGATATATAATGAGTAACTTGAAACAACTATTGTGGGAAATTCAGGGTAAACTTGAATCTTGCTTGAGATGTATGATTTTACTTGAAGTGGTCCCTTAAAGTTCACTGCTCTCCTCCAGTTCCTCCATATAAAAAGTTTCACTGCTGGGGCGCCTGGGTGGCTCAGTGGGTTAAGCCACTGCCTTCAGCTCGGGTCATGATCTCAGGGTCCTGGGATCGAGCCCCGCGTCGGGCTCTCTGCTCTGCAGGGAGCCTGCTTCCCTCTCTCTCTCTCTCTCTCTTTGCCTGCCTCTCTGCCTACTTGTGATCTCTCTCTGTCAAATAAATAAATAAAATCTTTAATAAAAAAAAAAGTTTCACTGATACCAACGACAACAGTAGTGTTAAGAACATTGGATTATTTTTGGTGTGCCTTGTAGAAATGAGCATTCTGGTTTATGACTTTTAATTAACATATTTTATTGTTGTCCATTAATTGGTGTTGAAGCAAAACCAACTCGAAGTAACCTGAAGCTATGTTCAAATATTTTATTCTGCAAAATTTTATGTACGAAAGCATGAGAACTCTCAAAGAAGAGCAGAAGAATTAACTTCCAAGGTAACTCCTACAGGGTATCTATAATAGGCAAGCTTAGCCTAAGCCAACACAAGGAAAGTCCAGGAGAGAGATAATTTCATCATGAAAATGACCAAAGTAGAACTTTAAAGTGAATTGAACCTCTATTCTTCAAAGTAAAGCTTCTATTAAAGCAAACTGCAAATGCCAGTTGCTTATTGACCCAGCCCAAGCATTGATTATCTTGTGTCTATTCACTGCCCCCCGCCCACTGTTCCCGATCTCTACCTTCTAACATTTTAAGAAAAATTTTGCTATAGTTGAAATGCTTTCCATTCAAAACAGTTAGCTCTTCAGTGGTTTACCTACATGCTATATATATAATAATACATTGGGAGATATATTTATCAAACACATCAACTACAATCTTTAAGGTGATGAAAGTATTTTTATTCTATGTCTAGTAAAATGCTCTTATATGCAATCACCCTATTTTTTTCTCACCACTTTTCAGCATGAATTGTTCTGCCTACTTAATACTTTTTTGTCCCCTTAACAGCCAATGCCATTGTGTGCCTTTGGGTTTGAGATATTTGAGGCTTTCTTTTGCTTTCAGACTTCTCGCTAATACTACAGTTTAGGTCAGTCTTACTGTACAAGAATGCCATAGTTATATCATTATATTATAAGAAGCTAATTGTATTGCTTGTGCTAATGAATTATTCATGACATAATCACATAAATTCAATCCACGTTGATGCTTTATTTTGCATATTAATTCGAACATAGTGCATTTTTCACATTTTGATCTAAAATGATCTCGGATAATGACCTGCTTGTGGATATAGAGGTTTACATTGTCTTCAATATTTTTTTTTCTCTAAACATTGCTCTGTGGTGCATATGCTTTGCCAGGGTGATACAGGTCATGCAGAGCCAGAGACCTGATAATAATTTCCTTTAAGGTCCTCCAATTATTGCTTATTAACAGGATTTCCAAGAGAATTTCCTCTACACAAAGTACTGTGTTCCCCAGGCCCTTTCAAATAGCAGAGATGCCTTCTTTTGTCTTTTCATTCTAACTCTCATTTCCCAAACTCATCACTCTCCCTAGTCTTCCTCCGTCCCTGGACTCTCCATTTAATTACTTTCTCTAACTTGCACCCTTAATCCATTCATGCCAACAAATCACTGACAGATAATGCTGAAGTTTTATGTATGGAGTAATGACTCGCTATTGACCAGAAGCTGTGCATGCTAACTGCTCCCTTCGACTTGCCCTTCTCACCTCAGACCCTCACGGTTTTCAGATTCATCCTTCCACAACCAGTGATTATAGCTGGTGCTTCCTCTACACTGCAATCTGCTATTGTTTATGGCCCAACACCCATGCTAAAACAGCTCTGCTTAGCTTTCAAGTCTTCTTCTCTGAAAACCCCCTTCTTCCTAGTGATCTTATTTCATCTTCCATTCTGGTTAGATCAGTCCATTTCGTACTTCAGAAGCATAGCACACGACGTTCATACCACTGTCTACACCTTTGTTGACTCCACCTGAAATTCCCTAGGTTTTGTTGTACATAGGAACTACGTGCCACTCTTTCAAGCCTCAGCACAAATGCAGTCTAGGCTGTGAAGTGTTCTTGAACTATCCTTACCTTCAGTGATGTTACCTAATTCCCCTGAACGCCTGCCATACCTCAGCATTTTATTAGATGCTTTGTTGTTGTTGTTTTCCTTTTTTTTTTAAGATTTTATTTACTTATTTGAGAGATAGAGCAGCGGTGTTGGGGGGAGAGGCAGAGGGAGGGGAGAAACAGACTCCCCTTCCTGCTGAGCAGGGAGTCTGAAGCAGGGCTCGATCCCAGATCCCAGGACCTCAGATCATGACCTGAACTGAGGGCTTCACCGACTGAGCCACCCAGATGCCCCTTTACTTCTTACTCTTATTCACTTTTGTTCCATGGGCTTTAATTTTGCCTTCCTAACAAGATTATAAACTTTCTGAGAGTCTGAACCATACCATATGTTAGTTCTATTTCTTTCTTTTAAGGGGGTGAATAAATTCTTGCTGTCCAGTAGAATCTAACACAGCACAAGTGCTAATAAACATTTATTTTATTTGACTCAGTTTCAATGCCTGTCCTAGCAGGTGTGGGCATGCACATAATGCCATTAAAGGAGATCCAAATGACCCAGCCCTATTTTACATTGTGCGTAGTAATCTATGCCAACATATTTACCGTGAAATGGACTTAATGATTTCTATTTAGGAGAGTCCAGAGGAGTTGGAAAAGTATTTGACATATCTTTCTGGAATTGGAAGTATCTAACATCAACCTTTCAGATGTGATATTGATTTGGCTGCCATGACCTGCTACCCTTTGATCCCTGGGGTGGATTTAATTCATCTGGCTGGATGGCCAGGTGTTCCTTTTATTTCTAGATGCCAAATTTGTGAGAGAGAATCAAGAGGATGAGCATATCATTTGGAGGAGAAGGTATTTCAACCATCTTTCCACATACTAAAAAATAGTATCTATTCCTAGCTATTACACAGACTGGCAAAGTTTTATTTTAGTCCTTGGATTTCAATGCTTAAATTAATGAAAAGATGACTTTAAAACAGTAAAGTTTCCTTGGAGATATGCAAGAGGTAGATTGCAGATTTCGTTAAGGCAAGTTAGAGACTGTGTCTGTCTTATTTCTGTGGTATCCCCAGCACACAGCAAAGAGACTAGCACCTAATGGATGCTCAACAAATGTTGCTGGGAGATATCAATGAGAATATAAATTTAAATGTAATGCAATTATTTTAGACTACTCCCACTTGTGTACACATAGATCTTCTCACTGATATTAATAACCTACCTTTATTTTCCTGAACCATCGTTCTGTTAAACTGTAGTAAGTCAAATGCTTTGTAGAGTTTCTCTCTTCAAATATTTCTGACATCTCCAGGGGCACTTGTTAGTATTTGTTGCCTGATGCCATGGCTAGAAAGTCAGGACTTTTTTCTAGTCTTTGGCCCTTGGATCCATGAAAGAAATGCTTTAAGATTAAAATACTGTTTCCATGACCACTGCTGTCATCGTGGCCACTGGGAACATTGAGGTAATGTGTCAGTGAAATTGGGTCTATGCTTCTCTGATTGAAGATGAAGGGTCCTGAGGTAGTAAAAAGGATGTCCATTCTATGTTAGGCTTAGTTAGGGTTCCTATGGCCAATTTGCTTGAGCCCAGTGGTTAGGGAACTCAGCACCCCAGCATTCTCATTCACCCCCATAGCTAGGAAGCCAGGATCCCAAAGGTGCAGCCCTCACAGCAAGACCACCTATACGCTGAGACTCTGCTCCTGTGACCATTTTCCCACCTGAATTACATGGACAGTCTTACATACCCAATGTCAGTGAAATCAGAGCCGACACTGCCTAAAATGCCAGATATTTTTTTTCTCCATCTGGAAGATCTGCTGGGCTTAGAATATTATTCAAAGACAAAGTCCTCACTGGCACTCATGCAAAGTGAGAAGTGAAGTGTTTCTTCTCTGGTCTAGTCACCCAGGGCCCCTAGAACTAGGCTACTGGAGCTCTAAAGTGTTTGCCAGCTCATCTGATGAACATGTGAGTTAGGGTTGTCTGGTCTACCTAGTTAATCAACTGGCAAACCTGCACCTGGGCCACCCTACCCAGGCCCTATTGCTGGATCCAGAGCACCGGATGAGACTACACCTGTCTTTCCTTGCCTTTGCTTTCTGAGATCATTCCCTCCCACCTACGACCCACCCATATGGCTGAATTCTCCTGGTGGGTCCCTTTGAGTCTTCTGTTCTCCCAGTTCCTATGCAAAGGAGTGGATACAACTGTAAGGAGAATGATGTCTAGTAGAAAACGCCAGAGTTCCACTATTCTAAAAGTAAATATAAAACAAAATGCAGAAAACACCTTGCGGTATAAGAGGCCCATGGTTTGAGACTCCTTATCTAGAAGAAACATGCTGCGGAGAACTTGGGGGATAATACTTCTGTTTACTGTAAAACATATCCCAGGAGGTCCCTGCATTGCAGGGATAAGGGGGATGCCAGAGGACCCAGGATTGCTGTAGATCTACTCACTTTATCCTTAGGTGAAACATTATATGAAACCTTTGTAGAGATGGTTGAATTTTTGTTAGATGGTAAGAAGCCATAGTACTCTTCTTTCATCAAGAATGGGGAAAAAAAAAAAGTTAGCCACTACATCTTTTTCAAAGAATAAATGAAGGTATGCAAAATATCAGTGCCCTGGTTACAAGACTTCTGTCCTATTAGCCATCAGGTAATTTAATAGATTAGAAGCAGAAGAGAAAACCATCCTCTAGATATGGCTATTGGCAATTGGCAGGAAATGAAAGGGACATTATAAGATTAAGAACTACAGAGTAACCTCAGATGTCTTATGATATGTAGAATAAAGAGAAAGGAGAGGAAGAAGTTTTGAATAATGCAGTGCAGGATTTATCATCAGAAGCTGGGATCAACGACTAATACTTTACTCCCCTTATTGCCAAATATTTTATTGACTCACGGTTATATCCCCCAAAGAATTGGATGGCATTTACTGTGTACCCATTGTGTAAGTCCGGCTTCTTTCACATATATTACATCATTTCACCTTCATAAATCCTCAGGTATGCTACCCCTTTGTTCAGATACTGGAGTTGGAGCTCAAAGCATGTATGTGATTTCTGCACAGTCTCAAAAAGTAAAGGTCGGAGGGAGAATTCTAACCCAGGACAAAGTCTAGAATCCATACTTTGGTGGGGGTGGGGGGTGGGGAGATTTAATAGAAGAAAATAACTCTGAATTGTAAACATTTAATAGGAAAACACCTCTGAATTCCCAAATTCTAAAAAGGCATTTTCTAAAGTATTATCATCATTATTGTTATCACCAAGAATAGTAGATCTATCATCTCAAAGCACCTGGATTAGTGCTAGCATTAGCTTTAAAGGAATTAACAGATTCATTCCCTTGATTATGGTTTTACAGTCATTAAAAAGACATTGAAAAACCAGTATATTTTTTAGGTATTTTGCTCCATTATTTTGAAACTCGACTTTTATCAAAAACTTCCAAAACTCTCTGTTCAATTCCTTATGCTATCAATTATGAGCTGAAAGTGAAAACGAGTTTCTCTTTTGAAATCTTAATGACTGCACACACACACACACACACACACACACACACACACACACACATACATTTTGAGCTCAATATAATTGCTTTAGAATGGGGCTCTGTATTTTTGTTAAAGTATTTTTTTGTAATTTAAAAGACATTGTTCCATTATCAAGCATGCTTTATGTTTAAACTGCTTGAAACATAACCACTTAGAAAGTGAAGTCAACTCAACTCAACTGACCCTTTTTTGGCCAGCTTTGTGGGAAAAGGAGAAAAGAAGGGAAAAGGGGAGAAAGGTCTAATTATGGTGACTGGGTGCCTGGAGAGGATGGAGGTAACACTACCAGATGTAGCAAATAAAAACAGCCAAATTTTAATTTCAGATAAATAACACATCTATGTTAGTATAAGTATGCCCCAACTGTTGCGTGAGACATACTTACACTAAAACAAACAAACAAACATTGTTTACTTAACTTCAAATTTTCCCGTATTTTACGTGGTAACCCTAAATGAAGGTGAATAGAGTTAGTATTGGCCCTACTGGCCCATGTCCTCAGTGCCCAGCCCGTCAGGTTCCTCCTAGACTAAAGCAGAGCCTTAAACTTGAGGCAGCTTTTGCTCAAAGCTTAATAGTGATGAGCTATTGATAGCCAAGCATTGCCAAATCCTCATTAGTTTCTAAGTCAGGAACTACATTTAGAAAAAAGTAGCTCGCTTATGAAAAGGTCATCTATCCAATAACCTCAAGTACCAGGAACACAGCTGAAACCCAGGAAGCAAAGAGGAAAAAAAAAGACCTCTGAGGATCCAAAATAGAAACCGTGTGCTTAAAGCTCACAGTCTTTTCTCTGAGAAGGGCCCTCAGACCTGCACTCAGCGTCATTTACTCTTCTTTTAGGCATCATCTGAACAAGTTTAGTTGTCTGATTTCCCGACCAGTAGGGATAAAAGGCAGGATATTACGAGGTGGGCAGAACAGCCAGGTAGCCGAGGGGTCAGTGGCACAGAAGACAGCTAGAAGGGAAGAATCCACCCCACTATATAAATGATCTCCCTTCAAAACTGAGAAGACGATGTACCAAGCTGTCATTAGCGGTTATGACTCAACAATGGGCATCCAAGTGGTTTTTTGTTCTCTTCCCTGTACTTTTTCATGCTTTATAAACCTTTTACATGCATATTCATGATCAGAAAAAGCAACATAGTTACTTTTTTTTTTTTTTTTTTTGGTAAGATTTTATTTTATCTGAGAAAGAGCAAGCCCAGGAGCAGGAGCAGCAGGGAGGCACAGAGAAAGAAGTGGAGGGAGAAGGAGACCATGCTGAGCTGAGCGGGGATCCCAACCCGGGGATGATCACAGGACCCTGAGATCATGACCAGAGCCCAATTAAGGGGATGCTTAACCAACTGAGCCATCTAGGCGCCCTACAACACAACCATTTTTGATATGATAAAATTTAAAGAATTATTCCTTGGCCCTCCCAGGAAAATTCTATCCTTGTGTCTGTTAGGAGCATTTACAAAATGGTAATTATAAGCCAGATGCTTATTTTTCATTCCCTTCCCCCAGACTGTAAGCTTTTCTGAGGGCAGGATTAGTGTCTTTGAACCTTGAGTCCTATAATTAGCATTATGTCTAGTGTAACAAATGCTTAGTAAGTATTTGTTGAGTAAAATGGCTAAAGTCAAAATACCCAGTGATTCTGTGGGTACCTAGCCCTTCAGTTCTCCATCCCTCGACCTCCCTAGGGCAGTCTGTCCTACAGGCTCCTTCCCAACGAGTCCGTCCATGATGCAATTGAGAATGAGAATGAAGGCTCAGAGGAGTATCATTCATTCCTGCAGAGTTGCTATGGAAAGGTTAACCTCTTTTCAAGTTTTGGCTTAAAGGGATAAATATCAGTGATTTTCAAAGATCTCTTTGTCTAGAAGCTGTCAGATACTCTGAGGCCTGGCTGTATTTGTTAGTTAAGGGTAAAGGGCTACAGAGATGGAACTGAGCGTCTCAGAGTTGCAGTGCAGACCAAAGCCCCCTCTGTGGTCTGTTGGCACAGACAGTGATCACGCAACCTGTTTATATGAAGAATTGACAGACCAATGCACTCGACACTTTCTGTGCAAGCTGTACAGCATGTACATGTCTGCAAATTAATAAAAACATGACTCATGCTAAAGCTCAGCTCTTTGTAACCTATTCCTTTAAAAACCCCTCCTCAGCAAAGCCAAGAACTGAATCAGGTCTTTTTTTTTTTTTTTTTTTTAAGATTTTTATTTATTTATTTGATACCGAGAGATAGAGATCACAAGTAGGCAGAGAGTCAGGCAGAGAGAGAGGGCGCAGCAGGCTCCTTGCTGAGCAGAGAGCCCGACGCGGGGCTTGATCCCAGGACCCTGAGATCATCACCTAAGCTGAAGGCAGAGGTTTAACCCACTGAGCCACCAAGTTGCTCCTGAATTGGGTCTTAAAACTCTATCCTTTTCTAATTAGCATTTGTAAAGGGGGTCTAATCATTTCTCTCTCTTCCTAATGAGTCAGATTCATCTTTGTGTTGAAACTATGGCAATTTTACCAGAAAGAAATTCACCAGTTGTGCTGCACAGTAGATTTCACAGCAGAGATATCTGACAAGAAGAGTATGATTCAGCATATGTTATTTTTGTTTTGCAAATGATTTCGAAGCACATTTTAGTCACTTGGAAGGGACTGTCAGAGTGGGGCAGCGGGTTGCCTTCCCGCCATCATGTTTTCGGGAAGCAGATTTCCCATTTTGCCCACAAATGTACCCAGGGCTTTGCCAGCAGAATCGCTTAGCCCCAAGAGACAGCTCTTCAGAATTAAACTGCACATTAGGACAGTTTTCACTACAACCAACTCAAGCTTCAGTGCTACTAAGCAAGGGGGCTAGGGCGGGTAAATCAATCCAGAGAGGACTTTCTGTTTTAGCCATTACATCTGACTCCATTTCCATATCCTGAAAGGGAATTCATTACCAGATTTCTCTTTCAGATTTTCTTTTCTTTTCTGCTCCTTGAAAGTAATCCTGAAAAAAAAACAAAACAAAACAAAAGAAGAAAAACAAAACCAGAAAAGTAAGTCCAAAACAGGTAAGAGGAGGAAGAGGGTCAAGGTAATGTATAACTGATGCTATCTCTGGATAATTTAGATTTAGTGATGACTCAAGATGACTTTCAGGTGATAATAACAACCAAAAGATAACTGCGTACCCCATAGGCAGCAAACCTGAGACACTCTAATGAGAACTGTTGACGCTATGAGCATCAGTAACTTCAGGAAAGGCTTAGAACTTTGTTTTGATTTTTGAAATATGTAGAATAGTGTGTTTTTGTGGGTTTTTTATTAAAGATTTTATTTATTTATTTGAGAGAGAGAGAGCAAGAGCGCAAGTGGGGGGAGCAGTGGAGGAAGATGGAGAAGCAGACTCCCTGCTCAACAGGGAGCCTGATGCAGGGCTCCATCCCAGGATCCTAGGATCATGACCTGAGCCCAAGGCAGCCACTTAACCAACTGAGCCACCCAGGATCCCCAAGTAATGCATTTTTGGAAAAATAGAAATTATAGAATATGCTCTTCACATTTTTGAACAAGTTCGTGAAGACTTCCGAAAACACACTCCTTGGTGTTGCTCCCAAAGACCTAATAACCCTCTGGTATCCCACGTGGAAACTGATAGCTGTGAAGTGATCAAACTTTTCTGTTCTTGCCCAAATCACCACTGAAATGTGAAGGCTGGTTTGGTACTCAGGAGTTGGTTAATGTTGTTACACAGAAAGAAAGCATCATAGTGCCCAACTTATTGACCAAGAAATATGGATCTGTGAACATGAAACAGTGGATCTGTCTGCAAATCCCTTCCTGAGGAAGGAGTAACTTTTCCTGCCAAAGATTGAAAGCACCCTTCCACACCATTCTAGATATGAGGATGCTGATCCTACAGCCACCATATGAAGTATGTGTATCACTGAGTATCTCACAGTCCTACACAAAAACTTCTAAGAAATAGTGAAGAAAAACAAGCACCCCATAAAAATCAAGTAAAGCTCCAAACACTTAAAAACTGCATTTAGAACAAGCATATGAAGAGTAAGTTAGATTAGTAAGGTTCTTTAAAAAAAAAAAAAAAAAAAAGCACAAGGTGACTTTGTAAGACAAGGAGTAATAGAAAAACAACCTATTCTTTCAGCCATGCTGGTTAAAGATTATCACCAGTTTATTACCACAGAAGAACTGGAATGCCAAAATCCAGTGCCCATATTTGCACAGAGTTGATGGTGTCCGAGAAGGCCTGGTAAAGTCTGTATAGCTCTCATTATTGATTTGGGCCAGTCACTATCAACAAGCCCATTTGCCCCTTCCTAGTCCTGAGTGAAAGGAACCACTCCTGGGGTTCCATGGACAGATCCTAAAACAATAGTCTCAATGACTATTTGCTAGATGAATGAATTCTGGCTCACCATGCTAGACTGGTGATTCTTGTGTTCTGAATGGAGGAAACAGGTAAAATATAACCTTTAAAGAATTCTCTTGCAATAGGGCCTATTTTTGTCTGTCTGTGCTACACACTTCGCTATGCTCTTCATTTTCAAGATGAAATCAAGGCCGCAGAGTGAAGCCCTAATAAACTTCATCTCTCTGGCCTTGACCTTTAAGTGTATTTTAGTTCTGGTCTTGGCGTTTGGACAAGCGTCTATATAGAGTTCATCCCTCGTGGCCAGTTCAGTCTGGCTGAACATAATATCCAGTAGAGGGCTCCCAGAGAGACTGATTTGGCCTCCAAGTCCTTTTGGCCCATTCAGTTGGCGAGGCTAAAGATTTTGGATAGATCCACTCCGAACTTTCCAAGCCTCTTACATCCATGAAGAGGTGCCGTTGTTGTTTTTAAGTATAGGTCCCATGTCCAAAGTGGGGTTTGAACTCACAACCCTGAGATCAAACATCACATGCTGACTGAGCCTGCCAGGCATCCACCGTTTGTTTTTAGTGAATTCTGTTGATCAGGGAAAATTAGTATATTAGGTGCCTGGGGTTCTCATAACAAAGGACTGCAAACTGGTGGCTTAAAACAACAAAATTTATTCTTTTATAGTTCTGGAGGCGAAAATCTGAAATCGAAGTGTCAGTAGGGCCATGCTCTTTTAGAAGCTGCAGAAGGGGATCCTTCTTGCCCCTCCCAGATGCTGGTGACTCTAAGTGTTCCTTGGCTCATGGCCACATAGCTCCAGTTTTGGACTCTGTCTTCACGGGGTCTTCTTCCCCGTTCCTTCACCTGTTCTGTGCATTATTAGGACATTTGTCATGGAATGTAGGGCCAAACCAGATAACCCAGGATGACCTCATGCCAAGAGCTCTGTTTTAATTATATCTGCAAAGATCCTTCTTCCAAATAAGGTCACATCCATAGATTCCAGGTAAATATACCTTTTCGGAAGCCACCATTGAACTCACTATAGCTGGCGATTTAGAACTACTCATTTTGGCTGCATCCTAAATGAATCTTCAAAGTTGAAAGTATTATATTTGGTATAATACCAAACTAAAAACTTATTTTAATAAGTATCTGTCTATCTTAATTTTGTGTCTATATCCTCAAGCAATCATTTGAATTTAATACGGTGGTCATCTTCATCAGTAGACGACACTATCGACATTTGGGCTGGATAGATCCTTCTAGTGAAGGACCAGCCTGTCCATGGGAGAATGTTTAGCAGCCTCCCCGGCCTCTGCCCTGTAGAAGCCAGAAGCATTCCCCTCAGTTATGACAATAAAACAGGTTTCTTGACATTTCCAAATGTCTCCAGGGTCAAAGAATTATTCTTGGTTGAGAACCCCCGCTCTACATCAAACACTGCTAGACGGGACTATTAGAAATTATAGTGAAACATTAAAATTCATCTAGATCAAACCTCTGCTTTCTTTGGTTAACACTGATGCCCTGAAAATATTATAAAAAATGTTTTATTGCATTTCATCCCAGAATAATGAATAAATGGAACATTTTCCTTAGTGTGTATATAGTTTTAGACGGCACAGTCTGCACAACCATACCAAGTGACAAGAAAGAATACAGATCAGAGTGTGCTTTCCAGTTTACTTACATGCTATTCAAGACGGGGAGGAAATCTGGACATTTCAATCAGAAAGGAGAAATTGAATTCCTTCATAACAGAGTTGACAGAGAAATATATATGATATCCATAAATGAAGTTAAATTACAGAAAAACCTGTTTTATACTGAAGACTATGAACAACAGTGATTAATCAAACCTTTCCAGCATTAGTTTCAATGTGGAGCATTTAAGCAGTGGTTCTATTATTAATTGAGAAACATCCAAGCAACTCATGAGTTAAAGCAAAGCATTAGGCACAGATCTACAAGCTGTTGTTATTGTCTGTTTCAATAAAACATACGAGTAAGTACATTACCAAAAGTTGCTCCTTCAAGGTTGTAGTCACCTTAGTAAAGCTACACCACTTAGTAAACTACAGAACTCTCACTGTCCCCTTCTCTAGATATTGTAGACCTGGAATAAGTACCAGCTTAGACTATAAAAAGAATTCTTCTTGTTTGGAACTATATCTTATTTTGATTAACTGGGTTTTTATGTATGTATTTCCAGCATTCAGATCCACACTTAAAAGACAACTTTATATCATTATGGATATTCAAAAAAATATTCAGTTTTCTAAGACAATTTAAGAAGAGAATATAAAAGGAAACCTTGGGTAGTTCAGTCAGTTAAATGACCCACTGCTGATTTTGGCTCAGGTCATGATCTCAGGGTCATGAGATTGAGAGCCCTGTGAGTTCTCACACAGGGTGTAGGGTGTGCTTGAGATTCTCTTTCATTCTCTTTCTTCCCCTTCCTTCCCTCACACTTGCACACACTCCGTCTCTCAAAAAAAAAAAAAAAAAAAGGCAAAAATAATTTGAGCAACGATAATATCTTTGCAATAAATATAAGACCTTCCAAGGTGACCACACTGAGAAGGACAATATACATTTGGGTTTATAAATTTTGGTATGTTTGTATTTTTTAAAAAAATCTTTTAAATTATTTTGTAGCTCTAACTTGTAGATGACCCATTAGCTAAAAATTCCATGAAAACAGAAATCCAGTTTCTTCATAAAATTCCAACTAACTATACTAAATACTAATAATAGTAATAATAATGATAAGAGATTATGATGGAGGATTATTTTGAGCTACTAATTAACCTGAGAGGTAGCATAACATACTAGATAAAATCATAAGCTTGGTAGCTCAACTGTTAGGGCACAATTCAGACTCTAGTATTTACTGTGTGACCTTGGTCTCCTAGTATATAAAATGGGTCTTATATCATCAATTTCATTAAATTAGTCAATATGTGTAAAGCATAAAGTATAGGGCCTGGCATACAGTAGGTGCTCACTAAAGAATAATTCTTATTGCTTTAAAGCAGTAACACTGTAAACCTGCTATTGGTTTACCTTTCTCGTGTCCCTTTTTATTTGATTTCACCCAGGTTCCTAAAGACTTCAATGTCCTGAACCAAAGAGGCTGCATATAATTTCTTCTACTTTGCTAAAAAAATAAAAACTTTAACAACAGAGATTCTCTGCAGGTCTTACTTTTCATTTCTTGGCTTGTTCTTATTGGCTTTGGGGATCATATCTTTCTGCTGCATTTTACAAGCTCTATTTCAATCACTATTTACTTTCATTATATATTAAGTCATATTTACATTATGCAGAAATGAATTTTGTGCCACAGAATAGAGAACTTAAAAATCATTGTAGGAATTAAAGAAAGGGAAGGGGAATTAATTTGGGTGACATGAATCAAACATGATAAAGAAATGTAGTGCTCCCTCCTAGCAATAGTGTTCCTTGAAGAGCTGATGATATTTAAATTTTATGAAATGAATACTTTGCTTTTAATGCTGTTTGAACACACACACACACACACACACACTTTTTAAAAAAATTGTTTATTGAATGCATTTTTTAAGGTGGAATTTCAGTGATTAATGTCTTAATCTCAACATGTTTATCAACTCCAGTGGGGAAAAATCTCTTTATTTCTCCATATACATAAATATTAAATGAAGTGTAACAGTATTATTATAAATATTATCAATGACATACTAAAATGAACTTTTGAATGCAGCTTTTCTTAACTAAAAAGATACTGAGCAAAAATACATACATTACATGGAAAATTACAATGTATTAGAACTCCTTTGCTAGTCTGTTATTTACCTCAGAGGGCTAATAATGTTTAAACCAAGGAAGGATCTGTTAAAAAATTTTAAAAATAAGGTAGAAAATAAGACTACCAGATTTTCCAGAATCAGATTACAAAATATTTTTAAGAAAGGAAAACAAACCTGAATGATTCTTCATTCTCATTTCAAAGCTGTTTTTGGGATGAACCTCTTTGATTCTAAGGAAAACTACCATTTAAAAAAAATATATTTATTTTAGAGAGCGAGCAAGTGAGTACAGGGCAAAGGAAGAGGGAGGGAGAATCTTAAGCAGACTCCATGCTGAGCATGGAGCCTGACGTGGGGCTCCATCTCACAAGCCTGATATCACAACATGAACCCAAACCAAGAGTCAGACACTTAACCAACTGTATCACCCAGGCATCCCCAAAACCACCAATTTAAATTTAATATTGCACACAAAATTTCCAGAAGACAAGCAGTTTTTTCTATTTACTAAGCTAGCTTTTTCAAAGACCCATCATAATCAAATACAATTTTATTAAGCTCTTCAACCAAGAAAAATTTATCATAGGAATAGAAAATGCTGAAATCATTTAATCATATGTTTGTACAAAAGAGTACTTACCAAGCATCTTTAAGAAACCCTGAACTGGGACAAAGCCTTGAAGGATTCAGGGCATGTAGCTATCGGCTGTCTCAAATTGTTTATAAAGGTAGAGAAGAAAGAAGGTGATAGAGAAGTTATACCATTTGTACAACAGAAAACGTGAGGTTATATACATCTCTTCTGGGCATTGTTCATCTTCCTAAAGCTCTGCAAGAAAGACAGAGAGATAAAATTCACCTCAGTTCTTTCTCAGATCTGCACTCTACCATAACCCTTTCGTATTCTTACTCTTCAAAATATCATTTCAAACTGAGTTTATCTGACTCCAAAAATGTTGCAGTAAACACATGCCTGATAAGGATTTTATGTCTAGAACACATCATCTAGGAGTTCTAGAATACTGTAACTGAATAATAAATAAAACCAAATGTTTTAAAATGAGCAAAAAATTTCACTGAACAACTCACCAAGGAAGAGATTCAAGCGGTAGGTAGGTACATAGAAAGGTATTCAACACTGTTAGTCATTAGGGAAATATCAATTAAAAATTACAGTAAAATACTATGACACATTCTAGAGTCAATAAAAGGTTTTAAACTAATAATACAAAGTGCTGATAAGGATGTGGGGCATCTCGAACTCTTACCCTTTTTGCTAGTGGCTCTGCAAAATGGTATAACCAATTTGAAGCATAAGTTTGAAAAAGAAACACCTACTTACATAAGAACAAGCTACACCTCTTCTAAGTATTTACCTAAGAGTAATGAAAATACATGTCTAAAAAAAACCCTGTATGTGAATGTTTGTAAATTTTTTGTTCATAACTGCCCCAAAAGTCCAACAGTGGGGGGATCTGATAAACAAATAGTGATAACTCCATACACAGAAGTGCCACTCCATAGCAAAAAGAAATGAACAGTTAATGTAACAATGTGGATGGACCTCAGAAATATTATGCTAATGGAAAGAAGCCAGATACAAAAGACTTCTACTGCAAAATTCCATTTATATGAATATTTGGAAAGAACAAAATTAAAGGGACATAAATCAAAATAGTGATTGCCAGGAATTTGGGGGTGGGGAGGAAGAGGATTGATTACAAAGGAATAAGCAGCAACTTCTTTGCCCTCAGCTGCAGCAGCTTCTTCCTAGAAACATCACCAAAGGTAAGGGAAGCAAGGGCAAAAGTGAACTACTGAGCCTTCATCAAAAGCTTTTGCACAGCAAAGGAAACAGTCAACAAAACCAAAGAACAACCGACAGAATGGAAAGGATATTTATAAATGACATATGAGATAAAGGGCTAATATCCAAAATCTGTGAAGAACTTATCAAACTCAACACCCAAAGAACAAATAATGCAATCAAGAAATGGGCAGAAAGCATGAACAGACATTTCTGCAGAGAAGACATCCAAATGGCCAACAGACACATGAAAAAGTTCTCAACATAACTCACAATCAGGGGAATACAAGTCAAAACCACTGTGAGATACCACCTCACACCAGTCAGAATGAATAAAATTAACACATTAGGAAACAACAGGTATTGGCGAGGATGCAGAGAAAGGGGAACCCTCCTACACTGTTGGCCGGAATGCAAGCTGGTGGAGCCACTCTGGAAAACAGTATGGAGGTTCCTCAAGAAGTTGAAAATAGAACTACCCTACAACCCAGGAATCACACTACCCAGTATTTATCCCAAAGATAAAAATATATTCGAAGGGGTGCATGCACCCCAGTGTTTATAGCAGCAATGTCCACAATAGCCAAACTATGGAAAGAGCCTAGATGTCCATCAACAGATGAATGAATAGAGAAAATGTGGCATATATATAATGGAATAATATGCAGCCATCAAAAAAGAAAATCTTGCCATTTGCAATGATGTGGATAGAACTAGAGAGTATTATGCTACGTGAAATAAGTCAATCAGAGAAACAGTTATCATATGAACTTACTGATACAAGGAATTTGAGAAACAGGACAGAGGATCATAGGAGAAGGGAGGGAAAAATGAAACAAGATAAAACCAGAGAGAGAGAGACAAACCATAAGAGACTCATAATCTCAGGAAACAAACTGAGGGTTGCTGCAGTGAAGGCAGGGGGAGGGTTGAGATGGCTGGGTGATGGACATTGGAGAGGGTATTTGCTATGGTACACACTGTGAATTATGTAAGACAGATGAATCACAGATCTGTACTCCTGAAACAAATAATACATTATACATTAATAAAAAAAATAAAATAAAAGCTCAGGAAAAAAAGGAATACAAGGAAAAATTTAGAGTCATAGAAATAGTCCATCTGTATCTGGATGGAAATAGTATTTCCATATCTGTATACATTCATCAAGATTCATAAAACTACATGCTTTAAAAGGGTGAATTCTACCCTATGTGAATTATACCTCAATAAACTTGAGTTTAAAAAAAAAAATGATGCAGGGTATTTGAAATCACCCCCACACATAGGGTAGTTCATTCCAAACACACCTAGGCAGAACCAAGCCATGATCGGGGGAGAGATGTACATTATCATCATTTATTTTGGCTTCTCATACCTTTTTAGTATTGGATGCAACCATCCAAAACCTGGTAGCACTGTTGCAGTTGATATGAAATTAACAATTTCCCTAAGGTTGCTGCATTAATCAGGATAGACCAGGTCATGCTAGGAGAGCAAACCTCAAATCTCAGTGGTTTAACACTGCAGACATGTCTTTCTTGCTTATGTAAATCCTGTTCTGATTTTCTGATGATTCTCTAGAGCAAACGTCCACAGCAGTTGCTCCATGGTCCCCAGTGATCACCACCATACTGCAGCTGTATTGTCTGGAGCCTGAAGACTCGAGGCTTTTTTCTGTGGCACAGAAAAAGAATGCTCACAGCTGCAGTTGAATGCTTTGGCCTGGAAGTGAAAACACATAGTCCATCTTCTCATTCTGTTTATCCAGGAACTAGTCACATGATCCTGCCTGATAGTAAGGATGGAGAAGTAAGATTTCCCCCTTTGTGGCAGGAAGAAGAGGATAACCAGTTAAGGGGAAGCACCAGGAGCCTCTAACATGGTTTCTTTACATTTGATTTCATCATGTATTTTCTCTATTTCTTATTCAAATCAATTTTCATTCACTGTTATTCTTCTGAATTGTCAAAGTAGCAATATATCCCTCAGCAGGAGCAGTATGGTGGCATATCCTTGCCCTGAATTTCATCATTTTACTCTCAACATTGGTGCACTGGGGCAAATAAAGGCTGCCAAGGGCTTGATGTTTCCTCCTGGGATTTTCTGTGGAGTTTTGGTATTCAGGGGCTGATAGGAATTAGTTTTTCACGCTTCTCTTCGTCTTCTTGCATCTGGGAATTTGGGAGCAATTAATGTCATCTTTTAATGACAGAGGGAATTAACACTGGATGTTAGTTATGTTGATAGAATGTAGTCAAAGGTTCAGATGGCAGTCTGAACTTCTGAACTTGTAAGGGCCCAAAAACACACTCAGTTCTTTAGAAATCCCTGAAGATACAAAATGAATGGGAAAAAAAGAAAAAGAAAAAACAAATGAACAAACAAACAAAAAACCCAAACCTTTTCCAGCACTCATAGGGGTTTGCTGTCTCTGTGAAATAGGATTGAGAATCTCTGTATCATAGGGAGAAGAGTCAAGTTTAGGTCGTTGGTGAAGCAGAAGTTTTATGGAAGTAAAAAAAAAAAAAAAAAAAAAAAAAGGTTGGGAAAGAGGGCTCAATAGTGAGGTAGGAATGTAAAACAAATAGACATTGATCTCAGTCCAAAAATAGTACTTTGGGAAAGCAATAAAAGTCCAGGGGTCCTTAACTCTGTCCTAATTTACTATTTTCACTTGGAAAGAATGGGTTAACCCTTTGGGTTTTTTGTTTTTTGTTTTTTGATTTTTTTGAATCTGTTATAAGATGATGCAAAAGATAATGTGGTCATTGAATGTCATTGATATAGACTGAACTCTCAAGTTCTTAATACTGATAATTCTAACTGGGACAAAAACCGACAACAACAAAATGTGTGTGGGGAGGTGCATGTGTGTTATCTGAGCACATGTAATACAAATATAGTTGGCAAAAAATAAGTAAACAGGTTTTTAAAAAGTGAACAAAAACTTTCAGAGTTGGTAGACAGATTTTCTACCACAATGCGACATAGGTGGTTATAACATAATTTATAAAAGATGCTCATTCCATCCCTTTCTTTATACTGCATATCAACAGCAGACAGCATTGAAGGAATATGATTCTTTTTTTCATGGATCCCAGACCAGGCCAATACTAGAAGTAGTCATTATACAAATCCGTCTCTTCGTTATCAAACTTAGCATTCACTTTTAAAGGTATTTTCTATCAAAGATTAGTAAAGGGTTTCTGCATTTTGAGTGGTGGAGAGAAGTCCTTTAGAGATTTTTTTTCTTTCTACTAGAAGCTTGGAAAGGTTATTTATTTTTTTTCTTCCTTTCTTTTGTCTTTCTCTGAACAAACATGGATCAAGCACTCATCATATGCCATACATTGTGCCAGGTGCCGGGTTGCAGTGATGACCAGGACACAGTGGGGAAACTCTAAGTCCTGTTTATCACTCCTAACCACTCCCTTCTGGAAAGATTTTCTCCACTTTGCTGGAAGCTACATGGACCTAGTTTCACCCCACCATTCTGCTAATCCCCACTTCGGCTCTATTGCCACCAGCCCAGTCTAAACCCTGTTACCTCTTGCCTGGGGTATTGCAGGAGCCACTTTAGTAATTCTCTATATGTGCTCTGACCCCATCCAATTCATTCTCCACACTAAAGCCAGACCAACTTCATAATGGATCATGTGATTCCCCTGCTTAAAACTCTCCCCTGGATTTTCCTTGTTTTGAAGACGGAAGTCAACACTTCAAAAACGGCTTCTAAGGCCTCCCATCCCTGCTCAGCCAGCTTCGTCTACTGCCGGTCCTCCCTTGACTCCGTGATCCAACCACAAGGCTTTTCTTCCATTTCTCAAACTTTCCCATTTTTTTCTGCCTTGTAGCTTTCAGCAGGTTGCTTTGTAGCCTGGATGCTTCTTGCCGGCTGTCCTTCTGATTTACTCTCAGTCACTTTCTCAGAGAAATTTTTTCTGACCCCTGTCTCACCCCCATACCAGTTTAATTAATTTCATGGCACTGCATACTTTTCTTTCTTTCTTTCAACACATTGGATGATCATATATTTTATTTGTTTGATTATTTGATTAATGTCTGCTTTATTAGACTACAAGCTCAATGATTGTGTAATGCATCCAAGAAAAATGCCTGCTTTGATCATGAGAGAGAGATAGAGAGAGAGAGAGAGAGCCAAATGTATCAAGCACAGAGTAGGAGCTCAACAATAGTGGATTGATGAAGCCATGAGTCAATGATGAACTCACAGGTTGCATTAATGAACAAATAAAAATAGTTTGCAATCTAAGGGAGAATAGAAATAAATAGAGAAACAACTAGAGTACATGTAGAGTTTGGTACATGCTGTGAGTACAGTCATACATGACAAGTGCAGTGTGCTATGGGCAAGCATAAGCTGGTGCCTCATTCCAATTTTGAGGGGCTACTGTACTAGAGATAAGGAGGAATTCTATCGTCAAGAGCTACAATCCACATATTATAGAAATGGAGCAGTCTCCTGTTTCTAGCCCTTGCAGAACTATGTATAGCAGTAAATAAGGACAGAAATACAAGCTGGAAATCCAGCTGAAAAAGGCTATATTTTAAAGTCTGAACTTCAAATGATTGCAAACAGACTAAGAATTCTTTCAATTAGCACATCTGTCTCTATTCAAGGAAGTGACCACACGGAGACTGATTAACTTCAAAAAGAGCACACAGAGCAAGTCAACGGAGGGCAAAAATCCCAGTAATCACAAAATAAGAGAATCAGCGTCAAACTGGAATATTTTTTTCTTTCCTTTAGTTGTTCATAGCTCAAAAAGAATGATAGGAACCCCAAGGATCTCCTTTTAATTATAGCTGAGCACTATTTGTAGGCATTTATAGGTATACATTTTAAACAGGTATTAAAATAAATAAAATCTGGTTCATACTACATTATGAGTTCATCATTCTCAAGTCATCTTCTTTGTTGTTGTTATAAAACCTCAATTTAAAAAATCAGTTACTGGGGTGCCTGGGTGGCTAAGTGGGTTAAAGCCTCTGCCTTGGGCTCTGGTCATGATCCCAAGGTCCTGGGATTCTCTCTGCTCGGCAGGGAGCCTGCTTTGTTTCGCTTCCTCTCTCTCTCTGCCTGCTTCTCTGCCTACTTGTAACCTCTGTCTGTCAAATAAGTAAATAAAATCTTAAAAAAAAAATCAGTTGCTAATAAACATATATTTGGACACAAACCCAAACCACCCATGCAGCTGAGCTTTTGGGAGCCTAGGGAGCAGCTCACCTGTTGGATGGATGGAGATCTATTCCTGACGGAAGGTGGCACACAAGGTATTCACAAGGAAATAGACACTCAAATGCTATGTAGCTTCCAGTGCTGGGGAAAGGAGGTCCCAGGACAGTCTTTTTTTTTTTTTTTTTTTGATGGTGAAGCCCAGCATCACGGGGGCAGAATGTAAATGCTCAGTCACAGAACACATTTATCCCTCACTGTGATCCACCAGATTTTGCTGTAGGGTAGCAAACAACGGTAGGGTCCAGTGGGAGAAGCCAAACAGCTGTCACTACCTTGAAAAAATGGAAGTCAGGAGAGGCATTCAGCAATGTCATACTGCTGCGGGCTTGTTAGAAGCTGCCCCAGAGAACCTGTCTTCCTCTCCATCCACAGAAAAGGAAATGCAATATCTCTGGGGAGCATGGAACTTCCCGATTTCACCATTATCTTCTCTTTTCCAAAGATGCTTTGTGTCTCTTCTGAAAGTACTAAAAAAATGTGTAGCTATATCTAGAAATAGTGTTTTGTTCTTGCACAAAGAATATTCCCTGCCCATTGGAAGACTTCACTCCTTTAATTCTGAGTTTACGTTTGCAGGGCTTTTTTACATTTCAGGACACAAAGCAGATTATGTATCAAATTTAGTATTGGTGAAATGATCTTAATACTTATAAGAAATACGTGTCCTCAGTTAAAAGCATGCTAATTAAGGATAAATATAATGTGGGTTTTAGTATGTAGTATGCTATTGATATGCAATAGGTAAGTACAGAAGGTTCACAAAAACAGATTTGTATTCAGAATAACAGGCTCTAATCCATCTAGCTAAGTGTCCTTAAATAAATCACTTTAGTGTTCTGGACCATAGGTGTCTTATATGTAAAACAGAAGTGAAAAGTTTTAACTACCTTAACAGGTTGATGTGTTTAAAATAATGTCAGTCTGTGTTTGGGAAACTTGAAAGCACTAGATATGTTCAATATCAATATTATTATTATTGTCATCATCTTCACTAGAAGCTAGAAAACTAATTAAGATTACCTTCAGGTGCATCTTTAGACTTTGTACCTTCACTCGTTGTCTTGATTTGGAGGACTCGATATTCTTCTAACTGAGCTTTGTAGAGCATCTGGTCTCAGGAATGGTAGTTTACTGCAGTGTCATTTCTGTTTTATTTTACACGGAAGAAGCATTCTGACACTTGATAACATTTGTGAATGACTTAGTCTGTTCACTCAGACATAACTTCTGAAAGATGGCATTGCATCTGTATCAGTGGTCTCAGTACCATTCTGCATGAAATATTTTTCCAGTGGTGTTCATTTTCAGCAGGTACAGACAGGCCCTAGGCATCTTGCTGACCATCACCACTCATCCGAGGGCAAGCCCTGGTCTTTGCAGAGGTACACCATCGCCCTCTGCTGGAAAGACTGGAGCACACAGCCTCCTAGTCCCTTCTCAAGCGTGGGTTTTGACCCCCTCTCCCTGAGGTCCTCAGATCTGAGTGATCCTGTACAGTCTTCCTTAGGGGTTTAGTGATGTCGGTAATTACAAAAGTTTGGGTGTGTCAGAAGGATGCTTCGAGTAACACCATAAACAAGCACCTGACTTTTGAACCTGGGGGTACATTTCAACAACACTCATTTCAAACTGCCTCATGTTCACAAGGTGCAACAACCCCCCTGCCCTCCTTGATTCAGCGCATGTGGCTGAGGTATGTATCCTCAAGTCAGAGAACTGTTTAACATCCTGTGAATTGAAAGAAACGGTCCCTAATAGTTTAGCATCAACTGCGGGGAGATGCAGCTTCTCCTTCTGAGTTACATAAACCCTGGTAAGCTATATTCGCAGCTATTCTGTAATCAAATATTTATTGAAAATCGATTATACCACCAGAAGTCTTTTAGGTGATAGGAATACATCAATCAATAAAATATTGTTGTGAAGTTCTATGTCAATAATCCCATGTCTATTTCTGATCTCCTGCAATTCTACTGTAAGGATGTTCAACTTTGCATGGTGTGCAAAGAGCTTAGGTTACGTAGAATGAAAGAGCTTAAAACAAAAGTGGAAATTAAAACCAGAGAAAATATAAATGAAGTCTAGGAGAAAGACAAATCATATCTATCAGGTGATTTAAAAAAAAAAAAAAAACTCTTAATACCTTAAAACTGAAAAGATCTAGAGTTCATCCAGCTCTTTCTATTCAAACAAGAGTTTCTACTGGATTTTGATATCATTTATCTCCTGACATGTTATTCCAAAGAAAAATTAGTCTGTATTTCTTCCTGATAAAAGTTATGCATATTTTATTTAAATATGATCCTCTTAATACTCATCATCTTGCTTTAGGATTAACAAAAATCTTTACACGTTCTTGTACTGTATGGTCTGAAAATAAAGTTCAATATTATTTGCTGCTTGCCATCTGCTAAAGTTGGGAGGGCCTCGAATGGCCTAACTGCAAATTCCCTTCCTCACTGCTCCTGCGAACAAGGTCCCCTAGACAAACAACCTTCTTTATTGAGGAGACCAGCCACAGTCCCTGCTCATCCCTGAGTAGTTTAAGTTTCAGTTCCCTGCCGGACTGTGAATTGTTCAAACAAGCCAGTTATATTCTTTTGTGGGAACCAGAGGACCTCACCCTGTTGACACGACAAGGCCCGCCCCCTGCAGCTCCTGGTCGTTCACTCCACTCCCAGGTGCAACCCTGCATGGCCTCCTCCGCCAGATCAGGAGCATGTGTGAGTAATAAACTGCTGACGGACTACCTCATCTGTTCAGTGTTGAGTGTTGTGTGTCTGGACATCACCGTAACCCCGTAAACCCGCGGTGGGAATCCCTCCTTCACCCAATGAAGTAAAGAGGAGGCAATTAAAACAATACTCACATATGAATTCTTTTTTTTTTTTTTAAGATTTTATTTATTTATTTGACAGAGAGAGATCACAAGTAAGCAGAGAGGCGGGCAGAGAGAGAGGAGGAAACAGGCTCCCTGCTGAGCAGAGAGCCCGATGCGGGGCTGGAGCCCAGGATCCTGAGATCATGACCCGAGCTGAAGGCAGAGGCTTAACCCACTGAGCCACCCAGGTGCCCCCTCACCTACGAATTCGTATACAGAGCTGCAGAGCTATTCTGGATCTTCTCTTTTCCAGTGATTGCCACCTTCATCCTGCAAAAATCACTGCCTATATGGCACTAGCAAGTCCCTCAAGTATAAAGAGACATCGGAATGGATGGGTTTTTTTGAGTGGGTGTAGATGAGGACTTCATGATCCCAGCTGAGGCATAAACGAACTCAGAGCTTTAGGAAAGCAGTTGCTTCATGAGAACTAGATGGACTGATGACTAGACCAAGAGTACTCAGAAATTACTGAAGCCAGGGACGCCTGGGTGGCTTAGTCTGTTAAGCATTGATTCTTGGTTTCAGCTCAGGTCATGGTCTCCAGGTCATGAGATCGAGCCTCTCATCAGGTTCCACGCTCAGTGCAGAGTCTGCTTGAGATTCTCTCCCTCTACTCCTACCCCCACTCACACATGCACGTGTGCTCTTTCAGTCTCTCAAATAAATAAAGAAAATCTTTAAAAAAGAAAGAAAGAAAGAAAGAAAGAAAGGAATTACTGAAGCCAAAGTAGAGTTGGATGGAAAATATCATTTTTTAGCAGTGATTCTATGAAAAGGAATACCTAATCCTAAATTTCTTATGATATTAGAAGCTGCTATGTAAGTTCACAGATTGACAGATGATTTCCTTCTCTATTTTCAAGAATGGTTTAATTCTTCTTTCTAACCTAAACTTTTTCTCTGTATCCTGACTTACACCCCCTTCCTCCAGAAATTAATAAGCAAATGCATATAGACGGACGTGAAGTATGATTTCATGGAATGTCAGCAGTGGAAAGGATTTAAGAAATTCCCTAGTCCAACCTTCCACCTCTCACGGAATTGATGGATGTGAAAACGAGGTTCAGTGAAATGTCTGTGGTGTGTCAGGTGGCAGTGTTAGGCTTTCTATGCTGAGCCAGGTCTCGTTCGGACCCCACATCCCACCAAATTAATTGAAAATTGACTCAATAGCTTGGCCAGATACCTAATAGCTTAGCATATTCATCGAATGACAGGGCACTGCATTAAGAAAGCACAGTTTCCTCATTAGCCGGGGTTAAACGATACTTTCCCGAGATTCTGAAGAACCAATACAAATTAGAACTATTAAGAAGACTCCAGAATTCATGACATTCACAAATTAACTGCTAGATAATGTTGGGTAGCTTTCAATTGGGTAGCTTTCAAAAATCTAACAAAATTTGAAATCCCAACCCCTCACCCTGGTTAAATCTCAAGGAAACAATTACACAAAATGTCAGATTCCATGGGATCAGCCCAGACATGGGTTTTACCTGTGTGTTACCAGCATGTACACAATAGCGCAACCACAAAGCAGAATAAAACGAACCAGTAGGAACATGAGCTGCAGCCAAAATCAAACTGAAAATGGAACCTCGGGGAACAGAGCCTTCAGAAGTAAGAACCTATTCTATGAGAATAACCCGAAGTTGAGAAGGGGATTCTTTGCAAGGCCAACCCCACAAAGAAACTGAGTTAAAGAAGGGTGCACCAAATAGCTAAGAGAATTCCAAACATGTGCGTGCATGAGCACACAAATACACACACACACACACACACACACACACACACACTTCTCTCTCTCTCTCTCTTTCTCTCTCTCTCTTCTAAACTTAGGCAACCCAAAAATGCATCGCTCAGTTTTAGGGACAGGAGAGGAAGGAGATACTGGTTTTGTGTATCCTTTTGTCATCTCAAGGAAACATTGAGAAACGAAGTTGAGAAGTGCAGGTATTTTCATGATATAGATATATTCCTTTCTCAAAATCCATGCGATGTCATGAAACTCGAGAAACCCAGAGCCAGAAGACCCAACGAAGCTATAAGGAAGTGTACGAAAATTGCTAAAATTTCTCAAATAAATTAGTTCATAATTCTTCTGATAGATGTTAAGTCTGACAGATGTTAAGATTAAGGGTAGCAATGTTAAGAGGGCTCTGATGGGATTCTGGTGAAGAAAATGAGAGGAAATTTTACGTACCTTCAGCCCAGAAGAAGTCTCACCTTGAAAAACTAAGAACAGTGAAGAAAATGATTGAGCAGATAGGCCTCCACAAGTGGGAGACTTTCCCAGCCAAATTTCAGTGACAGCCAAAAAGACTAGGCCATTTCCAAAAACCTAACTCACGAATTAATGGTGATTTATTACTCAGGGACCTGACATTAATTAAAGCAAATTTAGCAGTATCCTTATCACTTCAAGTTGATGTTATTGCAGTTGGCTGGTATGAGAATACAAATTACTCAGGCAAGGACCGCCAGTCAATCATGTCCTCTTAAAATGCCTTTCCATCCCAGTAGAGAGGTTTCTGGAACTCTAGAACCCCCAAATTAAATTAGGTTGGAAGGACCCTCGCCTTACTATCCTCTTAATCTTAGCCATCTAAACTTCTTTCCAAATGCATGACTTAGCTTTTTAAAAAAATATTCCGTGAGAAAAATTCATGAGGAGAAGAAAAATAGCCAGAAAAAGGATTTCAGGGTACAAGTACATTTGAATTATATGGCTTAACTAACAAGAACACCACAGACTTGATTTAATGTTTACTGAATCCTAATAGCATGTACACATTTTTAATGGGTAATAATTTAATTAATGCATTAGAGGAAGGTGATAATCTGATAAGTATGGTAAATTTATTTTACTTACTTTTGTGACAAACAATCCTAATTCACAGCTCTTGGCTACCCAGAGTCCAGAGGACCAAGCTAACACTAGGGGAAAATACTGAGTTCCTTTCATACATTTTCTTTTCTTTTTTTTTTTTTTTCAAGATTTAATTTATTTATTTGACAGACAGAGATCACAAGTAGGTAGAGAGAGGCAGACAGAGAGAAAGGGGAGGAAGCAGTCTCCCTGTGCAGCAGAGAGCCCGACAGGGGGCTCGATTCCAGGACCCTGGGATCATGACCTGAGCTGAAGGCAGAGGCTTTAACCCACTGAGCCACCCAGGTGCCCCCCTTTCATACATTTTCTAATCATCACTACTACTGACCCCCAACTTCTGCCTACCTTCACAATGGGATGCCTATACCTTAAGAGCTTAATGCATCTGTCGGGTTTTACAGTGATATTTACAGAGATACTGTGGTGTTCCATAGGAACCCGAACCCTCAGTTGTAGCATGTTCTCTTTTTTTTCACATTTTCTGAATTAATCATCCAGATACCATCAGATTTAACTAGTAATTACATCAGATGCCAACTGATTCATTCTTAGCTTAGAAAACCCCACTGCCAATAGCTGTCACTTATATTTCTGCACAGGCCCTAGACCAGCGTCAATGAAATTTCACCTGCATTGAGCTCTTGCTTTGTAGTCCTACTACAAAGTAGGACTACAGTCCATTCACTGTATTGGTTCTCATGATAACCGTGTAAGGGAGCCACTACTATTAATCCCTGAGTTCACCAATACCTAAATCAAGGCACAAAAGCTGAAGTAAGCTACAAACTGAAAACTGCACTGTAAAAAATGAAGCTGACATTTAAGCCCAGATGTATTATCTATTGTTGCGTAAGAAATTATCCTAAAACATCGTGGCTTACAACATTTATTTCACAGTTTCTATGAGTCAGGCTTTTTGTGGCTCAGTTGGGTCCTCTGGCTCTGGGTTTCTCATAAGGAGGAACTGACGGTCATCTCAGCACTCGGCTGAAGATGGATCTAGGGCCACACCCATATGGTGGTTTGCAAGATTCTCTTCTTCATCGGCTATCGGTCTGAAGGCCTCAGATCGGGGCAGGTTGTTGCCTGGAGGCTGTCCTTATAGGCTTCTCTACAGGGGGATACCAAACATGGTGACCGGCTTGCTGAATGAGCAAACAAGAAAACCCTAGAAAGAATTTGAGCAAAATGGAAGTCACTGTCTTTTACAACCAGATCTTGGAAGTGACATCTCTTAGAAGCCAGTCATTAGGTCTAGTGTACACTCAGGAAAGGAAATGTGAATACGAGGAAACAGAGATCCTTGGAAACAATCTAGGAACTATCTAGTATACCAGCTCTGCCTTTTATTTATTTATTTTTTTTAAAGATTTATTTATTTATTTGACAGACAGAGATCACAAGTAGGCAGAGAGGCAGGCAGAGAGAGAGGAGGAAGCAGGCTTTCTCCTGAGCAGAGAGCCTGATGTGGGGCTTGATCCCAGAACCCTGGGATCATGACCTGAGCCGATGGCAGAGGCTTTAACCCACTGAGCCACCCAGGTGCCTTTCAGCTCTGCCTTTTAAAAATGATTTTTGAAGCTCTATCTTAAGACTTTTGATGACATAATTTATAAATCTACATCTCCTCTACCTTAATCCTTCTAACAGATTGTAAAACCACCATTACCAATCATGTATACAAAGCATTCTGAACATTTTCCATATTTTTAAATAGTTTTTAAAGAACAACTCTGAGTTAGGACTTAGTGTGTCTTAATAAACAATGCAAAAAACAAATTTTAATTTGCCACTTTACCTTGTGACACTGACTTTAAAAATATCTATCCTTATAGATCATCTATAAAATGTGACAAGGACTAAATATTCTTTATTTAATATTAGACATAAGCCATGTTAAAGGCAGAATTTTAGATGCAGGGAATTTTAAGGAACTTGACATAAGAAAGACAAAAAAAAAATAGAGTGGGCATTGCTTCTCATCTTCAGCCTTTGTTTTTGACAGACTGATGAACACAAATTCAAACACTAGGTGAGGTTTACTCTGTCTTACAAAACAATGAAGAGATTTCTTTTATATGTAAATATATTCATATAACCAGTTATATATTTTGAAATGTAAAGTCAATCTAGGTTAGGATGGTATTCAACACCTCTGTGAAAAGTTGCATACAACTAATCCAAGCTAGCCTCAATTTCAAAATGTTGTTAGAGGCTATAACCGTGACTAAACCAGAACTACTACTAAAAATTTTTAAAAGTATGGCCAGGGACGCCTGGGTGGCTTAGTGGGTTAAGCCTCTGCCTTTGGCTCAGGTCATGGTCTCAGGGTCCTGGGATCAAGTCCTGCATTGGGCTCTCTGCTAAGGAGGGAGCCTGCTTCCCCCCATCTTTGTGTGCCTCTTTGCCTACTTGTGATCTCTCTCTCTCTCTTTGTTGAATAAATAAATAAAATCTTAAAAAAAAAATAAAAAATAAAAGTATTGGCCATATTCATTTAACCACCAGCCAATTTTATTTAAATCAGGACTATGCAACAAGAATATTCCATCACCCACTCATGATCTAAATTCTGGTTTATCAAATCAACTGCGATATGACACCTTTTCAAAAAAAGTCATGAGACATTTCTCCTTTGTAATAAATAAGTAGCGGCTGTTACTTGTTAGTAGTATTTTTGAAATTAGCTATCAAGCCTAACCTTCTCTCTTTTTATTCATGCCAGCTGAAAGTTTTGGGAGGCTTCATGACCATCCTCACTTCTAATACACTGCAGGTTTGAGGGTCCCCAAGACCACCCTCAGTTTTGATCATTTGCTAGGAGGTCTCCCAGAATTTAGAAAAGCCATGATATATGATTCTGGATTATTGCAGCAAAAGGATACAGGTTAATATCAGCAGAGGAAAGGTCACATAAAGCAGGACTCTGCCAGGTGCAGAGTCCAGTTGTCCTGACAGGTGGAGTGGTGTAGATGGTGCCTCTTTCTTCTAGCAGTGATGTGGGACCATGTCCTTGGAGTACTGCCAACTAGGGAAGTTCACCCAAGCTTTAGTATCCTGAGTTTTATTGCAGCTCAGTGACATAGACATGATTGACCTTCCACATGGCTAACCTTAGTCTTCTGCCCCATCACAGGTAATGTGATACCATATTGCCTAAGCCCTTCACCATAAATCACATTCTTAATATTGACTGCCTGGCATGGCTCAAACCGCCAGGTAAGCAAGGACACTCAGATGAGGCAGACATTCCAAGGGCTTAAAGATTACTTCCCAGAAGTGAGGGTAAAGGTCAAGCCTCTCTTTGGGCAAGATCAATTCTTACCAAATACAGATCATTTTTGTTCCAGGAATATACTTCTTGGAATTCTCCAAATACTCCTCAGTGTCTCCTATCACCATGTGATGTATTTGCTCTTATAGGCATCTGTGTAAGGAAATCCAGGGCCCGATCTGTTTTCCACTCCAACAGACCATGAAGACTTGGCTCCGTTTTATGCTCGTCTTTCTTTTCCATGGTGTAGCATCAGGCACAGTTTTGAACAAAACCCCCCAGCCCTTCTTGACATCAGCCATTTTTAATTCACTCTCTGGCTGCATGCACTATAAAGTTCCCACTTGGAAGCTGGCTGTGCCACTCTCTCCTGGGCATGTTTTTAGCCACTACATTATTGCTGTGACTTGAGCTGTTCCAAAAGTAGGACTTGAGCTAAGAACTTACATGCGGGTGTTCATTTGGTAGATGATTCCAGGAAAACAGGAGTGAGGTTGCAGGAAATGTGGGACAGAGAAGGGAGAAAATCTAATATGAGTGTGTGATTCTGAGATGGTTGCTGTGCAAAATGGCACATTATTCTGCTGGGACCTCTTGGGAAGTCAACAGAATGTCTCTCAGGATTGCCTACCTGAGATGGACAAGGAATATTGACCCATTGGCCTATATCCCCCTTTGGTCAAGCATTAGCCTCTGCTGAAATTCATTCCAACCACAGTCTTTGGTGTTGGAGGAGACCTGGGCAGAATTCAAAGTCATGGTTGTTAGACAACTGGAGTACACATTGGAACACCAGTCTACTTTGGAAGTGCTGGGGACAGAAAGTAAGCTTCAGTCATGTCTGCTGCAACTTTACGATCTATACTAGTGGTTCACAAAAGTTGAAGATTTTCTGAATCACCTGGAAAGCGAATAAAGAGCAAAGAGGCCTAGATTCATAGATGAGAGATCAAGTGTGGGCCTTTTTCTTACTAAGTTCCTGGGTTGATTCTGATATTTACACCAATATTTGAGTCCCAGTTATGGTACTCTATATGAAGCCCAGAGAGGAAAGGCAGCCTTACTAGAAATTTGAAGTTAATTTTGCTACTATGAACCCAAACTCATGACAGGTATGGAGTGGGCTTGGCTCCCCCACATTCCCCCGATCCACAGTTGTGTTGCTCAGTCCATGTAATTGGTGCTCCTGCCTCTTCAGCAAATACCTTGACCCTCTGTCTGGCTCTTACATGTAAGCTCTCTCCTTCAAAGGAAAGGCAAATTACATTTAATGAACATTTACTATGAACTTTGATATTTCAGAGACATGACTTCCTTGAATTCTGATGCCAGCCTTGCAAAGTACGCAGCATTGTTTCTATTTTTCAGATGGAAGAAAAAACTTAAAGCTCAAAGAGATGTTAAGTTTTATATTTACTCTGGACTGAATGAGAAAGCACATCTATTCAACTGTAAAGACCTCTACTGTCCATCACACTCCATTCATGGTGGAGACTAGTAACAACAATCTGTATGGGCTGTATCTAGAACACATTAATGTTCTCTTGAACTTCGAAGAGGAAGATGCTAATGTGGTTAGGCAGACATTGAGGTTGTAGAGGTCAGAGCAATCATCCTATGTGGGAAGTGGTACGTAATCACACTTGGCCTTGATGAGTTTATTTAATGGGAAGGCCTTTGTTGAGCACCTACTAAGCACAAGGCACTGTGTTGGGTACTTTGTATCCAACTCTTTCCTTTTGTGTCCATTGTAACAGGACATTGCTATCTCTTTCTTGATCTCATGGATCATGTGTCTTCCTGCCACAGAGTCCCCGTAAAACAGATCCTCACAAAACATCAACTGTGATTCAGTGCAGCAAATGGCATTCAGATTTCTTGTTGCTTCTCTCAGCCCTCTTTGCATTTCTTTTAGAGCCTACAATTAAGATAGCAGTTATTTTCAAAGTTTGAAAATTAAGACTGAACTTTATTTACTATTCATACCCTTTGAAAGAATTTTTAATTACAAACTAAAGTGCATTTTAAAGTGTTTAAGGAGAAGTTAAAATAAATCTTACGCTACAATAGCAGTTTGGGCCCTATCTTCTAATGTTTATTTTCATTCTCTGTAACCTAATGGGTCCTTTCTCATTTCCCATTAGCTCTTATTAGCAGAGGATAGTCTTAGGAGCATACTATAGCCTGCCTGCTTCTAGTGCTGTCTCAAAAACAGCAATTTCATTCACTCCAGCACTCACATGTCCATGGGAAATTGTTACTCTTTTCCAGAGCCTCTCCAGACATTCTTCAAAGCAAATGTATTTGGTTTATTACTCTGTATTCCTTGAACAGACAGCAACATAGTTTTTGACAGCTTATTTTCAACAGCTACGCATGAAGTCATTGTAAAACAGGCTCAAGGCATTTAGTCGGGTGTTAATGATCTGTTTTGACTCTTTCTTGTCTACAGTCTGATGTTTCTGTTTCAACTTCTGCTGCTAAAGATAAGATGACATTTGATAGTTGGGTTCATCCCATGAAAATTTTAATTTAATTACAGAAGGGGCTGATTCACTAGATTAAAAGGTCAAGGATTGTAAAATTCATTTTGGGGGGACAGAGATCTGAGAGGCCTGCTGGGTGCAAAGTTCATCATAGTCAAAGGGGAGACCAAGGCACCAAGGAGATGAGGCAAAGTGAGAGCCACTCAAAGGTTATTTTCATTCAAGGAGACACAGTCAAATATATACAAAGGTTTGCATGCACATAATACTTAAACAATCCTTTATCACCCATAGGATTTTTTAGCTTTTGAAGAGTTGTGCATTAGGTTCATGGGCAAAAAACTAAAATTAAAAAAATAAATAAAGGCAGATTTACAGAGGGAAGCTAGAACCCTCTTTGTTTTAAAATAGCACAAGGCGGAAGACTTGTTGAAATGAAAGGCAAGACCTGCGTGATTTCTCCCACTGCGAACCCCTCACCCTCGACCACCACACGCGTTTTTATTGTGATTAAGTGTCTTAAGGCTTAAAATACAGCAGTGAATTTTTGCCCTCTGTTTGTGTGTCTTAAGGCTTAAAATACAGCAGTGAAATTTTGCCTTCTGTTTGCCCTCAACATGCTGGAGAAGACGGGGTTCAAGAGCCCACGCTCCCGAACTGCGTTTAGGAACGTGACGCGCCTGCGCGATGAGGCCCGTGTCCACCGCCCCAGGGGCTGACAGCTGAGGTTAAAACAATCTGGAACAGTCCAGCGACGACCTCATCCCAAAGAGGCAAGAAGAGCAGAGATGCAGCGGGTGAGAAAGGAGTTCGGAGCTGCCGGGAACCTTCACCACGGAGGAGGGAGGGCAGGAAAGGGAGAGAGTGGGGCGGACTCTCGCAATGTGGCTTCGTTCCCTAGATCAAATGTTGATCAGAGGATAAAAGAGGATCAAAACGACTCCAAGACTCCTGGCCAGATCTGCGGAAAGAGGAGCTGCTTCATGAGACAATGCGGTGTGAGGCATGCGAGCAGCAGCTGGCATTTCGGTTGCATTAAAAATTCTCCAGCTCACTGTGGCTGTTCAACTTAGTCCTGCGTGGGTACTCAACCGCATGAAATTCCCCTGCGTGCAGGAGGTCGCTCTGGGACAGCAGCCTGGGGAAACCCGATCTCCCCCAGCTCCGCCACCCCCCACCCGCCACCCCAACCTCCCATTTTTAAAAAATCTAATTACAAAATGACTGGATGAAGGGAATGTGGAGATGTAATAAGCCTGGACCTCTGTAATCCATTCGATGCGGTACCTTGCAAAATCTGACTCAGAAAATAAGTCCTAATTGACTTGGACACGAGTGTTGTCACATGGATTGAAAACTGGCTCCAAGACTGTAAACAAAGGATAATGGCAAATGGCATTGCAATCAAGGAGCAGGAGTCGAGTTTTCCCTAAGAGGGGGGTGTCCAGGGGCCCTCCTAGAGTCAAGAGGGGGTCAGTATTTTTGGTCGGCACAGATATTAATCTGCAAAGCGTCTGAACGAAATCGCAGCTGACTCTCAAAAGGAAGGAGGGTAAACATTAATAAAAGGAGAATCGCGTTGGGTCCAAGGAATGCTGGAGCCATAGAAGGGAAAGATCAACGAAAAAAAAAAAATCACTATAGATATGAGAAAATGACAAGGGAGACATTCTTTCCAAACTCAAAGATAGATAAATTCAAACGATCTAGTTTACCTGATATTTTATTGCCTCTCAAGTTTCCTGTGGATGCTCTAGTATTTATATGAGCAAAATAGTGTTAGGTTTCAGGGCAATAAATATTATTTAATTTAGAAAGCTTTATAAAAACACTTATCTCCAGCCCTACGGCTCTCAGAACCTGGATCTTTGGATGTAAGTTCATTTGCAAGCTGAATGATCAGCTGAAAAGTCAGAATGAGTAAAAACTTGAAAGCATTTGTAGTCAGGCAACCAAAATGAAGCAGAAAGAGAAAAAAAAATGATAATGCAAATACAATTTGTATGATTTGCACCTGGAGTTCATAACAGTTGGATTACCTTTGAATGTGAAGACTGCAATTTCCTGCCAATAAGAAAAAAATCAATTGATCACCCATTGACTGAACTTCTACTATGGTTTCAGTCCTTTACTAAAAGGTTTTTGTTTTTTATAAGAAAAGAGTTATTCCAAAGTAAATGAGAAGAATGAGGAAAGCGTGTTTCCTTATCCGAGGAAGTTTTGCTCCTAAGTAGAGCCTTAGAATTTCAGTGCTGAAAAGAACCTTTCCTCTGCATCTTCCCCTATGAGTCATCTGCTATTCTCACTTCATTTTCCTATCAACTTCTTGGCCTTTGCTCACATCGTTCCCTGTGCCTGTCATGCCTTTCCCTACATATTCTACCTGGTGAACATGCCCCCTCCTTTTCAGACTAATCTCAAACATCATCCCCTTCTCTGTAAAGGAGAATCACCACCTGCTTCCTCTTAGCTGCTTTGGCCCGTAGAATAACAACTCCTTTCATTTTCCTTCCCTTATCGGGTTTAATAGAGGCAAAATGGGGGAAATTGTCTGTTCAGTGGGACAAGGCAGCTACTGTTAACTCTTGAGGTGGTTAAAGAAATTCTTTGCTTGCATGTCTGCCTGCACTGGATATAACATTTCTGAGGGCCTTGACCTTGTTTTATACAGCCTTGTATACTCTTAGTGTCCTCTCCTAGCACATAGTAGGGTCTCACTAAAGATCTAACTAAATGAGTTATCTCTACGGGGCCACTAGCTTCCTGGAGGCAGAAACAATGTCTTCTTTTTCCACTGCCTCACAGTTCCTAGCACATATGGCTAGATAATCATATTAAATTCTTTCCACAGTGCCATCTGGAAGCCTTCTACTGTAAATAAATTCCCCTTTCACTCAAGCTCTTTACTCAGCTTTCCCTCCGTTTACTTACTGTATCTTAAACCTGGTTCTCCTTTAAGATGAACTTCCCTCCTTTAAGAGACTTCCGTCTTTGTCCTCTCAAGGACAAGAGGCTCCTCATCCACAGAGCCCCTTTTTCCTAGGACCTAAGGTCAGCCTACTCCCAGATTCCCATATCAACTCACTAACTACCCTCAGAAGCAAAATTACTGAAAAAGTAGTCAATACCCCTAGGGCCATCAGCCTCCGGTTCCCATCTTCACTAAAATGGCTCTTAATAAAGTCATATTTTGTCATGGACAATTCTTAAGCTTGTTTCTGGCTACTTCCATTCTCAGTTCATAGGCTTTTCAACTTCTCTGTAATATATGACTTGGCTACAGCTGCTTCTTTTCCTCCTACTTCTCTGTTCTAACTTTTTCAGTGTTTTAAAAGCCCTTTGTTTTCTGTCTTATTCTTTATCTAGCATTTTGCCCTAGGGCCTCTCAGTCTTATTCTCTGGTTAAACCATCACCTTTGCAATGATGACTCTCAAGCGCATTTTTCTTCTAAAGGCAACGTCTCATTTATCCATCTGGCTCTGGAGAGCTCCTCTTGGGTAACCTAAAACATTTCAAAATCACCCTTCGGAAAGCTGGATTTATTATGTATCCTCCAATTTTTCTCTTCCTGTGGCGTCCTCATACTTAGTCAAAAGTACTCCCCAATTATCCTGTCTTCCAAGCTAGAAACAGAGAGAGTATTTCTAGACAACCTCCACTCTCTCCTTTTCAGCAACCAATTGCTTCCATTCTATTTCCAGTATTATTTTCACATTCTTTTCTCTCTATCCCTGTGAGCACTGTGTAAAAATAAACACACAGTGTCTCTAAACACGGTTCTACTGTTTAACAAAGATAAACATGATTTGTGTACAAGTACTTGCATCCTCCTCCCCTTTACAGGAAATACTTAAGAATCATTTGCTCTATCCATAGTGATAATAGGTCAAAAGAATTGAAAATTGAGGGCGCCTGGGTGGCTCAGTGGGTTAAAGCCTCTGCCTTCGGCTCAGGTCATGATCTCAGGGTCCTGGGATCGAGTCCAGCATCGGGCTCTCTGCTCAGCAGGGAGCCTGCTTCCTCCTCTCTCTCTCTGCCTGCCTCTCTGCCTACTTGTGATCTATCTCTGTCAAAGAAATAAATAAAATTTAAAAAATTAAAAAAAAAAAAGAATTGAAAATTGAAAATAACCAGAAGTAGGATGAAGGGAAAGACGGGAGAAAGAACACATTCAAGAAAGCAGGGAGAGAAGTGGGGGGAAAGTCCTGGAAACCACACCTGAATCAAGAATGGATGAAATTTTAGGTAGAATTCTAGGGTTTGAAGGAGAAAAATGGATGGCAGGGGGGATAGATTTTTATAACACTATTCCTGAAATTCGAATAAGGTTTTATATTGTGTTTAAAAATTCTTAGTTCTAGGGGCACCTGGATGGTTCAGTGGGTTAAAGCCTCTGTCTTCGGCTCAGGTCATGATCTTAGGGTTCTGGGATCAAGCCCTGCATTGGGCTCTCTGCTCGGCAGGGAGCCTGCTTCCCCATCTCTCTACCTGCCTCTCGGCCTGCTTGTGATCTCTGTCAAATAAATAAATAAAATCTTGACTGAGACATCACAAAGAGACTGGATGGCTATTCTATATAACCTATCATCCCTTCCTTCTCCTTGAGACAGCCAACATTACCGGATTGATGTTTGCCTGCAAGATCTCTTTTCAGAGCATTTATAAACACCACATGCAATGTGTACCTCAAATACATATGTATATTTTATAGAATTAGATTATGTGTGCTATAAAATTAATCAAGAATATAAATAGGACAACTGAGATCCTTTGAGCAAAGAGATGAAAACCTGCTGTAACAAATAGTGAAATACACCATCTCAAAATGTAAACTGAATCTTGTGGTTATATATGAAGTTTCCTACAGGCCAGCAAATCTGTGTAGAACCCATGAATGATACAAGGAGTTAGACATACTCTAAAGTCAGTTTATAAAATCAGGGGATAAAAATGAGGTATTCAGGGTGCTTGGGTGGCACTGTTAGTTAAGCATCTGTTTTTGGCTCAGGTCAGGATCCCAGGGTCCTGGGATAGAATCACACATCAGGATCCCTGCTGAGTGGGGAGTCTGCTTCTCCCTCTGCCCCTCCTCCTGCTTATACACACTCTTTCTCTCTCTCTCTCGCAAAAATTAATAAATAAAATCTTCAAATGTTTTTCTAAAAATGAGGAATTCAATAAAGGGATAAGAAAAACCAGCTAAATACTTGAAAAAGAAGACTGAGGTTCCTACCTCAAAGCAAACAAAATAAATCTCATATTGATTAGATGCTAGAAAGCAATAATGAATCCATAAATGTACTTGAAAAAATAAAGAAAATTACTTTTATTATTATAGAGTAAAAAAAAAATCCATCTTAGTATAACCTGGAGATTACTTTTCTTAAAGGAAAAGACTAAGTGGTTTGTTTGTAAAACTATTTTTCCATGGTAGTTGTTTCTTTTAAATGTTGTCAAATATGGTTTTTCTGCTTTGCCTCTGGCCTTTCCTCAGTAAAAATGATACTAGAGCTATTGTTTCAGTCATACAATTCAAGGAAATCTTTATAGGCCATCAATATCATCCCTAGATTTCTAAGCTCCAATATCTCCTTAAGTACCCCCAAGAATCTGAAATCTATCTTGTTTATAGAAATTTTCCACCTTGAAATTTTGTGATTCTTGGCAATTTTTTTTTCTTACTGTTTATCCCAATCCTCATATTTACCAAGATTTTTTTTTCACACATCTATCTCTCTGTGAATATGCAAAACTGATTGCCCTTCTCCAGATGGAGAAAAGTAATGGGATTTCAAAATTTAGCAGGCTGAATTTTCCACTCCCCTCTCCCCTTCATACTAAGTCATTCTGGCTCCTGTAATGCCCTCCAATATCCTGTTAAATATATCAAAATTCTACCTGAGTCCTTCATTACTCACTGTCTCTTGTTTGATCAGGTCACAGAATAGGAAGGGTAGACTGAGACGGGAATCTAAGAATGAGAAGCTGGAAATTATTCCTGACATTTAAGGACTGAGAATCAAGTTCAATGGCCAGAATCTTGGCACCCAGAAACAGAGGGCAAAGTAGCTAAGAGCGTCATAGAATGTATCTAGGCTAAAGCAATGAACTAGGCTACCCAAACACAATCTAAAAAAAAGATCAATTTAGGAAAGAGGTAAAGTCAGAGATCATGATGGAAAGGTAGACATTTCTGTTAATGGTAAGACCTCAAGACCTCAAGGAAGACTTAGGTGTCTCAGGCACTTTGTAAAGAGGATGTCCAAGAGGATGGCGGGGGATCGGGTAAGGTGGGGAGAACACAGGAACATGAGTACAGTCAGCCTAAGCAGCTCATGGGGGCCAATCATTCCTTGTTTTTTTCCCAACTCATGTGGGTCAATTCATACTAACTTGTCCCACCCGCAAAATTCTGAAATTTTTTCATGTTCTTTCTCTCTCTTAAATAATAGAAGTAAACATGGAAGTTCACTTCAGTGTCATGAAATATAAGGAACTGTCCTAATTTGTTACTTATCTAGAACATGGGTCAGCAGATTTTTTTTCTGTAAAGGGTCTCAGAGTACATATTTTATGTTTGCAGGCCACGCAGTTTCTATCTGTTATTCAACTCTGCTGTTGTAACCCAAAGGCAGCCACAGACAATACACAAAAGAATGGGCGTGGGTATGTCCCAAAAAACTTTCATTTATAAGAAGAGGCAAGACATTGGCTAGCTCCTTGTCTAGAATTTGGTTGTATTAGGTGTTGTTGCTCACAATTATTAAATCCTAAGCTAGGTTTGGGAAATATTTTTATTACATGCAAATTTTCATCACAAAGATATTTTATAAAGGATCTGATCTATGATGTTTTCATAATGTTTTACCTATTATTAAAGGCAAAGAAATTCAATTTTGATTTTTATAATCTATGTTCTTAATTAAAAGTGAGAGACCTAACATGCCTTTTCTATTTCAAATCTGAGATTTGATATTATTGCTGCTGTGAACAGCAACAGAAAAGATGAGTTGAAAAGCATTTTTCCCCTAAGACAAGGAAGATCAGTGAAATATATCTTTAAAAAGTGATGTTGGAAAGTGTCTTTTCCTGGTCATCTGTTTTGTCTTGCACTGTAGCCAAAATAAGAGGCACTTACTCTTCTTTTATTTGTTTTTTATGGTTTCCAGTAAGAAGTCATTCTCTAATTCCACCATCCCACTCAGGATGCTAAGTAAACCTGTAGAGAAACACTCCATGAAGGAGTTCAAGTGTCCAGATGATCAATTATTTGCCAAAGAAGCAGAATATTGCTTACTTGTCTACAATTCTTTAAAAGAAAACAAGAAAAATTAACAAGGAAAGAACAGTAAAGAAATTGAAAAGGTCTCAGAGTGTATCAAGCATCTACAAAACAATTTAATTTTCTCAGTCAAGATGCTGTAAATGGTAATGAATAAATCATGTCCCTATTTGTTATTATGCACCATCAGGTTACTTGTTCTGAGGTAACATAAGGATTCTCCTGCCAGATAGAGTGGTTTCACTTATTCAATAACTATAAATTTTTAGCATTTCTACTTATTTATCATTCATACTTCATTACTACTTCTCATATTTCAAGAGCTAGAAGGGCAAATCCATTCCAGTGAGTTTGCAATTCAATTCAATAAATATTGAGTGCCTACTATGTGCCTGGTAATGGTCTAGGGGATTGAATTTCAAAAGGAAACAAAGCAGAGACCTTTTTTCTCATGGAGTTTATTGTCTAGTGGAGAGCGATAAACCATAGATATAATAAATAACAAGTCAATTATTGAGTAGATTAGAAGATGATAAACAATGGTGAATTCTGAAGGCTGGGGCAAGGGTAGACAGTTCCAATATTTGGTAGAGGTCAAAGTAGGTCTCTTTGAGAAGGTGAAATTGTGAGCAAAGACTTCAAGGATATAATATGTCAGCCAAGAACATATCTGGGCAAAGAATATTTAAAGAAGGAAAGAACTAGAGTAAAAGCCCCAAGGTATGAGTGTTCCTAGAAGATGGGAACAAAGGGAATGGTGTGGCTGGACTGAGGCAGGGAACTAGTGATATAGACAAGGAGTTCATGGATTACTGAATTAAAAAATTGGGGCTAAGGCACACTTTGGTATATTCAAATGTCTTCTATTCTGAATGAATTATGAGGTGATTTAAACACTTTGAACAGAAGAGAGACATGAGCTGACCTGATCTTTCTGGCTTCTGTGTTGATAGACTGAAGCAAAGTAAGGGTAGAAGGACGAAGACCAATTTGAAGGCTATTGGCCCAATCCTAGTGAACAATGATAGTGATTCTGGATGATGAGAAGTAGTCAGATTCTGAATAGGAAACAAAGATTTAATCTTGCTCTGATTGATCCGTTTGAAAACCCAGCCACCAAATGGAACTGTTACTACTAACTACACCATGTACTCAAGCACACTCATAAATACGTACATTTTTCTCCTGATATTCCTAAAAATTTGGAGGAAGATTGAAAAAAAACCAAAACTATGTTCTAATCAGATTGAGAAGAAAAAAGGAAGAAAAAGAAAAACATTAAAAAGATAGCACATAATGCTAGAGTAATGTGTCAATCAAATCAGGTTGGACATGTGTGATCCAAACATTAGAAATCAGATCAACCTAATAGTATAGGATTGGGACAAGAAAATAGAAACCATGGCAAAGAAAATACTAGTATGTAGTTTTACGTAAAAATATATGAAAATATTACCTTCAAAAGATTTATTATATTTGGTACATTTGTTTATGTGTTATCTATCACTGCATAACAAATTATAGCAAAACTTACCAGAAACATTTATTACAGCTTATGTGAATCAGGAATCCAGGCACAGCTTAGTGGGGTGTCTCTGAGACTAGATGTCCCACAAGATTGCAGTCAAGGTATTGGCTGAAGCTGCAGTCATCTCAGCTCTGGAAAGATCTATTTTTGAACTCATTCATGTGGCTTTTGGCAGCCTCAGATCTTTGTGGGTTCTTATCTTCAGATACCTCTTCCTCTTTGTGTCTTTACCGGAGGGCTACTCACAACACTATAGCTTATTTCCCCTGAGAAAGGGCAGAAAGAGTCAAAGAGATGGACAGAGAAACGTAGACAGAGAGACAGAAAAAGAAAGCACCCAAAATGGAAATCACAGTCTTCTTGTGACCAAATGTAACAAGCAACATCTCATTATGTCTGCTGTGTTCTCTTCATTAGAAGCCCACACTTGAGGGAAGGAGGTCATGCATGGATATGAGCAAGAACACTGCAGCCATCTTGGAACTTGCTGACTACAGGGGGTTCTATTGCACAAGGAGTAAGGTGACAGGCTCCTAAGTAGTTACAGCAGACTAATAACTGGTGTTTTCTGACAACTAAGTGAATCTTAAATTTCACTTTACTTGTATGGCTGAGTAATTAGTTCCCATTACTTGTTCTGAGTGCACTCATCCATTCATTGCTAAAGCTTGATTGTAATAAAATTCCCTAATTTCTAGAAGAAAAATGGAAGTAAATATGGTTATAATTCTGGGAAAGATTACACACGATGCATCTCAAGTAATATTCTACATTTATTTTCTGATTATTCTCATAGAATAGCATAACAATATATTCTATCACTTTTAATAGGTACATAGAAGTTTTAATTTTTGTGGTTTTAACTTGCATTTCCCTAATGATTAATAATGTTGTGTATCCTTTCAAATACTTGTCAGCCATTTGTATATCTTATTTAGAGAAATGCCTATTCAAGTCCTTTCCTATTTAGAGATAAGGTTGCATCGATGGTTTGAATTATAGCAATTATATGTTTTGGATAATCCTGTATTGGATATATGGTTTGCAAATATTTTCTCTCATCCCATAGATTGTCTTTTCACCCTTGTTGTATAAGTCCTTCGACTCACAGAAATTCTTAATTTTGATGTTTTGGAAATATCCTTATTGGTTCTGCCAATTAAAAAACCACAACTTAGAACTTAGTGATGTAGGAGCATATAAATTTGTTCTAAATGGTTTTTAAAAATCCCTATATAAATTTTGACTTGGGTGACAGAGTTCCCACGAGTTGGTTTATATCAGAGATTTTTGACTTGCTTTATCTTGTGTAGAGTATTATAAGTGGTGGGAGGAAGAAGTAGCATATGGGAAAAACTCATGAGATACTTAGTGATTTCATATAGTCATGTGGCACTTTTGAGATAGCCATGTATCACTTTGAGGTGTACTGGGTTAAATCATACACCACCTTTCAGTCCTTCACTCTTGGTACTTGACACAATCCATCTGCCTCATATACATTTATTAAATAAATGTTATTTAGGCTTCATTTTATATTTTCTCAGTGAGATATTTGAGCTTTGCATTTGACTGAGTGTGGACTTTTAGAGGGTAGGGACCATACTTAAGTAACCAACCAAAGCAAACCAGTATTTTATAAGGAATGCTTAGTGACAATGACAAAGGTACAGTTTCAAAGAACTATGCACCTGAACACTGAGAAAAGACTCCTGGAGAAGCAGGCAGACAGATCATATAGGGGCTAAACCAAGTGGAACCAACATCAGACAAGACACATAAAGATACCAAGGAATCTGCCTTTTGGTTTTGATCTTGTTAAACCTACGGGCCTGAAGAGATACCTCTTCTAACTTTTTTACTCTAATTTCTTAAGTTCCTGAACTTGATTTATATATTTATTTTTGATCTTCTAAGTTCCTTGCCTCCTTTGGCTTTCTTCTGCCTGCATCTTCTTACTCTTTTCTTCCTGCATTCATACATTGAATAATTATTAAAGCTTCCAATGTACCAGAGCATTAGAGTCAAAACAAACAATTCTTGCCCTAATGGAGCTGACAGGCTAATGGGGAATAAAAAGTCAAAAATAGAAAAGTACAATTTAAAAAACTACAATAGAATGTGACAAGTATTATGAAAAGTAAAACGAATAACAGTGAAAGCAAAAAGGAGAATCCCCACACTAGTTCTGGGAGGTGGGGGAGAAGCTTCCTGAAGGAAGTTATGTCTAAGTGAGACTCGAATTGTATGTACAGTTTAGCCAGAGGAAGCAGGTTATGAAATGGGATGGGACGTGGGGGTGGTGGTTAGTGGAGAACTCAAGACAGAAGAAAGAGGCTCTGCAAAGACCTGGGGTTGGGAGAGCAAGAAAGAGAAGGGTGTGAGGAGTGGAGTGTGAGGAGGGAGAGATAGGAGAGTTAAAAATCTAAATGGTTAAAGCATTAAAAGACAAACAGAAGCATAGTAAAGAGAACTCAGAAGGAGAAGGATCATAGGTATGTTAAAGAATTTGGACTTTCCATATAATGAAGACTCACTGAACACTTTTAAACACAGTATAGCATATGTGTATGATTTGCATTTTAGAAAAATCCTGCTCTGTGGTGTGAGGAATAAATTGAAGGGGGGATCTGACTAGAGAAAGGGAGACTCCTGATAAGATGAATGAAAATAAGATGATGGACTGAATTAAGTAATAGAGGAAATAAAGAAAAAAACGATGAATCGATCCGTATCTAGGAATTCTAAAGTAAAGGGAAGGGAACAGTCAAGGATAATACTCAGATTTCTAGTTTTGAGTAGGCGGTAAAAGGTGACATAGAGCAGGTTGATAGAAATGATGCGCTCAGTTTTGCAACCACGGGCTCTCATGAGCCCTTTGTATCACCAAGAGACATCTTGTAGGAAGAGGGATTTACACGCCCAAAATTTATGAGAGAGGTTGCCCCTGAAAAGATGAACTTTGGGGTTATCTGCACAAAGAAAGAGGGTTATTAAAGCTACAACAGGAAATGAGGGAGAGACTGAAAAATTGAAAGTGTGCAAATTGAAACGAGAAGACAATTTAAGACAGAACCTTGAGAAATACAAACATTTCAGGATTCTACAAAGGAATCTGAGATTTCATTGTCAGTAAGATGAAATGGAAAGTGTGATGTTAGAGATGGGAAGGGGGTGGTCAGCAGTGGAAAGGGGAGTGGAAAGGTCAAACAAGAAAAAAAGTTGAGATTTAGCAGCAAGAAAATCAGTCATTGCTGGCTTTGGCAAGAAAAGTTTCTACAGGTTGCAAGAGCAGAAGCCAAATTGAAAAGGTGTGAAGAATGTGTGGAGCTGAAAACTAGAGGCAGTGAACGTGGACAACTCTTTGAAAAGCTTCAGTTGTGCAGCAGTGGTGATAACGGACAGTATGTGGTAGGAGGTGGGAGGGTGAGGGACACATTTTTAGTAGGTGAGAGCTTGAAATATGTTTATGGACTGATGAATAAAAAAAGAAAAGACTTAAACATAAAGAGGGTATCATCATAGTCAGCTCAGGCTATTCTAAGAAAATGCCATTGATTGGGTGGCTTAAACAACAGACATTTAATTCTCACAGTTTTGGAGGCCAGGAAGTCAAGATCAAGGTGCCAGCATATTTGGTTCTGGGTGAGGACCTACTTTCTAGCTCACAGAAGCCACTTTCCCCCATCTCTTCACATGGTGGTGAGAAAAACTCTGGTGTCTCATCTTCTTCTTTTAAGACACTATTCCCACCATGGGGGCTCTCTTCTCTTGACATCATCTGAACTTAATTGCCTTCCAAAGACCCTCATCTCCTAATTTCATCACACCAGGGGTCAGGACTTCAACTATGAATCTGAGGAGACACAAATATTCAGCCCATCACACATGTCCTAGAAAGGCAAGAGATAGGATGCCAGGATTAATCTTCAACCAGGGAAATAACTTTTCTTTTCTGGGACTTCTGCTTGTAGGTTTGGTGGCAAGAAGTTGGCTCTGAACAAGCATACAATTTATTGGCCAGTAGTGAAGACAACAAATGAAAGATTTGAACAGAGTGGAGAAAATTCAGTAGAGAAATATACAAAGTATTGAAAGCCTTGTTGAGTTTGAGAACCAGGAATTTATACTGTCATCAACATGGACAGTTGTGTGATCATCTTCAATAACTCAGCTGTCTGGGTTAGAGCTACAGAAATAGGGCTCCTAGACTGAGTATTTGCCATGAGGATGGATAGAAAGGCAATGTGACTAGAGTTTTAAAAAACTGGCCAAAGAAGGCTTGAAATGAGGGCCCAAGACAACAAACCAAGACAGAGGAGGTAATGAAGACAAAATAGAACAAACAGGGGAAGGTAGAGGGACTCACAGGCTGCCAGCCCTATAGAGTCAGGGACAGTGTAAGGGTACTGAGCAGAAAGGGAGCTGTGGTAAGAATGGGGAATTCAGATTTAATGTGCTAGAGGCGGGACAGTTCCAAGTGATGAGAAGATCTGGGTGTGGCCGCAGTATTGAATTATGAAAGAGAGGTGTAGACGAACATGGCTGGAGATGAAGTAATCAAAGAGCAGAGCCACTAATAGTGAAGCATAATGTGGTAGAGCATAAAAAAATTGGATCTAAACCACTGAAGGCATAATCATGAAATTTAACAGTGGGTGCAAGCAAGGTGAGATAGAGCAGGTTGATAGAAAAGATGAGCTCAATTTTGCAGCTGTGGGCTCTGATGGGCCCATTTTATCTCCAAGAGACATTTTATAGGAAGAGAGATTTCCAAGTCCCAGAAAAGTATATGACAGTAGTGATCAAGGCCAGGGAATGATATAACCTGATAGAATAATCTCAAAGTGGTGGAGATCTCTACCAAAGGCTAATGCAGTCATGCTCTGGAAGCAGCACTGAGGATAGAGGAGGATGGTAGACATATGTGGATTGTGGAAAGAAGTAACCCTTAAATGTAAAGCCATGTTCTTTTTCAAGAAAGAGTTGAGTTTCTGTCAAAGAAAGGGAAAGAGGTTTAATGGAAAGTTTAGGGATGAAAAGAGGGATTTTTTTGTTTGTCTTAGATGGGCAATATAAAAGTGAGCATGCACATGGATAGTTTGGGTCAGGGAGAAAAAAAGATCCAAAAATAGCAAGAGGGGGAATTATACTGGAAGAGAAATGACAAAGGCTAACTAACCAAGATGGCAGGCAGGATGCAAGTTTTCCAAGAACATATGCAAACTGTTCCTGGTGTTCCGCTGCCTGGTCTCTGGGGACTAAAGATGGCTGGGACAGAAGTCCTGGGGCTTAGGAGTGGATCAGTGAAGGTATCTAGGGTTTGATGATAAAATGTATCCATTCCCTACCCCCATCCCATGACAATGGACAGCTGAAACGTTCTTTCAGTCAAACACCCATATGTCCAACTTCAACTTGATGAAACAGCCTGAGTTCCCAATTACTTGTGGTTGTGTTCATTTCTTTTGACATGATATTCACTCTCAAGATATAGCATACTGAGCTTGTTCCTAGTGTACTCAGTTGATGTTTGTCAGTGACCTAAGGTATAACTAACTAGTTTACAAAGAGTAAGTACAAAAGGCCTCTGTTTTTATTACCATCTGCATCAACAACTGCTTGTAAATGTTCGATGTTACAGAAATAAAATGTTCTCTGCAGGCTTGGTTTTAATTCTGAACTTTGCAAAACTGAATTTTTAAAAATTCTTCCAAAATATATGAAGGCATTCCAACATAAGATACATTTATTCTTTAAAATAGCGGAGAAAACATAAATAGCAGATTTTGTTTCAGTGATTCTGGTTTTATTTTCTTTCCAGCTTTACTAAGATATAATCTCATGTAAAGTTATATAGGTTTGAGGTATACAACGTGCTCATTTGACACACTTCTGTATTATGAAATGATTACCAACCTAATGGTTGGTTTGGTAATGGAGTTAATTACCAAATCCATTACCACATTTACCATTTCTTCTTTGTGGTGAGAAATGTAACTTCTACTCTCAGCAACTTTTAAGTATAGAATACAGTAGTTACTATAGTCACTACGTTTTATAGTAGATCCTCAAAACTCCTTCATCCCATAACTGAAAGTTTGCACAGTTTGACCAACATCACCCCATTTCCCTCACCCCCAGGCCCTGGTAACCCCCATTCTACTTTCTAGAGAAACAGACATTTATGATACTCAAAGTTCTAGATCATGTAGGAGTATTCCAGAGAAGTTTGGAAAGATGATGTAAGTACTTATTTTCAAAGTAGTTCAGTCCAGGAAATATGAAATTATTCCTAACAAAAGATTTACTTCTAATTTCTCATCCATCAACCAGAAGTACTTCTGCAAATAAATAAATAAATAAATAAATAAATAAATAAATAAAATCATTTGAAAAAATGAAATAAAAAAGAGATAAAATCTCTTTTCAAAAATCTCAATTCTTTACTATTAAATTCAATAGACAAAATATGTACTCTGTTGGATTGCTGAAAAAATTTCTAAATGTTTATTGTCAATGCTTGCATTTGTGTTACGTGATTCAGGAATAGGTCAGGGACAGGCACTTGTTTTGAAGCAGACTTTGAGCAGCACTGGCTTCATGGTCTTCATTCAACATATTTGTGAAGTTCCCTCCTAACTCCTATAGAGAACTTTGTTTGACAGAAGGAATATAAAACCAAGATACTGATGAAAATCAAGGCCTCCCTTTTAAAAGTAGAAATCTGTTTACCTGTTAATCTTACTTTTATAGTGTATTATCTTTTATAACCCAATAATTAGTCTAGGTGTCCAGGAAAAGAAAGCAAGAATAATGACAGAATGAAAAAGAAAGGTATCCTGGAGTTATTTCATGTCATTGATTTATCATCCTGTGTAATATTTAGACCTCATTTTCTATCCATGTAATCTAAGCGAGCACAATTCTTACTAGTAATCAGCATGCTGGTAAATCAAACGGTCAGCATAATTTTCTGGGAAGCAGGAGTGTTCTTTTTCTGCTATTTCAAATGACAGACCATTGATTCTCTAAGGAATATCAAAAACTATTACAGATTTGAAGACTGAACCAATAGACAACAAATGTAAGAATATTTTAGTGACTTATTCCAAAATTTGAGATAATCTCATTTTCCTCTGGCAATTAATCGAGGCTGAATGGGCTTAATATTTTGTCTCACGGTGGAAGCCCATGATATTTTAATTCCTTAAGGGGGTGTGCTTCTTCACTGAGGACGCTGTCACCTCTCTTCATTCCTAGTTACTGCCGTCATGCGACTTGCTTGCTCTCTACCGGGTCCCCAGAGCCTCTCACTTGGCAGCTGTCCCTCCGTGTGTATAGATGTGATGGTTTGGAATCCTTCTCTTTTGTTTCTGAATCACTTATTATCTCCCTAATTAAAGGAGCTCTTTCATTAGCTTATGATGAACTATGTAGTGTAATGTAGGGCACTTGGTATTAAAAGGCACATCAATGGCAATCCTATTAACAGAAGCAAGACTCTCTCCCACTCTCTTCTATATCTTCTGTTCCTCTCTCTCTCTCTGTCTCTCCTACGCTTTCTCCTTTTTTTTCTATTTAGAATCCATTCTTACATGGGGTCTGGGAGTGGCTGCAGTTCTTGGATTTTCCATATTTGTAGGGAAATGAGGTACAGAAAATAATGAAACCAGTAAATTGTTAATATTTTTCTATCCTAGGTTTCATACAACTGGGACAAAATGAGTTAACCAAGCAGAAACTTTTTCACTTGTATGCTTTTTCTCCCATGATGCATAGCTTTTATTCTCCAATAACAAAGAAAAAAAATCAAGGTTGAGAAAAAGATGTACAAAGTGTGATGAAGAAAGTACTCTGATAGAAATATGGGTCATAGATAATGTTGTATTTGTTGGTTTAAATATATTTATTGAACACTTACTATGTTCTAAGCTAGAAATATAGCAGTGAATAAAACAGATAAACATATTCTAGAGAACTAGTACAGAAGGTATTATTAAATAATTCAGCAAAATATACATTGTGTAATAATATAACTTCAGTCACAACATATAAAAACAAATTGATTTTGCAAAATAATATTAACCTTAGTTGGATACCCAGTTAATTGGAATGCTTTTGCTTTTAATATAAGAAAATTATGACATTTTAGAGTATGCTAGCTAGCTTCTTATTGGAAAGAAAGTATAATTTGACAATTTTGTGCTTAATGTTTCTAGGAATTTATATTCTCTTTAATTCTCTCAATGTGCTTCAAAGCATTTAAGACTGCAAATTATATTAAAATGTCAGAATTTGAACACGGCATGATCATGATAATTATTTCTAGTCTAAATGTTTGTTTATGTATTTACAGGACTTATTCCTTGAGCAAGGGTTTGTTAAAGAAGACTGGAGAGACCTCTTTTGGGCAAACAGGATTCAGGAATGGAACGTAGAAAGGACCCACAGGGACCCCCCCCCCCCCCCAGGATGAATACAGACAAGGCCATTGGACGACCCCACCTCAAAATATCCATAGACCCTACCTGACCAGTGGTATTTTTGTACTTACTTACAACCAGGCACAGTTACCAGAAAAAGGGACTATTCCATATGACGCCATACCTCGTCACCTTCCCTCTTTGAAACAGCTCCAGCCTCTGCCTGGTGGCAGACTCTCCTGTGTTCATCTGCCAGCCACCCCCTTGTGGTTTCTTCAGTAAACTTCTCCCTTTTGTTGGGCTTCCAGGGAGTTCTTTCACCTTTCCCACTAATGGCTTCCACCTATCAACACCCCACGTTTGGGGGGGCTCCCGTCCTATCAGAGGAGATACCACAACGACTTCCTCATAAGGAAAATGCTACCACAGATTCGGGTATAATTGTTTTTATTGTGTATGAAGTTATTTTATTATGCCTCTCAGATAACCACACATACCATCTTTCACCCACGGAAGTACAAGAACGTTATTGGAGGGAGAGTGTTTCTGCTGATCAGATATGGAAGTGAAGATGCCAACCTCTTCTATCAGCTTGTATTCTTCTGGCCACCTGGGGAAATCAGGAAAATCTGGCTTGGGCTGGAAGAAGACGAGTATATTAATATTTATTTATGAAAGCAGCATATATTCTGTTCCTCTGGGAACTATCGCCATCAGGGATTCACTGCAGTGTACCTGTGATGAAAAGAGAAGCTGGAATGTTTTCCACGTGGAAATGCAGCAACGACCATGGAAGAAAGGCTAAAGGTGGTTTTGTTTGATTTAAAAAGGAAAAATTAATGCGGATTATGATCTTGCTAAGCTGACAGTTAAGATAGAGGCCTTTTCACGTGTTAATATATTGTTCCATAAACGAATTTCTTAATAGGGCTGGAAGACTGTTTGCTGCAGTTTTGGGAAGGGTAAGCAAGACCCCAGATAGGCACTAGACTAAAAGGCGACATCCACTAGAAAGCAAAAGGTGCCAATAGTTTAATTTAACCCTTTTTATCTTCTAAAGAAGATGGTTTCTGCGAGTACCCTTGGTGAGCCCATTGCTGTCTGCAAAAGAAGGCCAACATTTACTTTTAGAGGTCTGTAATCAAATGACCCATCAAGTTAATTAATAAGATTTTAATACAGTGCAGTGAGCATGCTAATTAACTTGTCAAGTGTGTACAGAGACTCTTCACACAAGTTATTTTTAAAAGTCTTAGCAAGAATGTGTGTGGGGGGTCCTGAGTGCATGACATTATTGCTGAAGCAATTACACAAGAGCCTTGGAAGGAACCATGGCTGGCTCTTTCCATGAAAGAAAAGTTGGAAAGAAGCTGAGGAGTCAGAGATGCAGAAAGAAGCCTTTTTTTTTTTTTTAAATAAGTTTCATACATTTTGTATTTTGAGTTCTGTTCCAGGAGCATCTATTAACTGTACAAAACAAATTTTTAAGAAGGAAATCTTTGCACAAGCCTCAACAATGGAAAGACAGAAAGGAGAAGGTAAAAGAAGGATAAGAGAAGAAGGGTGGTGGAGAAGAATAGAGAAGGAAGGATGAGAGAAGGGAATTTGGGAAAGGAAGCATTCAGACTGTCCTATAGACTGTCCTATAGACTGTCCTATAGACTGTCCTATAGCTACAATGTTAGCCCGAGCTGAAATTCCCTCTTTCTTTCTATCCCCCATCCCCAAACTCTGGATTCAGGTCAGGTTTCCCTGGTCTCTGGTCCAATGGATAAGCACGGATGCCTTCTGTCTTCCCTGATTCCAATGTTGTCTGCGCCAAGCTCCCCTCCACCCAGCTTGTCTCACCTCAAAACCTCCCAGCGGCTCTCCACCACCTGCAGGATGAGGCTCACTGCCTGCCCCTGGCTTTCTCTCATTTACTCCTACCTTGAATTTGTGACTCTAGCAACGCTCAACCATTTATTTTTCCTTCAGCAGTATATGCTATTTTGATTTACCGTGCTACTGCTCATGTTGTTCCCAGCACGTAAAAGAAAATGCTATGGCCTTCCCTCCTGTGTATGACACTGTTTTATGATTATCTGTTTATGGGACTGGTTTCCTTCCTGGGCTGCAGTATGATCAGGGCCCATTCTTTGACCTGGAGTGTTGAAGACTTTCACTACATACCGACTAACATTGAAAAAGAGAGCACCGTTATCTTAAAAAAAAGTTTGGGGGCACCTGGGTGGCTCAGTCAGTTAAGCGTCTACCTTTGGCTCTGGTTGTGATCCTGGAGTCCCCCGGGATCGAGCCCCATATCTGGTTCCCTGCTCAGTAGGGGAGTCTGCTTCTCCCTCCACCCCTCCCCCGCTTGTACTCTCTCAAATAAATAAGTAATATCTTAAAAAAAAAAAAAAAGAAAGAAAGAAAGAAAGAAAAGGAGAGTCCCCTCAGCCTTAACTCTGTGATCCCAAGAAAGGCATTTTACCTGCTATCTCTATGTGTTCCATGTAAAAGCACAGTACACCTAAAGAATTGATCTCTCCTGAGATTTTTCATTGATGAACATTCAACTTGTGCCTAGAACCCAGAGGTTCCATACCATAATATCATAATCATTGGTTGCCTCACATATTTATTATGGAAAGTTTCAAACATAATGAAAAATAGGGAGAATAATTCATTGAACCCCAGGTGTCAATATCTTGTCAATTTTATTTGGCTATGTTTAGATAACTAGGACGCCCTTCTGCTCTGTGGACATTTCTCTCGCTAGTAACTGGCCAAGACGTGGGGAGAGTTCGTCAACATTCTTGCAGAGAGCCAAGGACTGTGTGTTCAGGTCAGGCCTGAAGGGTATTAAAACAACTCAGGGGAGGAAGTTTCAAACACCCTACCTACCCCACTGAAACAAATGCTGCTAATCCCCCCGCGCTCATACCCACTAAATTCCTATCTACATTTTGGGGAGAGAAATAATAGTCTTTTTCTTGAATTATCAAAGATAACCTCAGAGCAATCAAAACTTCCATTTCAAAACACTCATGCTTACTGTGATTACTACAACAATGATCTTTTTCTAAATACATAAGTTATATTAAATGACTTAAGACATTCAGAGCCTATGTTCGTTTAATTCAGGAACTTTTTTTTTAATTTAGGTAAAATTGGTATAGAACATTATATCAGTTTCAGGTGTAAAATATAATAATTCAATATTTGTATACTCTACAAAGTGATGGTCACAGTAAGTCTAGTTACCATCCCTTACCATACAACTGACACTTTATCTCTTTTTTGGCCTCCCCTCAACCACTTTTGTCGCTGGTTATCTAGCGTTCTGTTCTCTGTACTTAGGAATTTTGCCCTGTTTTGTTTTTTGGATTCTACACATATATGAAATCATACAGTATTTGTCTTTCTCGGTCTGACTTATTTAACTTAGCATAACACCCTCAAGTTTTATCTATGCTGTCAGAATAGCAAGGTTTTCTTCCTTTTTGTGACTTAGTGTTCCATTGTGTTTCTATGCCACATCTTCTTTATCTGTTCATTTCAGGTGGTTTCCATGTCTCGGCTTTTGTAAGTAACTCTGTAGTAAACATAAAGGTGCATATATTTTTTTAAAATAGTGTTTTCATTTTCATCAGATAAAGGCTCAGGAGTGGCATTGCTGGACCATAGGGTAGTTCTAGTTTATTTTTTTTTAAAGATTTAATTTATTTATTTGACAGAGAGAGAGAGAGAGATCCCAAGTAGGCAGAGAGACAGGCAGAAAGAGAGGGGAAACGGGCTCCCTGCTGAGCAGAGAGCCTGACGTGGGACTCAATCTCAGAACCCTGAGATCATGACCTGAGCCGAAGGCAGAGACTTAACCCACTGAGCCACCCAGGCGCCCTAGTTCTGTTCTATTTTAACTTATTTTTGAGGAACCTCCATTCTGGTTTCCACTGTGACTGCGCCAATTTCCATTCTCACCAACAGTGCTCAAGGGGTCCTTGAAAAAGAAGTAAAAGCATCTAGATGGGAAAGAAAGAAGTACAACTGTCACTATTTGCAAATGACATGATAATATAGAAAACCCCATTTCTTCTTCTTGCGTATTTGCCACGGCTAGGACTTCCAGTACTAAGTTGGATAAACTTAGGGAGACTGTACCACCTCATTTTCCTCCTGACCTTAAAGGAAAAGTTTTCAGCTTTTCACCATTGAGTGTGATGTTTTCTGTGGGTTTGCTGTATATGCCCTGTATCATGTTGAGGTATATTTACTCTACTTTTACTTTGGTGAGAGTTTTGATCATACATGGGTGTTGAATTTTGCTTTTTCTACATCTCTTGAGATGATCATATGATTTTTACTCTTCCTCTTGTTAATGTGATGTGTCACACGGAATGATTTACAGATGTCAAACCATCTTTGTGTTCCTGGAATGAATCCTACTTGATCACAGTGTATAATTCTTTTCATGTATTATTGAATTCAGTTTTCTACTATTCGGGGGGATTTACCCATCTCTGTTCATCAGGGACATTGGCCTATATATATATATTTTTAATTTTTGTATTGTTCTTGTGTGGTTTTAATATAGGGAATAGTGCTGGCCTCATCAAGTGAGTTTCCTCAAATTTTTGGAAGCGTTTGTGAAGGATCAGGAACTTTGAGAAGAGGAGGAAGAATAAGAAGAAGGAGGAGGAGGAGGAGAAGAGGAAGAACAAGGAAGGGGGGTAGGAGGAAGGAGAAGGAGGAGGGGGGAGGGGGAGAGAAAGAAGAAGGAGGAAGAGAGGAAGAAGGAAAGTTGAAGTCGATAAATATAATTGTGGGCAACCTGCTTCCCAAGAAGAGCTGTAAACACAACGGTTTCACTTTTTTTTTTTTTTAATATTTTATTTATTTGACAGAGAGACACGGTGAGAGAGGGAGCACAAACAGGGGCAGAGGCAGAGGGAGAAGCAGGCTTCCCGCTGAGCGGAGAGCCCCATGCAAGGCCCCATCCCAGGATCCCGGGATCATGACCTGAGTCAAAGGCAGGAGCTTAACACCTGAGCCACCCAGATGCCCCACAGTGTTTTCCCTTTTGGAGTTAGCTGCAACTCTCCCCGGAGGAATATTTACAACTACCAGAGGAACAGCTGCTGAAGCCACCAAAGTTCTATTGGGGCTGAAGGAACCTTTCTCTTATAGAGAGATAAAATAGCAGATCGTAGTAAAGGAAATCAACATGTTTCTTAAAAAAACAAACAAACAAACAAACAAACAAAAAACCACATAGCAAGTTTTATATTGATATATATGAAAGATTGAGTACATGTAAGAAGAAAATGAATGCCAATAAGCCAAGCAAATACTCAATCATCAACAACAAAAAAATTGTACTTTTTCCAAATGTTTCAAACCCACTGGCTTGTTCTGATTACTCAGATTCTCTTTGGAGAATCTCTTTTTAAAAATGCTAATGCTGATAATTAGCCCTGGTTAAAAAAAACAGAAACTAAAAAATTACCATTGTTGTAATATGTTAGTTGCCCCTAAAGAAAATAGCAACAATTAGTTTGTCTTGTTTTGTTTTGTTTTGTTTTGCTTTTGCCTTAATTATGTCAGTATCATTAAATACAGAAATCTGCTCCTTAGTTTGTGACCAGCGGATGCTAATCGTTTTACATACTTTAGCAGTGATGTTTTATCTACACACGCAAATGCACGGGCAAGTTGCCTTGAGAAGAGGAGAGGCAGCAATTAAATATTTTGACCTGCTTACACTCAAGTATAAATGAAACATTAATAAACTATGCCTATGGTAATAATCTGACCGCTTTTACATCATTTTCAATTTTTAAAAATAACTTTGAAAGATATGATCTGCTGAGGGCTAAGCCATCAGGCTTTGCAGGTTTATATATAATAAGAAAGACAAAATGTAAAGAAATGATCTCTTGGTTAGGGAAAACCTTTCTTAACTAATGCTACTATTCAAGGCTTCCTCTTTTCATAGGATATTATAGTTTCCCAATGACATTTAATTTTCTTCATTTAATTTCACAATTACCTATGATTTAGGAAAAAAAATTATTACCCATTATTCTCCAATGTTCAGAGGAATTACAAAATAGGTAATTTTTCTGGGTTGCTGGAAATGTTATACACCTTAATCAGAACGGCAGTTACATTGATATACACATATGTAAAGTTTCATCAAGCGCTATATATATATATATATATATATATAACAATTTATGCAAATTATAGCTTAATAATAGTATTAGCAATATGCTCAAAGTTGGGTGAACTAGAGAGGTTTTCATCTACCATGTAATGATGTTTAAGTCCTGTTAAGGGGATCGTCAGTAGAAGCTTCTTGCTAAAGTAATACGGCTATTCAGTTAGATAAATAAATGTTCACTGAAGCAGTAAGAAATTTTACTCACAAAGCGAAATACAAAACAATTTCCTAGTCTAGTAGTCAATGTCCACATCCTTTTTTAGGAGTAAGATGATGCACGAAGTAATTTCATTGACTTTTTAATGAAATACCCGATTATATAAGTAGATGCTCAGTTAATAAATAACACCAAATTAGTTGTTCCCTTTCTTTCTTTGCAATTTAGCGATTCTAATTCTCGCCCTAGTGGACAGAGTTGGTCAAGAAGCAACACTTAATTGTTTTGCCTACTTAAATTACATGAATTTACCACTCTGATATTTATATTTAACCTGGAGAAATTTGGAGAATATGTTAGCCTCAGTACAATTAGACATCGGCCGATTTATGATGTTGGGGCTAGAGAGGAGAGGGTTGGCAGAGACTGAACATTTACTTCTCAGTGGTTTGAAAGGCAGAGGTTATTGAAAACTCAGATTCATTTTCTAGAGCCCACATTAACATATTTGTTAGGGCTCTGTTTTTCAAAACATTACATAAGTAACTTGAACACACAGATCTATTTCAGAGAGATGACATTAGTACCGGCTATGGCTGACATAGGTTATCCTGTCAAAGTCCATTGCAACCACATGCAAGATACAGAAGAGTCACTAGAAATAGGCCTCCCACATTACTAATGCCACTCATACAGATCTGGTAGGCCTTGAGCACTGAGACTAATGAACTTTGACCACGTTTAGCAATTCTCTATGTCAAAAAAGTACAACTCTTTATAAATTGCCTCTTTGTGTGCATAGCATTACTTAGAGAGTATTAGTGGTATGTTCAGGCATGCTATGGGCTGTCTCAAAAAAAATTGAAGGAAGAAGGAGCCCACCTTGGGATTCTAAAGGCCAACTGAATTCAGAGGGCATCTAGCCCTCTTGAGTAGATAGTAAAAAATTCATCTCAAAATAGCATGCGTCTGGAATTACCTATTGAGTCTTCATTGATATTTCATTAGGAATTTCACCTAGTCTGCAGTGTAATGCCTAGAAGTTACTGAGTTTCCTTGATTTTTTTATTAATAATTACAGATCCCAGCAATCAAGGGATGGAATAAAATGATCTTTTTCATGGTTCACACATACTGTCATTTTGGTTTGTTGGTGGGATTTACAGTAATTTTAGTGAGATAAATCAGGCCTTCCTGCAGTTTTTTGGCTTCTGATAACAACAAAAATAAATGAAAGACGTTTGTATTAAGTATTCCTTTATATAACTGATGAGATGTTAGCATACTCAGAAGGAGTTTTGTGCCAGCAAGAGCAAGTGGGGCAGGATGGCACAGAGCCACAGTCATTGCCAGAATCACAGTCACCCGACCACTTTTATTTCAGTTTCCTGTGTGTGTGTGTGTGTGTGTGTGTGTATGTGTGTGTTGTGTGTGCATGTAAACACAACATGATTTTGTTTCATTCTGACCCTATCAAGTATGTCCTTTTTGTCTTCATCAGAATGTTGATGTCAAACCATCCGTACATTTCGAGGGCATATCAACTAAAAGGGGATTAAATGGCAATCTTGAGTTGAATTAAATAAGACTCGTATATAGTGCTGGCATCTGAATTAACTCCTTTGAGCATCTTTTTTTTTTAATGCAATATTGGGATTGTGGCCTCTCTGTTTAGTTTCTCACTTCACATATGCTTATGTAAAGTTTAGCAAGAACAGACAATTGTTTCTAACTTAGAACCTCAAAATGATAAAAACTATAATATACAGTTAGAAATATTATTTTTTCCCAGGCAGAAAAAGTTACTGGCATAAACTAAAAAATTGCATTTCCTTGGCTTTTGTCTTAAAGTAGAACTGACAGCCATGAGTTAAGGAAATCATTACGGGAAAGGATGCAGGGGAATATAAACCAAGAGAGAAGAGACATGTAATACCTATGAATTACAACCCAGCATGGTCAGCATTCTTATTTGTAGAGATAGTCTGACTATGTATCATCTGTACATAAATAAATATGGTCACAGTACATGTAAAATATTTATAAATTACTTGTCAGATGCAAGTACTTATTTATATTTGATTTTTACTGCTTCTATCACTGCACAATCAAGGCACTTTAAGGAAATTAAAAACACAAGTTAGTTCCAGCTGTATCTATAATAAATTCAACTTCATAAAAATAATTAATCCTGGGGCACCTGGGTGGCTTAGTAGGCTGAGCAGCTGCCTTTGGCTCCGGTGGAGATCCCAGGATCCTGGGATCAAGCCCCACGTAGGGCTCCCTGCTCAGCAGGGAGTCTGTTCTCCCTCTGTCTCTCTCCCCTGCTTGTGCTCTCTCTCTTGTGCTCTCTCTCTCTCACAAATAAATAAAATCCTTAATAAAAATAAAAATAATTAATCCTGCATCTGAACTATAATTTTGGTAGGTTGACTTCCTTTTCTAAAGAATATAGTAACCAGTGAACTATTGTTTAGCAGCATCTAGGTAAGATGCTAGATTACAACAGCATCATGTAATTGGCCTCCCATAGAATTTAACGAAATGAGAAAATAAAACCAAAAACCAATCAAAAATGTTCACCCACTAAGCATGATATACTCTAGTTCCATCCATGTTGTCGCAAATGGCAAGATTTCATTTCTTTTGATGGCTGCATAGTATTCCATCGTGTATATATACCACATCTTCTTTATCCATTCATCTGTTGATGGACATCTAGGTTCTTTCCATAGTTTGGCTATTGTGGACATTGCTGCTATAAACATTCGGGTGCACGTGCCCCTTTGGATCACTACGTTTGTATCTTTAGGGTAAATACCCAGTAGTGCAATTGCTGGGTCATAGGGAAGTTCTAATTTCAACATTTTGAGGAACCTCCATGCTGTTTTCCAGAGTGGTTGCACCAGCTTGCATTCCCACCAACAGTGTAGGAGGGTGCCCCTTTCTCCGCATCCTCGCCAGCATCTGTCATTTCCTGACTTGTTGATTTTAGCCATTCTGACTGGTGTGAGGTGATATCTCATTGTGGTTTTGATTTGTATTCCCCTGATGCCGAGTGATATGGAGCACTTTTTCATGTGTCTGTTGGCCATCTGGATGTCTTCTTTGCAGAAATGTCTGTTCATGTCCTCTGCCCATTTCTTGATTGGATTATTTGTTCTTTGGGTGTTGAGTTTGCTAAGTTCTTTATAGATTTTGTACACATATGATCTCCCTGATATGAGGAAGTGGTGATGCAACATGGGGGCTTAAGTGGGTAGGAGAAGAATCAATGAAACAAGATGGGATTGGGAGGGAGACAAACCATAAGTGACTCTTAATCTCACAAAACAGAATGAGGGTTGCTGGGGGGAGGGGGGTTGGGAGAAGGGGGGTGAGGTTATGGACATTGGGGAGGGTATGTGCTTTGGTGAGTGCTGTGAAGTGTGTAAACCTGGCGATTCACAGACCTGTACCCCTGGGGATAAAAATATATGTTTATAAAAAATAAAAAAATTAAAAAAAAAATGTTCACCCACAGCTGCAAAACAAGAACAAGAGGATAACATAATGCAATTCAATAAACTAGTACAAAGAAACAAACGTTTCTGGAGGGAAAGGGAAAATGTACAAAAAACCAGATCAGCTCCCAACCAGGCCCTCATCCTCAGAAAGAACTTGTAAATACTCGCTGATACCATATAAATGGCATGAAGAAAAGGCAATTTTTTTCTTTTGACTGAACACTGGTGGAAAATGCTCCACCAAGGGAAAAGTGGGTGAAGTCGGGAAAAATGAACTACTTCTGAGGGACCTCTAAGAGAAGTAAAGGCTCCAGGTTACACAGTGAATGGATCCTATCTTATAGTATATCCCACTAGGTGGAGAGACTCCAGAATAGAGCTGGAGGCAGAGGGTAGAGGAGAGAGTAGAGCCCTGAGTTATTTTTTTTTTTTAATTTATTTGACAGAGAGAGATCACAAATAGGTAGAGAGGCAGGTAGAGAGGAAGGGAAGCAGGCTCCCTGCTGAGAAGAGAGCCTGATGCGATGCTCGAGCCCAGGACCCTGAGATCATGACCTGAGCTGAAGGCAGAGGCTTAGCCCACTGAGCCACCCAGACACCCCGAACCCTAAGTTCTAATAAAGATGACAAGCCACTTCATCTGAGCCCTTCCCTGTGCACGACCATCTCCCCTCCTCCCAACCCTCTGGCTACAGAATATTGACCAGACCATGGAATACTCAGCTTTTGGACTCTAGCTTGGAGGAACAGAAGGAAGGAAATACAGGGTAGTGTTAGGGACTTTAATTTTCAAGGGAAGTTAAGTATCTGAGCCCAGCCATTCCTTTGGAAACAAGATGAAAAGGTAAAATTCCATCTTAAAAGAAAATATAAGTACATTGCTTAAAAATGGAAAAAAATTCCTTGCAGTGGCTGCACTCCGTAAAATGACTCGTTATCAACACACATTCAGTAAACTGAGCACTCAAGGACAAATCTTTCTTTCAGCTCTAAAACCCACCACTATCCTGAAGGAGGTCAGCGCACCTGCAGATCAGCTCATTTCCTGTCCTCTCTCCATTTCTATGCTGAATCAGCACCCACCTCCACAATCTTAAATTCCAATATTCTATTCAGATCACAACCCTATCCATCTGGGTTCCCACTATTCATAGTTTTCCATTTCCAGCCTCTGCCTTTTCTCTAACCTATAATCTCCTTGCTCCAAGTTCCTTCCCTATGCAGTAGAGACCCTATGAACTATGATCCTAATTATCAACTCTATTCTCCCAGAAATATTCTCTGTCTTGGTTTCTGTGAGTCCACCTTTTCTTGGTTTTGCTCTCTGGTGTCTTCCGTACTAGAACATTTTTCCACCATTATTCCTAGAGGTGAGCCTTCCCTAAGTTTTCAACTCTGTCCTCTTCCCTCACCCTATGTGTCCAGTTTGCTTTTGCTGCTCTAACAAAATGATTACAAACTTAAAACCTAAATTTACTGTTTTAATAGTTATGGAGGTCATAAGTCCAAAGCCCATTTCATTGGGCCAAAGTCAAGGTGTTAGTGAGGATGGTTTCTTCCAGACTTTCTGAAGGAATAATCTGTTCCCTTTCTTTTCCGGTTTCTAATGGCCACCTGTGTTTCTTCTCAGTGTGTGGCTCCTTCCTCTGTCCTCAAAGAGCAAAACTTCAATCTTCTTCTCTGACTTTGATTCCTCCTGTGTCTCTTTTATAAGGACCCTTATGTCAGGCTCAACAGATAACCCAGGATTATCTTAGTTTATCTTAATCTTAAATCCTAATTTAATCACATCTGCAAAGTCCCTTTTGCATTTAAACTAATAGTCGCAGATCCCAGAGATTAGGATGTAGATATATTTGGAGAGGGGACATTATTCAGCTTATCATAACATCCATTGTTCCTGAGATTTTAATTCCAAAGTCTTTTAACTATAACTCTTGTGCTAAAGATTCTCTAAATTAGTTTCTGCCGTGGAGCAAGCTAGAGCCATGCAAGGTAGCTGAGCAAGTGACCTACCTCTCCAATTCCTCCACGTTGAGTATTCCAGACAACTCAAATTCAAAGTATCCAAACAGTTACCAGTCTGGTTTTTGTACATCTTATCTTAATATAATTGTCGTCTTCTTTCTCCTATAATTAAGCTTCTTCTTCAATCCGTACCAGTTTCATGAGGATGTAACTATAACTAAGGGTCCCCATTCTTCCATTTTCACCTGCTTCCTCCAAAAAGCCTCTCCATAAAGCTTCTCCATAGAGAAGTCGAACTTCTCTATGTTATGCTATCTATTAACATGATAAACATTATCAACCATCCCATCTATTGTACTTAATACATTGTAATTTTTTAAAGATTTTATTTATTATTTATCATAACATAGTGTGAGAGGGAACACAAGCAGGGGGAGAGGGAGAAGGAGAAGCAGGATTCCCACCTAGCAGGGAGCCTGATGTGGGGCTTGATCCCAGGACCCTAGGATCATGACCTGAGCCAAAGGCAGATGCTTAAGGACTAAGCCAACCAGGTGCCCCAGTACATTATAATTTTACACAGAAATATAATTTCGTATCAGTTTCTTGCTATGACTATTTTACTCATCTATCTCCTCCATTAAACTATAAGCTCCCTGAAGGAATAAAGCTTGACTGTTCTTACATAATAGTGTATTTCACTAACTTTACAGAGGTCCTGGAGCTTAGAAGACACTCAGCCAATAGTTGTTAGATGAATGGATGGTGAAGTAAGTCCCTGTGCTCTGACAGGAACTGTGGCAGGATTCGAGAGAAAATAATAAACCATCCAAACACAAACAAAACCCACTATTTTTTGAAATCCTTCTTTCAGTAGTTTTGGGTTCATTTTGATGGACAGCGAAATTATTGAAGTTTATTTTTTATAGTGCTTTTCCCTAAAAAAATAGTCCATAAGCAGGACTGGTATTTTCTCCTGTTCAGTTTTCTTGGTACATGGGGCGCCTGGGTGGCTCAGGGGGTTAAAGCCTCTGCCTTCTGCTCAGGTCATGATCTCAGGGTCCTGGGATTGAGCCCCGCCCCACATCGGGCTCTCTGCTCAGCAGGGAAGCCTGCTTCCCCCCTCTCTGTGCCTGCCTCTCTGCCTACTTGTGATCTCTCTCTCTCTCTCTCTCCGTCAAATAAATAAATAAAATCTTTAAAAAAAAATGCAGATACAAGTTTCTTTTCATTGACATGCAGAAATGGCTTTAGATTGAATAAGGCAATATTTGCTTCTGGGCCAACACTTCCATATTTTGTGGGGAAAGGGACATGAAAGACAATACCACTATAGTAAATAATACTTTTTCATAATGTATGAAATCCCTAGCCTCAATGGTTAAAGTTTCCTAGAGCTGGACTAGTGATTAGCAATAAATAGTCTTGACAATTTTTGATTATCACCTGACTTTGTGGTAGAGAACTGGGAAGGGAAAGGAGATCTTCATTATTACCTGCCTTCTAGTAACCCCAACATTGTGGCACAAGGTCTTCTAATTTGATTATGTGGATAGCATGAGTACAAAAAAAAAATAACAACTGTTCCCTAATTTATGTAGCTTTAACTCAAATAATTCTCAAGATCACCACAAAAGAATTTAATCATGGCCTTTTTCTAATAACAAAGCTTGCTAAAAATTTTAATTTCCTACTCCCATTCATCCTTCTAAGTAATCAGAAAGCAGATGCTGAAAATTTCATTTATCATATTTTTATTGAAAATTAGTTAGCAACAGACAAATTAGAATAGCTAGAAAAGAGAATGCAGACATCAAAGACCTCAGAAAGTCAGAAAGAACTCCTTTCTGAAATCAGATTTCATGGTATAAGAAATATCCCACCTTGCAAATACAGTTATTTCTAATAATAAATCTTTCAACGGCAGTCAGAAATACCATTTCCACATTTGCACAATGTTTATTTGTCTATTTTATACATATGAACTCCTTGAGTCAAGGGTATCCAATTTCCTAAGCGTAAAATGGATCTACCGATTTATAATGTGTTTTCTGTTCATGAGTACAGCTCAACCTCCACTCCTATAAGGTTTCAAGTACAATTCATAATCTTGAGCAGCTAATGGCAAGAAATATACAAGAATCACATCTGAGCATCTGTATGTCCTCTGAATGGGGTCTTGCTAGAACTTCTAGCACCCAGCCTACTCTGAGACTTTACCATCTGTAAGGCCTCCTTCTCTTTTCTTCTTCATCACTCAAGACGGTACCTTTAAGAGCCTCTTCATCATTTCAACACAGCTTGGTACCTGAAGAATGTAATCAACAGTTGTTTACTGGGACTGCTTGACCTTGACAGAAATCTAGTGTTTACTTCCCTCTTCCTACTTCCTACACTAAGAATTCAACAAACGGCCATTCTGTCTTTGTTTCAAAACGAGTCCAACCCTTTTTATTCTCTAGTTAGGTGGTGAGATTTTACTGCAAGACTTGCTACAGCTTCCCATTGATAAATCCCATTCTTTGAATTGGAGAAACCCAAAAGGCTCAGGGGCACCTTTCGTTTTCAGCATCTAACCCATATGAACATTCGAAGAAGTTTGACTAAAGATAATAAGGTGGTACTTTTTTTTCCCTCTTGGCTTTTCAAATTGGAATTAATAAATGATGTCTTTAGTTGATTAAGTCTTAAAGCCAATTAATACCAAAGAGTTCTTGTGAAATTAGTCAGATTCCATAATTTGAAAGAAATTTGAACATGTGATAGCACAATTCAATATTTATAAAGGTTTCTCTCTGCACGGAAGAGATACCTGTTAATGGGTTTCTAAAAATAAGGAGATTCAGTAATTATCACTTAAACAACTCGTTATCTATTTCAGAATTATAACAGTCCAGCTCTTTATCATTTCGAATTCAGATTAAGAGGAGCTGTGAAGAGAAACCGTAGTCACTCTTCTTTTCGTAAAGGCGGCCCACTGCATTAGGTCACTTTTCCAAACGTACGATGGAGTAATCATGGAGGTTGTTTTCACTTTTGCAAAAAAGCCTCCATTTTAATTCCCTAAGCCAGTACTGAATTTTTTTCAACTCTATTTTTGTCCTTCCCCCTGCTGCCACCTCATTGTTTTACAAGTAATGATAAATGTGATAATGAGGAATGACATCTATTCGTGGAAAATGCGAAAGGTCTGAAGTTACAGTACTTTTCATTTGGAAAATGTGTCTCTAACAGAGTCAGGTCCTTTGACTTAATCAGCTCAGCTCCAATTCTGTAAAAGAAATGAATTTTCCTGAATTTTCATTGAGTCCCTGTTCCTTCCTCCCCCTGCTCCCCACCACTTCACTCCTATGCGCTACACAAGCCTTTTCATGGTGTTTAAGTGTAAAGAAATGTTTCAACTCTTATTTTTATCCATTAAAATGCAAATGATGTAGGGCTTTCTGATTGTTTAATCCCCCGGGAGCTTTTGGATATGCAACATTGAGTACATGTTTTCAAAGTGAATTCTTCTCTATCCTTCATCTTCTCCCTTCCAATAAGCAGGACACAGTGAATGATTAGTGTTAAGCCAGGAAAGCGAGATGTACATAGAGATTAAAAACGACCTTGCTTTCTTGGTCTCCATTTGGGACTAGCTATATGACGCACAGAGGCCATTTTAAAAACTTGAGGTCGCACTTGTTACTGGTACAGCTCTTGCGTCTCAGCATTTCAAACTACTGGTCTCTAAATTGAGGTACATGACTTGAACGCCAACTAAAAAAATACCCGTGTAATTCAGGTAAGAGAAAAGACCCACCACAGAAGTCTGCGGGTTTAGAAATATAGAAATTTATCAGTTGGACTTGCAAAGAGGAGAAGAGTTGTTAAATATTCAAATAATAAGTGTTTATTATTCAATTGAATAATATTTATATATTATAATATTTATATATTATAATATAATATTTATAATATTCAAAAGAATATTATAAATATTCAAATAATAAGTATTTATTATATATCTCCTACAGATATAACTTATCTATATGATCCCAAATATATGTATAATAAAATACGCAATACTATCAAAATAAAATGTCAGTTTGCACAAAAAGAATGAAATCACCGTATCTATACCATGGAGTAGGTAAGAATTTTTAAAAAGATAATATATATCTTTCTTATATTTATCAATCTGTATACCTGATGTGTATATTATATGTGTACATCCCTGTAGTGAATTCTAGGTGCTTTTTAATATTGTGAACAAATAGGTTACCTGGTATATTAAAGCCTGTGTGTGTGGACGTCTGGTCCTCTGAGATACGTGGTGTGTAGTTTGCTGTGTTTCTAGCCCCTCTGTTTCCAACTATTGTGTTCTCAATCCATTTCTGTACATGTTCTTTATTTCCAACTGACGTTTTTAGTCACCCAAAATAGAAAATAGGGGTGCCTGGGTGGCTCAGTAGGTTAAGCATCTGACTCTTGATTTTGGTTCAGGTCATGATCTCGGGGTCCTGAGATGGGGCCCCACGTTGGTCTCCAGGCTCAGCAGGGACTCTTCTTGAGGATTCTTTCTCTCCCTTTCCTTCTGTCCTGCCCTGTCTAAAATAAATAAATACATCTTTAAAAATAAAAAAATAAATAACATATATATGTAATACATCATATATAAATACATAGGTATGCTTTGTGATTACTTAGATATAGAGTACATGTTATTTATTTTTACTTATGTAAGGGTACATATATGTAATAAATAATATATGTACAAACACACACACACACACATATATATGTTGCTCAGTCAGCTTCTTAGCTTTCACTGAGTGGTATCAAGGTGCCTTTTTAAAATGACTACCTGTATCCAAATATCCCCTTCTATACACTCAAGGCTATTCATCTTTAGTGTCTTCCCTTTCTCCTCTCTCTTCCAGAAATACTTACCACCCAGGCCACATGTGTCATCTAGACCTGGTTTTCCTTGGCTCATTTCATGCTTCATCAAAATGTACCTATTTTGTGTCTCAAATCTTCAGTTTCTCAGTCAGTATTATAAACTAATCTACTTCCCACATTCATATTTGCATATATCTACATATTATTCCCTCTAAGTTATAGAGGGAAGTTGGTTAAAAATACAAATCCACTGTCAGGTAAAAATGTCAGGCAGGCTAGTATATAAGATACTGTATTTAGTACCTTGATGAGCCCTTTTCTGTTTTCTTGAATTGCCTGATATAATTAGCTTTCTGCACTTTGAGGAAGTAAGATCTACTTTAAATTGTGGATATTCAGGAAACATATTCCCAAACCAATGGTGGCCACAGCTAAGCCAGTAAGCATATCAATTATGACTCCTTTGGGGAAGACTGCATCGAATGTGGGTTCTTGGATCTGACTAAAATATTTCCTTTTCCCTGATCTTGTTTTCATTATAACTAGTAGCTGTCAAAAACAAAATAAAGTTTCACCTAAATTACTTTTGAGCATAATATTCAGGGTTTTTTTGCTCCTAACAAGTAACACCTGAGTATAACTGTTATCAACAAACTCCTCTTTCCTATCTCTGGACCAGAATACAAGAAAGCTTTCCTACTTCAGAACCATGGGACCATCTTGTAGTCACTTTACTTCCCGGACAATAAATATTAACCTCAGTTAAGTGTTTACCTAAATAAGTTTGTGGCCATTTGAAGACCCACTACATAAAGACCTCCACAAATTCTCTGCCTGTCTGAAAATGATACTTCAGAGGAGGCTTTTGGTTCTGTTAGCCTCTCAGACCCCAAACATTACTTCTGTTAGCTTTAAAATGCTTCCCTTCTTTCTGGATGGAGAAGATGGTAGGCTAATTTCATTTCTCTGAGTCAAAAGATTTTTTTTGGATATAGGGAACCATGCTGCCGGCTTGCCATCTATCTGAGGAATTTTGCAAAAGTGTTGGAAAATTAAATTCTTAATCTATGAAGATTCTTATTCAAATAAACTATTTGATTCAATAATGCAAATTTAATTGCTCCCAGAATTTGAAAAGCATTGTTTTTATAATATGGTAATTACTTTAAACTTGTTCGTGTTATTAAGACACGTGAAGGCTTTAAGCAAAAACGAAATGGATCATATCTGTAAAAGTAGCAACTGGCGTTGAATGTAAATTTAATCTTAAATAAAATTACATGCTTCAAATTAACAAATATTAAACATTTACATAAAATTACATAGTCTATTGTTTTACTTATTCTCTTCTTCATCAATTCAGTTTTTTTTAGTAACAGTTTAATTCTATGCCTATGTCATTTCAGCATGAAAAGTAGGCTACATGGAACAAATAAGTAGAACAAATTTCTGTTCTTCATATATAAGTTAGAGCTTTCATAATACATTAGAATCTTCCAGAAACAAATTACCTTTCTTATTAATAGGTCCAAAGATGCAAGGATGAAGAGGAAACAAAAGTTTCCTAAAAATGAGCTCTTATATCTCCTATACCTAGAAATGTGATCCAATGTTCTATCATAAGAGATTTGTTGAGGATTCATTACAGAGAGAGCCATAGAAAGCCAAGCACTTAAAAAAAATTTAACTCGCCAAAATTTCAAAACCCTTCTGACACTTAGCAGAGCCATAGGAGTGATGCATTTACTGGAACTGTGCATTCACCGTCTGAAGAAATACAGTAGTGCTACACGGTATTCTGATGCATTAAAGTCTTTTCCTTCGCTAGGTTTGGAGGCCAATGAATGCACAACAGTTTTCCCTGAGCTTGTCACCCTAAAACTCTCCTGTCTACATTTAGTTAGTATTATATTATTTTATACTAAAAGCTAAGTTGCTTTTGTAAATGTTCACCATTCACTTTACTATGTATACTTTCTCTCAAATATATATATTTACTATGTAAATATATATTTACTATGTATACTTTATCTCTCAAATATATATATTTGACAGATAAAGTTATATATATATAAAGTGTATATATATGAGAGATTATATATATATATATATATATATATATATATACACACACACATATATCTCATAGCGTTCATTTCTTTGGCACTATCCAACCACATTAGAACCATACAGTAAGTGCTTCCAGTGCAGGCATCACAGGGGCCATCATGACTAAATCAGAAAATCAAGCCACTAACTGACTCTGTGATCCTGGATCACTCATCTCACCTTTTGAGGCTTCTGGTGCTTCTCACATAAAATGAGGTGATCATACTCTTTCTAAGATACCTTCCAGGTATAAAACCCCACGGTGCTTAATTAGGGAAGCAAGTACAGGAAGGGAGTGATGTGAACATGTAGGAAGGAGGAGTACCCAATTCAGAGCATGAACGGCCAAATCTTGGGCAACATAATCGATGTGTTTGAAAACGGAGGAATGTTTGTGGCAAAGCCAGCAGAAACAGAGAGAGAGAGAGAGAGATCTGAAGATAAAACGGTGTGGAGCCAGATTTGTGAGTCTGATGCTTTCCTTTGCTGAATGTGTCATCCAACCATGGGTGGTCTGCGTGGCCAAAAGTCTTGAGTGTCAAAATTAAGTGAAGACACACATTGCCAAACAGGTGAAAATTAGGAAAATCCCTAGAAATAAGAAGACAACAGAGAGGTGATTCTACTCTCTGAGGAACAATGGGATAGGCTGAAAAAGCAGCGGTGGGAAGATGTAAGAACAGGATAGATAGAAAAGCAGCTGTATGTCTCAGGGATTGGGCAGTGGGACAAATTTGTAGATTGATTCCAGGCAACTAAACACCATAAATAAAAAGCATAGGTTGAAAAAAAAAAAGCATAGGTTGAATCTAGAGTTGCTACAATGTATTATCTATAATATGCACATTTTAACCCGTAATTATTTTGTATACAAAAAAACAGGAATATATGAATTTATACTCAGGAAAAGTAGTTAATAAAACAGACTCTGAGTGGTGTTAGATACTGGATTAACAGCCAAAGATTTCAAGGTAGCTATTATAAATATGTTCAAGAATAAGGAATATGGTTAAAGAATTGAAGGAAAATATCAATGAATAAACAGATAATCTAAGCAGAAATTCTAGAAAATTAAAGTTATTAAAATAAAAACTTCCTTGAATGAGCTTGATAGAAAAATTGGACATGGCAGAAGAAAGAACTAGTGAACCTGAAAATAAATCGGTACACAATACCCACTTTGAAGAATAGAAATAAAAAAGATTAAAGAAAGACGGATAGTACCTCAGGACATGATCTATCCTGAAGAGTGTTCTGTGCACATTTGAGAAGAACGTGTATTCTGCTGCTGCTGAACGGAATGTTTTGTGTACGCCTGTGAGGTCCATTGAGTCTAACGTGTGGTCCATGTGTCATATCTACTTGTTTTCCTTGTCTGAATGATCTGCCTGTTGTTGAAAGTGCGGTATCGAAGTCCTCACTATTATTGTATTGTTGTATATTTTTCCCTTCTTAACTATTGGCATTTGTTGAATATATGTAGGTACTTCAATGTTCTTATAGATTTATGATTTTTATCCTCTTAATAAATTGACCCCTTTATGATGACCCTCTTTGTCACCTGTTTCCATTTTTGGCTTAGAGTGTATTTTGTCTGATAGGAGTAGAGCTGCCCTGGCTCTCCTTGGGTTTCCACTTGCATGGGATATCCTTTGCCATTCTTCACTTGGAGCTGATGTGTGTCCTTACTTACAGCTTAAGTGAGTCTCTTGTAGGCGGCATATGGTCAGGTCTTTTTTTTTTTTTTTTTTTTTTAAATGGAACCAGTCACTCTATGTCTTTGACTCAATAATTCAATCCATTTATATTTAGAAAATTATTGATAGGTAAGGACTTACTAATGACATCTTATTAAGGTTTTCTGGATATTTTATAGTTTCCTGCTCCTTTCTTCCTCTCTTGCTGCTTTCCTTTGTGGATTTTCTGCAATTGTGCACTTTGATTCCATCCCCTTTATCTTTTGTAAATCTATCATTGGTTTTTCACTTTGTGGTTTCCATGTGGCTTACATAAAACACCTTACACGTATAGCAGTCTATTTTATGCTGGTAACATCTTAAATTCTATCAAATACAAAAACTTTATACTTTTACTTTCCCCTTTTATGTTTTCTTTTTTTTTTTTTTTTTTTTTAAAGATTTTATTTATTTATTTGACAGAGAGAAATTACAAGTACACTGAGAGGCAGGCAGAGAGAGAGAGAGAGAGAAGGAAGCAGGCTCCCTGCTGAGCAGAGAGCCCGATGCGGGACTCGATCCCAGGACGCTGAGATCATGACCTGAGCCGAAGGCAGCGGCTTAACCCACTGAGCCACCCAGGCGCCCCCCTTTTATGTTTTCAATGTCACAATTTACCTCTTCTCATATTCTGTATTCATCAATAAATTATTGTAGCTATAGTTATTTTTAATCCTCTTGTTTTTTAACCTTATTACTGGAGTTAAGTGTTTAACATTCCACCATACTAAAGTATTAGAATATTCTGAATTTGGCTCTATACTTAGCATTATAGGTATGTTATATATCTTCATATTTTTCCAAGTTACCAACTTCAGGGGATCCGTGGTGAGGTGTTCCCCGTGGCTCATGAGTGGCCTTCCTGATGGACTCATGATGTAATTAGTAGGATTCGTATCTTTTTATGCCCTCCAAGAGTCCTATCCACTGCTCTCCCAGCATTTTTTCCACCGCCCCTTCCCCAGTCATGTAGCTCATGATTCAGTAATCTAGATGGGGCAAGAGAGAAATCAACCCCTTTGGCAAAATCCAAAGCACAGCTGCAGAAGCTGAAAGATCTCTCACATGTTCGTCCTTTCCATTGTGGGACAAGTCATGGTACCTGAATTGCCTCACCCTGGAGGATGGGAGATGTGGGTAAAGAACTATTCCTCTTAACCAACCCACTCCTATGAATCTAGGTATATATACATATATATGTGTGTGTGTATATATATATGTGTGTGTGTGTATATATATATATTTTTTTTTCCCCCTCCAACAATGTGCTGGAACTTCTCCTCTGGAAACCTGGATTTCCACAAAGGCCCTCTTGTCCATGGGTGATTGTCTAAGACAGTATTCTCTAGGGGTTCCTGGACCATACCTGAAGGTCACAAGCTTGTTCATAAATCACTACAGGGTCCACAACTACAATCAATGTCTGTCTGCCTATTCCCTAATGCACAGCTGGGCATGACTCCTGCTCACCATGTCCCTTGGCATATGGTGCTGGATGCCACAGATCCCACCACGGCAGATCCCACCACAGATCCTTTGATTATGGATGGATGCTGAATTTTTGTTGTTGCATTGGGGAACAAAAACAAGGAATGTTTTCTGCCGCCATGATGGTGATGTCACTCTGAGTCCAGGGATTTCATTAAGAGCTGGTCACATCGGCACTTTCTCCCTACCCAACCAGCCATGATTTCCAAGTTCCAGAATGCCAGAAGAAAAGCAGGTATTTACTATGAATCACATTATTTGCACAAACAATTTAGGTAAGCAGGTAGAGCGGGGTTTAGTGCTCAAGGCATGCAAATCAGTCTTAAGGTTGAGTAACAGGGAAAATTCCGAAGCCAGGTTTCCAAGGGCCAGCCTCACAAGCAGGTTCTTCAAAGAGCAACATCGGATCTGCTATATTAACTCCTTCCTAGATGGGCACACTGGTACTGTTTCTACTCCCCACTGAGCTATTTCCTGTCCTCAGCTACAGCTGAATCTGGTTTGGATTTTATTCCCCAAACATGCAGAAATAGCCTCATTACATCCTCTGCAGAGAAACCAGGCACCACCCAGCTAGGTCCGTCTCTTCAGATATCTGAGTTTCACTTCCACAGATATCTTCCTTAAAGCTTTTAAATGTTAATAATTCCAACCTCTTCTTTGTTCATCTAGACCAGGAATGATCACTGCTTTCTGCAATTACTCTTTCTATAGTTTATGTTTTCAATGTTTCTTTTTCCTTTTGAGTTACATTGTCAACAACTTGATATTTAGCTTTACAATATTTATATTCATATTAAATTATATCTGTTCAGATAACTGCTGTGCTTTTTGCTAGACCTTGACTGTTACAGAAGCAAAGACCATCTTCCTTTGGCAGAGATGGCTGACGAGCAAGAACCAACCGGATTTATTAATTCATTACTCATTATTCTCCCTTTTTGGTACCAGATTTGGGACATGAAACAGCTGCAGCAATAGCGACGAATTCGCAGCACTAGCTGGAAGTTGACTAACCCCTGATGACACCTGTGGTGGGTGAACTTGAAACAAAATTTGAGCAGCAGCCTCCCCAGATCTCTGTTCTCCAGCTCTCCAGATGATATGTCAAGTGCTGATGAAGCTTCTTCCTCCTTGTAACATCTACAGGATTTCTGATTCCGGGGCTAAATTTTGATAGATACATGGGTACACAGGCTATTTATCAAAAAACTGGAGAGAACCACATCTGCAGTGGTGAAACTTTAGAAAGGTCCCCCTGATGTTACATCTGAGATGAGTGTGCTTCCTCTCACCATTTCACTAGCCCATTGTATTAGAGGTACTCTGAACAAGTAAATAGAACAGATGAGTAGAAACAAAGCACACCTGTAATTGTTTGCAACTCATATGGCTATCTACATAAAATGCTCAAGTGCGGCTTCAGTGGAAAATCTAAATATACCAAAAAGGTTCCTGAAGCCATATTTCCACTTGCCACATTGTACTTGATGCTGCATTTTATCTACTTTCATCAGACAGAAAAATATAGAGTTGAAATACTTTTGTGAGCTTTTTTCCCCCCAAACTATATGAAGTTATACTCAAAATGACCAATAACTTAAAAAATCTAGTAATGTTTGCTTTTAGATGGTTACAGTTGAGTAGATAGAGCCTTGGACTAATTGCACAAAAGATTCTATCTATAAATTGGTCAACTATCTTGTTTCACTAGAACAAAGTTAAAAAAAAAGTCTCCAATCACTTGATTTTCAGAAAAACTATCATCTTGGTTCCTAAAGCTTGTTTAATGTAGATGAGCTTTAATGGATAACTTGAAATTGTAAAACCATAAAATTTTATAGACAAGGAGGATCAAAAGGGAAGAATCTGTTAGGACCACAGTCCCTGCATACAGGGATTTTTATCTCAATGCTGCAAATCCTGGAACCTTGCTCTCAACCATAACTTACATGTATGGCCATTTGTAAAGTGCATCTCCATGACATTTCCCTGAATCCCCCCACATAGAAATTTCTACAGGTATTCTCTGCAGGGAATTGCAACTTCCAGAATAACCTCAGATCACTGAAATACTCCGGTTCTGCAAACAACACATTATTAGCCAGATTCCATCATGAAAAGCCATCTTGCTACTGCTGTGGAGATGTGACTTTATGACACTGGAGGCCAAAATGTGAAGAGGTATCTGGTGTTTCTCTGTGGTGAAAGCAATGTTGTATGGGCACATTTTATGAACCACACTTTTTAAGGATTGGCTTCATCTCCTGGTTTGTTTTACCCTCTTCTGCCTCGTGAAACTCTTCTAGGGAGTTACAATAGATGTTATGTGACTGCAAATGAATAATATTTGTTCTTCAACTATAAAATTGGTATCATCAAATACTCAGTACAAGACCTCCATTGGAGGTCTATTGATGAGACTATTGTCTCCATCAGAGTCCATTAAGGGATAGGGGACATACCAGTGAGACAACAGAGAAAATTTCACGAGCACTGTCCACTAGATATAAAGTTGTGAACTGGTTAATCAAAAAACAAAAAGAGAACGTTAATGTACTTCAGAGGCAGCAATGGCTAGAAGCAGATATTATCCTTGTGGTTGAAAGAACAAAAGGAATAATTTTGTTTATTCCAAAATTATTCAATAATTTCAATAATTCCAATTATTGAAATGTAGTAACTTAGAAGAAGGATCCTGCACAGCCTACACTCAGGCCTTTGAGGAGAGGGTAGCAGTCCAGTTCTAGCCTCCCTGAGCTTAGAGGGGGAACCCATGGGGCTGGGACCAACACCTCAGAGGACAGGACACTGTCGGCTGATTCTGGGAACTATAATAAGGTCACCCAAGGAGGCGTGTTCCACAAGTATTGAAAAGCTGCTAACTGAACTCCGCCACTGCTACCTAGGAGAGAACTGTTGCTGCCTAAGTTGTAGGAGCATCGCTAAGGTGACACTCACAGGAAATCAGCAGAGAGGCAACAGACAGGGGAAAGTCCCTTTCTCCTCCAGCCTTCCTGCCTCCCTTTTTGCCTCCTGCTGGCAGAATCTAACCAGGAGGCAGCTAGCCAACAGAGGAAGTTTTGCAAAATCCCTGCTTCAGCATCCCCAGGTAATTATGCAAGGGTGATTTGTTGCTGAGAGATGATCATTTAGTTGGTGGCACAACCATCCTCAGAAGATTCTTCTGAAAGAACTGGAAATGGACTCCAGATTACAGTTACACTGTGGTAAATGGCTCACCTTACTAAGAAGCTTTATGACTCAGCTTAGCCACATGGTCTTAACCATAGAGAAAGAGATGAGAATTCAGATTCTAATCCCTGCTCATTATATAACAAAAGAAGATACACCATTGACCTCAATGTCTACTTCTGAGTCTTGTTTGAAGAATATTGAACTGGCCAAGAGAAGAAAGTAGGAAAATAAATACATTTTTGTAACAGACATAAAAAAGAAACTAAAGAGTTCTGGTTCTCTAAACCAGACCAAATAAAGCTAATCCTAAGAGATGTCTGTTAAAAACACACTCACTCTAGGTTCTCTCCCCCAGCCCAACACACACTAAATAGCTAGGACTTCTCACTTCTGCCTACATCAAAAAAATCAAAACCTGGTTTTGGCCAGTGTGTGGAAACATTCACATTTCTATGCAGGAGGGTGGTTTGGCTATAGCATCATGATCCTCTAAAATAGGCTTTATTCTTTAGACAGAAAACTCTTTTCTAAAAATTTACTCTAAGGACATAATCACATGAGCATGAAATAGATTTAGCCCAAGATCATTCTTATCAGTGTTGTTTAAACTAAAGGAGAGCTGAAAATAAACTTGAAGGTTTATCCATAGGGACATGGTTAAGGAAATTATGCAAGCAATGAAATGCTATGCAATCTATAAACATGACTAGCTAGACAGATCTTTACTAGTGTAGAAAGAATAAGATACAGAACATTCATTCATTCATTCATTCATTCATTCATTCAAAACCTGAGTGCCTGCATTAGTCAACGAACCAAACACTGACAAGGTCCTTGCCCATAAAAAGTCCCCATTTATGCAAAACTATTTATGTATACACACATACACATATACAAATGTCTGGTGGGATTTCTTAAAAAATATTACAAGTCATTCGCTAAGAAAATGCACTTTTCTCGCAGGGACATAGCTATAGCTGATTTCTACTGCCTTTGTACTTTTGCAGATAGTGTATTAGTATAAAATTATTTTTACAAAAATAATATAGCCTCAATATGTTACATTTGTTCAAAATCTAGGACACTATGGTTTAGCCAAGTCCCCAACTGACTGTGATTTGTCTTTTGCTCAGAATGACTTTATCATTTGTGTCATTCTTGGAAACTTTATGTTTTGCTCTGAATGATAATTAGTTTCGGACTTGTCATGTCCCCTTATAAGATTACAAGTATCTTGAGGACAGTGACACAATCTTGTGTAACCTGCCCTTAGAAGAATGTGATATTAGTGTATGCTCAAGAAATATTGTGTTGCATTCCTAATTTCACTCACCATCAAATTGCACTGGGCATTAATCAGAGTAACTGCTTTGCCCATAGAGTTTATAGGTAATCATGCGCTACTTATAGCCCATGCTAAGGAGCAGTCTTAGCGAACTATGTTTTGTAATATACAACTTTAATCCTCCAGACACAGCTGATTGTACTAAGGATGGACACTTGACCTAAAACAACCAGTCCAAAGCGTGGCCGCAGACACGAGCTGGAATGAAAATTTGATCAATAGGCTATTCACAAGAGAAAAAAAATCAAAATGGTTATAAACCTATGAAATGGTTGTCAGCTTTATTAATAATCATGAAACTGCAAGCTAAAACAAAACAGAAACATGATTTTTCCCCCCATTGGATTCTTTTTAAAAAGAAAGTGACAATGTCCCATATTGAAAAGACTAAAGAAAAATGGTCACTTCCATATATCACAGGTGGGAATATAAATGAAGACCTTTTTGGGTGGCACTTTGACAGCATCTATTAACCCCATTAACACTGTGCTTGTCTTTTATTTTTATTATTTTTAAATTTATTTATTTATTTATTTGAGATAGAGCATGAGAGAGAGAGATCACGAGCAGAGTGGAGGGGTAGAGGCAGAAGCAGACTCCTGTCGAGCAGGGAGCAGGACGTGGGGCTTGATCCCAGGACCCTGGAATCATGACCTGAGCCTAAGACAAACACTTAACTGACTAAGCCAACCACTGAGCTTCTCTTTTGATGTGATGGTTGTGCTCCAGGAATACAACTTGGGGAAATATCCCCACGGGTACAACATGAGGCAGGGATGGTCTTTGAAATGTTCTTTAGAGAAACATTTAAATATTTTATCACTGGGAAAGGGTTAAGTAAACTATATTGTGTCCATACTGTTGAAAGTGAGGTAGAGACTTGATAAAGCTAGTAAAATCGAATCCAACATCTTTACCATGACCCACAGTCCCATATAATCTGACCTTTGCCCATCTCCTCCCACTCCCCACCCCACTTACCCTGCTTCAAAGGTCATGGGAATTTACACTTGCTTATTCCTTTAGTCATATTATTCCTTCTCCAGACATTCTCTTGGATGGTTCATTCTCCTTAGGATCTCTGCTTAAACATCATCTCAGAATTTTTTCCTGACCATTCTATCCTTAACCCCTCTATATCTTAACACTCCTCATTTTTCTTCATAGGATTTACCAGCTCTTCACATTAAATGCCAAGCCACATATTTTTAATTACCTATCTCCTTCACAAGAACCAGATCATCTATGGACAAGGAATTTGTCCTATCTATTGGTTATTATTGAATCCCCAATGCCTAGAATTATATCTTGTAATGAGTAAAAATGTTAGATTAATTAATTATTTAAAAAGTATGTGGTAGAACTATATGCTTTAACATGGAGAGTTATTGAAGATATTGATGCTGCTGGAAAAATTCAAATGATATGGCCCTATTTATGTAAAAAACATGTGTGTGTACATATGTATTTGTGAGTGTGTATGATACACAAATGCATGTACATGTCTAGACAAAGAGCTAAAATTATACGTATCAAATCATTATCTGACAAAGAGAGTGTCTATAGGAGACAAGGGAAAAGAATTTTCACATTTTGGTCTTTATGTAACTATATTAATTAAATATTTGTATGAGGGGTGCCTGGGTGGCTCAGTGGCTTAAACCTCTGTCTTCGGCTCAGGTCGTGATCTCAGGGTCCTGAGATCGAGCCCCGCATCGGGCTCTCTGCTCAGCAGGGAGCCTTCTTCCCCCTCTCTCTCTGCCTGCCTCTCCGCCTACTTGTGACCTCTGTCTGTCAAATAAAAATAAATAAAATCTTTAAAAAAATAAATAAATATCTGTATGAGAATACATTTACAGACTTTTCATAAAAGGAAGGGAAATGATTAGTAATAATAAGAAGAAATCACATTTTTCAGTTCTTGTCTCGTAACACAATATTCTGACACCACGGATACAGCAGCTCATTTAATCATCATAGGAAGGTCTATTACCATTATTATTATTCCCATTAAGAAAAAAGCTCAAGCCCCGAAGAATGAATTAATTTACTCAAGATTTTTCAGCCTCTAAGCGATAGAACCAGGGAAGGAAATGAGGAGGGAGGGAAGGAAAGAAGAGAGGGAGGTGGGGGCACAGGGAGGAAGAAAGGACTCCTTTACCAGCCGATGGGTGGAAGGCAAATCTGGGGAAAGAAAAATGGCTGAGGTTGTCAAGACTTGCTATGAAAACTGCAGGCTATTCAGAAGAGAATCAAAGAGAAGAAAGATGTTCAGCTCTTGTCCTGTGGTGCCCAGCATTTCCAGAGTTCCCAAGATTCCTTAAGTCAGCTTATTCAGCTTTTTCTGCATTTCTACACATGTGTATTTACAAGAACTGGGTGATATACAATGACTTGAGGAAGGCTCTGTCCTTTGCCTAAATCACATACATTCCAGATAAGAATGTATGTTCTTGACCTATAAATAGAGTGCTATGTATCAGAAAATGACTTCCTTACTCTTTAAAAAGAGAGACGTATTCAAATGAAACTCAATATTGGACAGCAAAGCATAGACATTTTAGAGATTTTCCAAGAGACCATCAAAATAATCTGTGTGTGTATGTGTGTGCATTTTTATATGTTGATCTTTCTGACTTATGCTTATGTTCTAGGCCATTTATTGTTTTTAATCCTGCAGTGCAGTATAATCTGAGCACATTTAAGGTAAATTATATGAAAAAGCACAATAGGAAAGAAAAAAAAATACAAGAGAAAATGTTTTAAAAATAGATATGCCTCACGTTAAGTTAAAATGCTTCTTCCTAATTTTCTTACTCAACACTCAGTGCATCATGATAGCTCACATTATGCACTGGATTTTATTTTCTTTGGAGCTTCTCCATGTGATGAAGGAGAAATCATGGGTAAGCATTTCAGAGAACTCTGGTATTAGGTCTCCTTCTGTTTCTCTATCTATTAAAATAATAGTTCACTTATTTCTATTGAACTGGTATTGAATTATTTTTGTAATCTCCTATCATAAGATTTTATCATCTTCATTTGGGATCTCTGTGAGATTGATCATCGTAATTATCATAATCTTTTAATTAAAAACCCTGTGTTGCATTTACCCATCAATGAACCCTGACCACATTCCCTCAGTCCACCACTGGTGTTACGTTACAGAGAACTCCACTTTACTAACAATTTTGAGTTTTTCTGCTTCAGAGCATGAGGTTTATTGTTTATGAATTATGATTAAATCTGAGCATAAATGATTGCAGATGTACCCATGGCAAAGGTTGGCTTTCACAATTCAAAGCATCTACATGTAAAGAACTGCTCTTTTAGAGCAACACTGAAAACAACAAAAAACCAGGTATCCTATCTCATTTGTAGATTTTGCTCCTTCCTCTGAAAGAGACTGAAAGATTAGGTCACACTGTTCTGTGAAAGCATATTCCCTCTTACACTGAAGCAAAGATATGATTTAAGTGTGCTCATCACCGCAGCGATGCCTTTTATGCTGTGAGCTATTGAAATGTGAATACTCCACCAATTCTTTGCAACTACCTGACTGTAAATCAGACATGCCACTTAGTAAATGACCCTGATTCTTCATTTCTGTTTCTTACGGAGGGTCCTTAGCTGTTTGCGGGTACTACAAGAAAACATAGAAGGTTCTGAGGAAAATACCTTAACCCACCATTCCCCTCAGGCAGCCTGCATTGTTTGAAGCTCTAACTGTTATGAAACAAACATCTAGTTGAAAGGTGAAAATTTTAGTCAAACAATTTTTATAGGGTGTATATTTTTATTCCTTCCATAGGACTCTAAATAATGGATGCCAACAATTTTTTTTTCTCATTGAATTTGTCCATTGTCATTAGAAACACAAATTCATTAGAAACACAAAGTCATTAAGAAATGAAATGTTCATTAAGGTGATCATTTGTAAAGATAACTCTTCTGGGGGAAAAGAGCAAATTTAGCAGTACAATTTTAAAAAATTAATTTAGCCTAACCATAATAATAACAACTCCCATTTACTAGATACTTGTTATGTTCTGACCTCTCATCAGAATTTATCACCTCTGGCCAGCTCAGAGCCAATTAGCGGTAAGGAGGTCATTGTGTTTGCCAAACTGAGTTTCGGAATCAGTTTCAGTGGGGGTGGAAGCCAGGTTTCAGTGCATTGAGGAGGAGTGGGAGAGAAGGAAGTAGAAGCAGCTACCATGAAAACAAAATTACTCATGAGGGGGAAAGGAGAGATACGGCAGAAGCTGGTTGGAAAGTGGGCTTTAAGAAATGAAGTTTGTTTGTTTAAGAAAGGGGAGAAGTGAGCTTATGTAGGTGGAACCTGGCACCGCACTTTGAAGGTACAGAAGACAGATGAAGTAATCTACTGAGTGAGGTAAATGAGGGTTGGGAAGGAGGAGGGGGAATTCAGGAGAAGACATCCGTTCCGTGTTCCCATGCGGTCAAACCTAACCGGACATCTGGCCTTGGGTCTACCAGCAGCACCTCCCCCTCAGCATTTCCATCCCCATCCCCAAACATCTCTCTTTACAAATGGCACCGATATCCACCTATATTCCCAAGCCAAAAATCTGGATCTAGTGCTGGATCATGCCTTTTCCTTATCTTCTCTACCCATTGCCAAGTTCTATCCATTTTATCCATTTAAAAACTATGTATATGACAGGGCATCTGGGTGGCTAGGTTGGTGGAGCATCTGACTCTTGATTTCAACTCAGGTCATGATCTCTTGGGGTCCTGGAATCGAGTCCCGCACTGGACTCCCTGCTAAGTGGAGACTCTGCTTGTCTCCTTCTCTGTCTGCCTCTCCCCTGCTCTCACTCTCTCTCTAAAATAAATAAATAAATATTAAAACAAACAGGTATATGTCATAACTCCTGAGGATCTTTACCTGAATACCCAAATTCAAGTAAGGTGCCCTGCTTTATCCAGTCAGGATTCCATCAGAAATACCTAGAAACTACTCTAGGTATCCCAGCACAGGTGATTTAATACAAGGAATTGATTCCACAGAGGAGGAAAATGTTGAGAAGTTCAGGCAAATGAGCCAGGAACAGCCACAGAAAACCATCTTCCACTCCTAGGATTGGAAGGACAACTTAAAGAGATGGTATTAGTAGATCCAGGACACTAGAACCAGGGGTGTACTGGTGAATGCTTAACATCCAGCTCTTCTGTGGAATAATGAAAACTGTTTGCCAATTTCTGTGGTGTAGATAGCCCACCATGCTGACTTCAAGCTACAAACTCGTCACCAAGTACACAAGTGGGAAAAGATACACGTATTCAGCCCTTGTGAACTGACATACCAGAAACCAGAAGCTGAGCCTGTCAAACAGAATTTCTTCCTTTTATTTTTTTAATATATTTTTTAAAGATTTTATTTATTTATTTTACAGAGATCATAAGTAGGCAGAGAGGCAGGCAGAGAGAGAGGGGGAAGCAGGCTCCCCGCTGAGCAGAGAGCCCGATGCAGGGCTCGATCCCAGGACCCTGAGATCATGACCTGAGCCGAAGGCAGAGGCTTTAACCCACTGAGCTACCCAGGCGCCCCTCTTTTATTTTTTTTAAGATTTATTTATGTATTTGAGAGAGAGTGTGAGAGCAAGGATGGAGAAGGGCAGGGCAGAGGGAGAGGGAAAGAGAGAATCTCAGATAGACTCTCCCCTGAGCATGGAACCCGGCTCCGGGCTCCATCTCATAACCCTGAGATCATGACCTGAGTCAAAATCAAGAGTCGGATATAACCCACTGAGCCACCCAGGCACCCCCAGAATTTCAAGCTATGTGGGAGAAGCAGGTATTTCCAAAGATGCTGCCTGAGTGGGGCGAAGGGACAAATACCTTGGCTTCTCTAACTCTGCCACCTTCCATTTTCTCTTCAGTGCCCTTCTTTGCCAAACCCAGCCAGAATCCAGCTGAGCCTGGGAAATGCAGCCCAGAAGTTCACATCTCCTCAGATACAGAGCGAAGCTGAGAAGGGCAAGGGATAGATCCAAGAGCATTTGAGCAAGAAACTCCCGGAGCACTTCTACCTCCTTTATAACTCGTCTATAAGCTCTGTGAGGTCAGGGACCTCTTCACAGCTCAGAGTCTGGAGTTCAATGAGCACCACCTGTTTTACAAAATAACAGAGATGATTTATCAACAAATGTAATGTCTGCATTTAAAAGGCAGAATATCTGTGTCACTGTGTGTGTATATGGGACTTGCTGTCAAATCACCGCATTTATTGATACCGTAGAGCTGGAACTTGGCAAAATTGCATAGAAAGGGATCATACCAGTTGACTTCCTAATATCCTCATGAGGGCCTCAGCCCTTTGAGCCCATGTCATACAACTTGCTGGAAAACAGAAAGCTTCTGTCCCATCTCATGACTGTTGTCATTGAAAAATCTCCAAATTGTTTACAAATCTGGGTTTTCACAATTATCATTAACCTAGCACATCCTGCAAGTTTCCGACTCACCTAGCATAGGCTTGTCCTCCAGCAACTCCAGAGCCCTTGTTAAATTCTTCATCTGTTACTGCTAGTTCCCCCCCACAAAGGGCGAGCTGCTTCTAACCAGGCAGAGGACTGGTCCAACTTCTCTCTTGATCCACCTTCAAGAGAGTCAAACATATTTCATTCAAAGGACTCTCTGTAGTCGGATTTTCCTATGGGTCTTATCCCAGTAGTGCTTCTGCTTCACATGGCTGCCTTTGATCAAGTGTGTACTTAGATTTCTAAGTCTTGTCAAAGATAAACAAAACTGGACCCCAGTTAAAATGGGAAGCATGGATGTCATCAGTAATCACACTGGGGGTGCAGTCTTTCACCATATCGAAAGGGTAAAGAGTCCAGAGAGAACTGACTCTACTCTTATTTGTCCTGAGGTGACTATTTTTAAGGGAGGATGAAGGAATAGGAAGGGAGGAGGAGTAGGACAGGGAGCAGGGGCTCAGTGGAATCAGGGAAGTGCAAAATTACAAAAATGCAGAGAGAGAGGGGTTGGTGCATGTGAAACTCCTCTGGTTTTGCCGCCTGGTGCATATACAAGTTGGGCTCCTACCCTCCCACAGAGGCTGGGAAACAGGGACCTATATTCAGGTGTTGGTCAGAGTGATCCATAAAGCCTTTCAGTAGCCTTGAGCTCCTTGCGCAGGCACTTTAAGAGGATTAAGGTCGTCCCAGGGATAGAGTCTTTATTATGTTCTGTGTTAATGTTTTTGGTGGGTCTTTATAGACAAAGGTTGGGTCTTAACCAGAGAAGGGCTCAGAGGAGCCCAGCTGGAATTTGGCTAGGGAGAGAATCAGTCAGTCTCAAACTAATGTACATTCTCAGTTGTTCCCTCTTACCAAATACCCTCTCCATCAGACAGGCATGAAAAGGCCATTAAATCAGAGAGGTCCATTTTCCTTACCTACACCATGAACTGTCTAAGAGCAGGGATGAGGTGTGGCTCCTTGTTGAACTATTCCTAGGAATGTGTCCATTTCTCTCCACATTCAGGGTCAACCGGGGGTTGATGGTGATGGTGATGGGTGAGGTCTTCCTAAGGTAGAGGCAATGAAGGGGTGTATCCTTATCTATAGAGACTTTGAAAACACACGCTTTTTATTATTACCACATGCTGGCAATTCTCAACAATGTCAGCGATAAAAATACTCCTACTCCCTGAAATTTTTGTTGACCTAAATTCTACATAATTGCTCTGGCTAACGTTAAGCTCTGCTAATATATATGTAGGCTTCACATTAGCAGAGTTGTACCACCTCTTCTTCAATAAATATATATTTTTAAAGGGAAGTTAAGTTGTAGAATTTCCATTTGTATAGTCAGCTTTCAGTGCTTGTGGACTCAGGCCCTGCTTTCATTTTAAAATAACTTTGTAATGGCTCAGAAACCATTTGAACTCACTTTGGGTGCTGCATGTAACTTGCTTTCTTTCTTTCTTTTTTTTTTTTTTGCTCAAGCAGCAGATTCAAAATATACAATGATAATGCAGTGACTGTAAAGACCAAAGAAGGAGAACTTGAGTTACTTGAAGTATTTTTGGTGTTAAAAACATTAAAGAGAAGCAGAGTATGAACCACAAGATACAGTGTTCCATTTACTAAGTACACATTTTAATTTATACCTATTGAACGGTGTCTTTAAAATTGAAATATATCATTCTTTAGTTGCTAATCGTTTTTTTTTTAAAGATTTTATTTATTTATTTAAGAGAGAGTGCACACACAAAGGGTTGGGGGGAGGAGGTGAGGGAGAAGCAGGCTCCCTGCTAAGCAGGGAGCCTGACTCAGGGCTTAATAGCATTGGAAGATCATGTCCTGAGCCCAAGGCAGATGCTTAACCAACTGAGCCACCCAGGCACTCCAGCATTAGTTTTTGTTTGTTTGTTTGTTAGTTAATTTATTTATTTTATTTTTTATTTTTTATTTTTTATAAACATATAATGTATTTTTAGCTCCAGGGGTACAGGTCTGTGAATCGCCAGGTTTACACACTTCCCAGCACTCACCCTAGCATATACCCTCCCCAATGTCGATAACCCCACCCCCCTTTCCCAAACCCCTCCCCCCAGCAACCCTCAGTGACTCTTAAGCCTCAGCATTAGTTTTAAAACTAAAAACTGAATGAAGAAAAAAAATTCCATTAGAATGGTGACTGAATTCTTGCTTCAATGTTGCTTTTAACAAAATTCACTTATGGGTTATCAGAAGATCACTTATATAACATATTATAATAGAATTATAATTATTGAAGTTCAAACTGTTAAATAGTTATAAAAACAATTGAGTGAATAGCAGTGGGTGCATTTTCTCTTTCAATTCTTTTTAAGTGGCATGAGACAAAGTTTCAGTGAAAGACATTTTTTTCTTGTCTGTATTTCCTTGCTAGCCATTATCATTATAAGCTGTTGGTTTCATTTGATTATTTCCAAAAATAGCTTTGTCACAAGAGGAAGAATCAAAAAACAGACACGGGGCGCCTGGGTGGCTCACTCGTTAAGCAGCTGCCTTTGGATCAGGTCATGATCCCAGGGTCCTGGAATCCAGCGCCCCCCCACCCTCCGCCCCGCATCAGGCTCCCTGCTTGGTGGGAAGCTTGCTTCTCCCACACCTCTCCCCCTGCTAGTGTTCCCTCTGTCACTCGTTTCTCTCTCTCTGTCAAATAAATAAATTAAATCTTTAAAAAAAAAAAAAAAAAAGGAGACACTCGGGTATTAAATGCACTAAGAACGCCCCTGCGGCCAGCCAGCCAGATCCTTCCCTGTGCTCTCCCACAGCACCTGCCTGCTGCCTGGGCTCCTTTTCCCACTCAGGCACCCTTATCATCTGTCTCCCATTGTGGAGTCAGCATGACCTTTTCAAAATACAGAACTGATCATACCCACTCCCTTCTCTTTAAATCCATCCATGACTTTGAGACATTCATAGAGTAAAGACGCATCTCCTTGGCATGGCCCCCCTCATCCCTTCCTTCTCTGTCTCCCCCCAGGCTCTCGGGGCTCTGGCCCCTCCAGTCACACTAGCTCGGTTCTAAGTCTGTTCTACTTCTACATTCCCTCTCCCTCTCCAGACATGGTTCACTTTGCCAAAAAGGCTAGCTCCCCTGTTTTGTTTTTTCCTAGCGCATTCTTACTCATCCTTCAGAGTTTTATTCAACGTTAGCTCTTCCTTTGAAGAGCCTTCTCCTGGTCCCCTGTGGCTGGATGAAAACACAATTATAGCCTCAAACGATATCTTGTATCCATCGTCCCAGCCCTGTCAGAGTTGCAGTTCTACTGGTGTTGGATGCTTATTGATTAATGTTTGTTCTGTTAGACTCTGCTGTTTGCTCATCATAATATGTCTACAGCCTGGCTGGCATTGTGCCTTGCACATGAAAGAAAGGGAGAGAGAGAGAGTGGAATTGGAAAACTCATGGAGAGAGGAACAAAGAAAAGTGTAAGAAAGCATAAACAAAAAAAGCTTAGACAATTAGGCATAATATTAACTGCCGGATGTTAGCATGGTGTAAGAGCCTTTGAAACTTGAAACTTCTACTGTAAATTTTCCACAAACTATTTAGAAAAGGTTAATTCACTAATAATATTCATTTAGTATGATGTCTCATACAAATCTCTTCTCCAACAATTACCTTATAAGGTCCTTATCTTCTAAAGCTATGGTCCAAAAAATGCAAGAAAACACCAAAACCAAGTAAATTTACAAACACTGAAAAATGTATTTTCAAATTATATCACAGATAAAGTATGCATTTCTCTAGTATAAAAGAACTTTGGGAGAACCTGGGTGACTCTGTTGGTTAAGCATCCAACTCTCAATCTCAGCTCAGGTCTTGATCTCAGGGTTGTGAGTTCAAGCCTGGCATTGGGCTCCACCCTGGGCATGGAGCCTACTTGAAAAAAAAAAAAAAGAAAATACTTTTAAAAAATCAAGAAAAGAAAGAATAACTACCCTTTTATCTAACTTCTATAGATAAATGGACAAAAGATATAGAGAAAGAATTCACAAATAAACACAAAAACATGTTCAGTCTTGCTCACAGTCAGAGAATTCAGCTAAAACTGCATGGATGAGATGGGCACAAATCCAGAAGCTTAACAGCATACTCTGTTGGGGTGGCTACAGGGAAACAGGCTCTTGTATTTTGTTGGTGAGAAGAACCACAAGGATACAGTCCTTATGAAGGGGAACTGGGAATAACTAGCAACATTAT
>NC_081558.1:191743903-191783525 GCF_022355385.1 Mustela nigripes
TATATATATATATATATTTTTTTTTTATTGCCTCCTAATAAAAATGTTGTCCAGAAATCTACTTCGAAGATACTCTGGGGGAAAGGTACATGAGTAAAGGGTTCATGGGGTTCCATTTTATTCCTTTCTACTTTGGCAATTATTTGTAAATATCCATAATGAAAAGGTTTTATCAATTAGTATCCACTGATGTTTTCTTTTGACTGTGGTATTCTGATGCCTCTGCTTGGGGTTCCCCCGAAACACAGCCTAAGATAAAAGCTACTGCACAAGTGAACAATTTAGAAACGATGGAGAGGTATGGTAAACAGGAAAGAAGGGAGAGTCCGCACAAAGCTATGTTGTTGAGTTGGCCAACAAACACAAGAGGTTGCTCAAATGGAGGGACTTTCTGAGAAGACTAATGAACTTCAGAAACAGACCTTCTCAGCCTTAGTGAGACCTCAGGGCAGGACGTGAGCAGTAGCAGCCCCATAGTACTTCAGTTCACACCCTGTTAGGTGACCCCTGTGAGAAGTCAACCCTACACAGAACTTAGTCCCCCATCTGCGATTAGACAAGGAGAATTCAACGCAGTGCACTAGAAGGGACTGTTATTCTGAAAAGGGCTTATTCACTCTTCTCGGTGAATTTTAGGACTTTCCTTTGATTTCCTCTGAGTGAAATAAATAATACGACGACTTTTAAGAATTTTCATAATCATCAGCCCAAACACCAAATAGATTATTTTATTATTATCCATGTTACCAAGATATGCTGCTTCCTCAGGAAAGAAGAACATGGTTCATATCAAATCTAGAAAAGTATACTGTAGTTGTGAAGGGTTCAACTATATAGTTGTCTCTAAAAGTAAGCCAGTTGTAAATGGTTCTTAGTGAAACAGGCCAGAATATTTAGCATATTTAGCATATCAAATATGCTAATGGTGTGGGAGAAGTATCTTAAATAAATAAAATATAATACAAAAATATAATATATAGCATAATATAATAAATATTATATATATACATATATATGTATATATATAGGGTTTGAAAGTACGATAATAAAAAGAGAGGGAAAGTAAGCTGGCATATTGTTTGCTCCATAAGCATTTATTGAGGAGGTAATAGAACAGCCAAGTGCTCATTCTGAAATGCTGATTATTTCTCTGTGCCAGACAGAAGTGGGAATCAAAATGATTTACTCTAAGAACTCTGACTGTATTGCTATGAAATCATTTACGCACTGTTAAATGATTTGAATACCCACAAAAAAATCTGTAAGTCCCCAAAAGCATGTTCCTTTGCATTTCCCTGCCTTTCCTCCACCCAAACTAGGTAGTACATGAAGTAACAAGTCTGGAGTTCAGAAGCAGATAACATTTCTATTGGCTTCAATCATGTGGGCGTGCAAAAAGGTTGCTGTCTTCTCAAAATGGTCTTCCCATCTGTGTTAGTGTCCAACTGCTGTTGCAGCACATGACTCCAATATTTGTGGCTTCAAACAATAGAAATTTGCTTTCTCACTGTTCTGGAAGCCACAAGTCCAAAATCAAGCTGGCAGCGAGAATCTACCCTTGCCACTTCTTGCTTCTGGTGGCTGCTGACGTCCCTTGGTGTTCCTTGGCCTGTGGGTTGTAGCGCTCCAATGTCTGCCTTTGTCGTCATGCTGCCTTCAACTCTCCTTCTACTTCTTTCTTCTGAGGATACCTGGGAGTCCATTCAGGGCCCACCAGGAGAACCCAGGGCTTTCTCTTCATCTCAGAATCCTTAACTTATACACATCTGCAAAGACTCTTTATTTTCCAAATAAGTAACTCTTCCAGATTCCAGGGATTAGAACTTGCTATCTCTGAGGCCACCATTCAACTCATGATACACCAACCATGAGTTAATTTACTGAGATTCTAATTTCTGTCTGACTTACTGTTATTATAGAAGAATAGTTGAAAAGGAAATTAAGCTACTCTCATACTTATCCATATACCCACCCTAAGATTAGCCATAACTTTGTTTCTAAGGTCAGTGCACTGATTCTGCAAAGGACCAGGTGATAAATAGTTAATATGGTTTCTGACAGAGTTATTTAACTCTGCCACTATAGTGAGAAAGCGGCCTTAAACAATACATAAATGAATGTGTTTCAATAAAACTTGATTTTCAAATACAGGAAATAGGCCAGATTTGGCCTGTAGCCTGAGGTTTGCCGACTGTTACAATAAGGTCTAGGCTTTTCTTGAGGAAAATGAAAATATTTATGTATTTCAAGGTTTGTACCACAGAAACATCCCTGTATTTCTGTAGTTACCACACAGAAGGGAAGGGTAGATATTCTGGAGTTGCAATAGAAGGAAAGCAAACTGTATGGAGCACTGGGTGTGGTGCATAAACAATGAATTCTGGTACACTGAAAAGAAATTTAAAAAATAAAAAATAGAAAGTAAAAAACATGGATATGGAGTGAGGCGTCCCAAGGCTAAGGGAAAGAGCTGTGGCAGCTCCAGAAGTAGATCAGTTTCCTACTGCTACTGTAACAAATTACCACAAACTTATGGTTTAAGCAACACAAATTTATTATTTTACAGTCTTGTAGGTTAGTGCAGCAGAGATCTCAGTGGGTCCAGAAGCCCAAAGTCCAAAATCAAGACATCCACAGAGCTCTTTGTAGAGGCTCTAGAGGAAAGTCTGTTTCCGGGTCTTCATGAGCTTCTAGAGACTGCCCACATTCCTGGGCTCTTGGTCCTCTTCCTCCATCTTCAAGGCCAGCAGCGGCAGACTGAGTCCTTCTCACATTGCTACCCTTAAACCTTTCTTTCTGCTAAACCCTTAGACATTCAAGGATCCTTATTACATTGGTCCCACCCAGATAATCCAAGAAAATATCGTTATGTTGGGTCAATTGATTAGCAACCTTAACTGTTTCTGTAACTTTAGTTCCCCTTTTCCATAAAACGGAACATATTCACAAGTTCTGGAACTAGGATGTAACATCTTGGGGAGACCATTATTCTGCCTACTACAAGGAACACCTAGGACCTATATTCTGCTCCAAGCAGAGATCAGGAAGTGGCGGAACTTCTGACGGGTGATAAAGATAGGGCTCCAAAGAGGCTGAAAACGAAACACCTTGACCTTGAGAACAGCTATGAGTTTCTTGTGGCAGAGAGAACCATGTGAAAGATGTCTCTGGACCTCAACAAGAGACACTCTGCAGCTCTCAACAGACTTGCCCAGTAATAAAATGAACAAGAAAACAATGGTGCTCAGCATGAACGAAGGACCAGGGGCCTCCCCACGTTCATGCGATTATTCACACCCAGCTTCTTAGATGAAAGTGAAGATCAAGGCCCAATAATGACTAATACTAGATGTTCTGCCAGTCAGATCAGTAAGAACTCAGAGACAGGTTAAATACAATTTAGAAAAAACAAAAAAATATGACAACTTCATTATCCTTGGGGTAATACAGAACTTATTCATACTCACTATATAATTTTTCAAAGTGTAAGTGTTCAACAAGTATGTTTTCTTTCTATCCCCCTTTGATCTCCTAATATTATAGCCCTGCTACACAAAAACCTTTGATGTTTCAATAATTCTGAGACTGGCATTAAGATTCCCTCCCCCCACAACCACACCAAGATCTGATCCAATGCTACTTTTGTAAATTCGGACCAGATATCAACCTTTACATACTGATGATTTCCAACATACTTACAATATTTTTCTAATTAATGAGTATTTTTTATAGTGTTTTCCTGCCTTGAAAGGCTTTTTCCACCCCATCTTTGCACCTCTAAATCCTACTCATATTCAAGGTCATTTGCAAATCCTACTTCCAATCAAAAATCCTTCTCTGATCTCAACTGAATTATTGGAGAATGCCATTCTATTTATTTAGATGTTCAACTGTTACAGTCTCCTACAGGGTATCAGTCAGATGTCATCAGAAAACGGAAAGCACAGTATTTCCACAGAAATAATTTAGTATAGAATTAGTGTAGAGGCGGCTGGTTATACAGGTTTTTGAGGGTTGAGAGAACAACAGAGAACACTAAGGATTACCCAGAGATAGCAAACAACTACCTCCCATAGAGCTGGGAGAGTAGAAAGGAAGAGGTTAGATTACTAGAATTAAGGATCTCACAGTGGGGACCTTGCAGAATTGGGACTCAGACCTTTAAAGAGTCCCAGTGCCTGGCTGCTGTTGGTCCTTACACAGAGGAGGGATTAACTGGTTTTGTTCAAAGAAGCTGGCAATTGAAATCAACTGTTATTGTTAAGACAAACTGCTCCCACAGGGGTGAAATGTCACTGCCAAGGTAATGCCAGTGGGAATAGCAAACAGGAATAATGAAGCCCCTCCCCTTTCTTGTGTTCATAACATTCCAGTGTTTCTTGGCAGGACCTAACAGGAAGTGAGTTGGCAACAGAGTCCAGAAAATACAGTTTGCTGGGTCTGAGCCCCAGAATGATAAGGCAATACATAAAGGTGGAATTGAAATCAGACAGGGCAGGCATTCTGGAAGACCAGTGAAGGAAATGCTTTGAGGTAACATTTCCTTTAGTACCTTTAAATTGTTACATATGAAAGTTGACCATGTGGCCACCACATAAGGCTGGTCCAAGTCCCAGTGGTAACTCTTATTTTTCCACCAACAAGCTTCCTTTGACAATTAAACATTTCCATTGCCAACACCAAGAGGATCTCCAGACACCAAAACCAAAAATCTTATAATCTACCAGTTTCTTCTGCTTTATCATGTAATACATGTTCTCAACCATATCCTCCTACTCACTATCTTCTGAATGTCTTTATTTCCACCCTCCCTGCTGCCGTCGCTCATTCCCAGTCTCTTTATATTTGGTTGGTTCTAAATTAACCAGTTGGTCTTGCTTCTTCCAATCTCGACAGTCTTTGTTGAGCACATACTATGTAAAACAAAATGGTAGTCACAGAAATCACTATTTTGGAGAGAGAATGCTAACATAATACAAGTCATGATGTAATACTCCCAGTGAATATTTTGGCAATCATAAATAAGAGGAGGCAATGAGACTAGAGGTATCAAAGCCAGAGAGGAGAAAAAACTGAGGAACTATACAAATTGCTTAGACCGAAGGGCCAGGAAAAAAAAAAAAACAAAAACAAGGGAAGAGGGCACTCCAGATGGAAGGACAACATAAAGAAGAGAGAGAGGCAAAAAAGATGAGATTGACTTTTGAGATAGGACTAATCGTCACTCAGGATGCATCTGGGAGGTAGCAGAAGGTCCTTACCAGGAGAGCAGCTACTTTGGAGATGAATACAAATGAGCTGCTGAAGACTCACATCTGAGCTACTCTGGAAATACCAGTAAATGTAAGTGTAATATAAGAGTCTAGCCATTGTTTTGCACACTCTTCCTGCCTCTGAGGTCACACACATTGATAGCACTGGCTTCCCAGCATTCAAACAATTTTCTTGACTTTGATTTACTCCGGTTTTCTTTGTACTTCATTAAAACACTAAGACTTGTGTATCAACGTTGCTTACATCGTATCTTTTCTCATTTTGTACAGGATTTTTCTATTTTAAATCAAAGTGGTCACCTGAAGCGCAGTCAAGATACTTCCGTCAGCAAGGAAGAGAAGACAGAAAGGATGGCTGGCGCAAATTAGGAAGACACACTCTAACAAGAAGACCTGAGAAGGCATTTCCATGTTTGTTCTTTCCAGTCCTGAACTACATTACCAAGACTGAATGGGTTCCTCTAGTCTTGGGCTTGAATGACTGCAGCAGCCGGGGGCAGCCCATGTTTCACCACAATATCTAAAGTCCAGAAGAGAGGCGAGGACACCTCCCTTCCATGTGTCTCTTTAAATCAAAGAAACATTTTCAGCCATTTCCCAGACAAGGCTTTCCCCTCGTGTTTCTTGGGCCAGAATGATGTCATGTGCCCATCCGAAACGAATCCTTTAAAAGTGACTGGAACCACTGGGATACGTTTAAAGTCATCAGGACTCAACCCTTGGGGTACAGGAAGGTTCTACTCACTCTCAAGGCCAAAAACCACCCAGTGCTTGAAAAGGATCAGGGTTCTGTTACCACAGAGCAGGGGTTGACGAGGGCTGGAGGGTTGCTGTTGAGCGAGAAATAATAGTTCTCACTCCGTCTTCCCTCCTTAATTACAGTAGTTTTACTCCTTCCAAGCTTTCTTTTTTTAACTTCCCAAATTTGGCTTTATTTTCCTGATAGAACATTCAATGTATTTTCTTTTCAGATTTTGTTTATTTTTTTTTTTGAGGGAGAGGGAAAGAGAGCAGGAGGGGGAGGGGCAGAGCAAGAGGGATAGAAGCAAGCTTCCCACTGAGCAGGAGCCCCTTGTGGGGCTCAATCCCAAGACCCCCTGGTAACATGACCTGAGCTGAAAGCAGACGCTTAACTGACTGAGCCACACAGGCGCCCCACATTCAATGTATTTTTTTAAAATGTTGATTATATACATAAAAGTGAGTGTTGAGGGGCGCCTGGGTGGCTCGGTGGGTTAAGCCTCTGCGAGGGGTCCTGGGATGGAGCCCTGCATCGGGCTCTCTGCTCCGCGGGGAGCCTGCTTCCTCCTCTCTCTCTCTGCCTGTCTCTCTGCCTACTTGTGAGCTCTGTCTCTCAAATAAATAAATAGAAATTCTTTTTAAAAAGGGGGGGGAGGGACGCCTGGGTGGCTCAGTTGGTTAAGCAGCTGCCTTCAGCTCAGGTCATGATCCCAGCGTCCTGGGATCGAGTCCCGCATCGGGCTTCTTGCTCCGCAGGGAGCCTGCTTCTCCCTCTGACTCTGCCTTCCACTCTGTCTGCCTGTGCTCGCTCTCGCTCGCTCTCTCTCTGATAAATAAATAAAATCTGTAAAAAAAAATAAAAATAAAAAAATAAAAAAATAAAAAGGGGGGGGAGTATTGAGTTGCTCTCATCTGTCATCCTTAAACAATCTCCCCCACATACCGAATTCAGCCTTCCCTATTCTCCCTCTCCGTGTGTCCTGAATGTGGAACTGTCCTTCACAAGTGGGGGCTTCTTATATTAGAGGCTCGACGACCTCACGTGCTCTCCGCAGATCTGCTTCACTCCTTTACATACACGGCCCTTAGTGATTATGGCTCCTGCTAACATCGGAGCTTATCAGAGACACTTCTATATCACTACCCTGATTCCTTTAGGGGCATCTTTTTCCCTGACAAGTTTGAGAGTGTGCTCTCACAATTTCAACTTTTGTGGTTTTGCTTCATCCAGCCATTATCCCTTTTAAATGTCCCTATATAAAATTATTAAATGTTTTCTCTGAACTTCCTGAGGACAGTTTTTCAAAAGTTCATGTTATACGACTATCTTCTCTATTTCTTCGCTATCAAATACGTGCAATAGAACAGTCACATTCTTGCAAAATTCTGGTTATTTCCACAGGAAGCTTGAGTAAAAGAGAAAGTACCTGAGCGGAGTTAAAATTTTGGCTTTTCCACTTTAGTGGTGAAAGAAATGACTTAACTTCCCCCAGGTCTGATTACATGTATGTAAAATGGTGACACAAATATCTGCTTCAAAAACTGTGAAATTAAAAGATGGTGTGTGTGTGTGTGTGTGTGTGTGTACTACCTCACTTTTTTTTTTTTTTAAACATGTTAGGGTTTGAAATGTCAAAATATGAAGTTTTTAAAAAATGCCATAAAATAGGAGTTACAAATTCAGTTGGCCTTAATGATCCGCACTGTCACTGTCCTCTCCGCAGCCTGTAGCCTTCTCCCTTCAAGCGACCGAGAAGCCCACTCAAGTAGCTCAAAGTGTGTTTGTGTGACCAAGTCCACATTGGCCACATTCTCTCAAGACCCTGGAAAAGTCAGGCTCTCCAGCGGCCGGGCCCCTCTGTCAGCACGGGAATATCCTGGAAACCTGCAATAGCTAATCTCTGGTCCTGCTCGGCTTTTCCCTGTGTCATTTCAAGTGAACAGTCTATTACACGATTTAGATTTTTTTTTTTTTTCATTTTTTTCCTTTCCCGAGAAGAGAGATCCCTCTAGTGGTCCGAGTGAGTCTTGATTTTTCAGTGAGCTAAGGAGCACGGGGAGAGAGAGCTTGTTTAATTCCTATGAGCGGTGGAGTTGATGAGCTGGGAGTAAAGAGGTAAGCAGTGACGGGCAAGCAAGTAGGACACAAAGAAACAAGCCCCGATGGGATCCCTTTCTTTGTTATGCGGCAGCAATCAGGAATTCTGTAGACCTGTGGAGCCTTGTTAGATCCTTGCCACTGATCTATCGGGGTCTTTCTGATTATCCTTTATGATTTATTCTGGCTTCCTCAGTCCCATTTTGGCTCATCTTCTTTCTATCTGCATTGTTTGGGGAATATGGGAATCCCTTTCCTTTAACTGCCAAGTCCGTATACAGTGTCCGGCCGGTGATTCTAGGTAGAAGTAGTTGAGGACTAAGAGTAGGTTATCATTCCTATGTCTGTATCAAAAGAAATACCAAGAAAATCCATGTGCTTTTCCAGTGTGGTGGCTTTTAGTTCATTAGGATGAGAGGAAAGCGTGATGGGGTCATTTTCTCTCCTTTCAATTCTGATGAAACAGCTGGAGAGATTAAAAGAAATCATTCTGCCGAGTCAAAACCAATTAAAAGAAGAATGCCAGCAACCTGCAATGATGCACGTTAAAAAAAAAAAAAAAAGTGGGGTTGAGATTAATTGGGTAAATAAAATCAGTTCACATTTGAATACTATTTGAACCCATTATTCCACTGCTGACATTTTGGCAAAGCCATCACCATGTTTGGTATTCTGTCTTCCAATGGTCACTTGGTTTAGGCCAGGCAAGCACTTCTGTCTCCTGCAAGTATACCCCCCATCACAGAGGCCATGTGGGGGGTGGGGTGGGAGACCTTAAGAAAGAGTGACAGAGCCACAGTGCTCATCTGCTGGTTCCCAAAGTGACCCTGGTAAACAGAAAAGAAAAATCTGCCATGTCCATGGGACCTTTGTGTAACAGCGGAGCTGCCTCAAAGTGTCCCAGATAAAGAAACTAAGCATTGTTCATGCAAATGATGGCTTATCTAAACACTAGTCACTGGTTACAGAGCACTGTTTGGATGTTGAGGCAATAAATCATCTTTGTGAGTTAATGTGTTGAAACGTATATTGTCCTTCGATATAAGCAATCAACAGCAATGCTGTTTTTCTGTTCCACTTCAGACTCCTGGTCCCTGAAAAACTTACAAAGCAGAATGTGTCAATGTCACAGTATGTGTTTCAGAAATTCCCATTTCTCCCTCTTCAGTTTGTGTTGAATGAATAAAAGCAGTCAGTAAATGAACGAGGCAAACAGAAACAAAGAAGCAAACCTGCTTAATTCCCGACCCGGGTAACCTCTGATTACATTAGTTGGAGGATATGAAGACACAAAGGCTACTACGTGATATTCTTTGTCCAAATTTTATATTTTAGCCACATTACAAATTAATCCCAGGGATGCCTGGGTGGTTTAGTCAGTTAAGCGTCTGCTTTTGGCTCAGGTCATGATCTCTGGGTCCTGGGATCGAGTCCCACATCAGGCTCTCTGCTCAGTGGGGAGTCTGCTTCTCCCCCTCCCTCGGCCTCTCCCCTCCACTTGTGCTCTTTCACTCTCTCTGACAATAAAATAAATAAAATCTTTTTAAAAAAATAATCCTCTAGCCCACCCTCATGATTCATCCTTCTTTTGAAGCATCGTTATCCGATATGTTTGTTTTATCCCCATTATTTTAGTCATAAAATACCTACCTCGTAATAAAATATTCAATATCCTCAAAGTCCACAGGGGAAAACTGATACATGAGGTTCCCAGACAAGATGGTTGGGTTGGGTTCTATGAGTTCTTTCTGTTCCGGGGGAAGGATGGTGATACTATGATGAGGTTATGAGCTTCAGTATCACTTACTTATTTAACAAACAATATAGAGCACCCGTAGCAATTCACACTGTGTCAACTTAGCCAAGGTGGAACCCTATTTCCCAGAATTCTCCTCACTGTATAGTTCCAAGTCAGTGTGAACCACAAGTGACATTTGGATAATACCTGAGAGATGGAATGAAACAGCGACTTCTTTTTTCTTTTAAATACTTGAAAGATCCGTGTAGGTTCTCTACTAGGCACTACTGAAACTCACATCCACTGTCCAGGTGGTGGCTCACCTTGAAGATGTGGCTCACCCTGAAGGTGTGGGGCAAATCCCCGTCTGCCCCTCTTCCTGCTCCCATCAGTTATCCATTTCTGCTTCCCCTACTCCTGGGACGGATGACTGTATAGTTCCGTGACAAGGGCTCAAGTTTCCATGATGGGCCACCCCACGCCCCATCAAAATTGGAGTCTGACACAGGTTGGAGTCCATTCTTAATGAGTTCCAGCCTCAAAGTCATGGGTTCCAGGGTGTCCTTGCTCTTTACCACATCACCTCCATCTTTTCTTCCCAGGTGCCTGCTTTTTTAATTCTAACATAAAGAAAATAGACTGTAATAGCCTATTTAACCAGCTCCCACAATTCCATAAGGTCAAATCCCTATAATAAACTCCTTATTCTATATCACTCCTAGTGGTTCTGTTCCTCTGACTGAACCCCAATGGTACAGTGCTTGCTGTGAACATACCACTAAAACTGGTAATAGGGGATTTTAAAAATGAGCAAGTCAATCGAGTAAAGAAGACTGTTAGTTTTCTAGGGCTTTTATAAAAAAAGATTTCAGGCTCAGTGGCTTAAATAACAGAAATTTATTTTACTGCAGTTCTGGAGGCTAGAAGTCCAAGATCAAGGTGTCAGCAGGTTCAGTTTCTTCCGAGGTCTCTCTCCTTGTCCTATAGATGGCTGCCTTCTTGCTGTATCTTCATCTAGTCTTTCCCCTGTGCCTGTGCATCTCTGGGTCTCTTCCTCTTCTTGTAGGACAACAGCCCTATTGCTAGGCCTTCACTCTCATGACCTCATTAATCTTAATTACCTCTTGAAAGGCCCTATTTCCAAATACAGTTGCAATGGGAGTTAGGGCTTCCATAGATGAACTTGGGGAAACACAATTCCATCGATAACAAAGCAGTAAGTACATGAAATTGTTATTGCATGTGAAGAATGTTGGGTGGAATTCTAGAATTCCAAGGACGACCACAAGATGGGTTTAAAGCATAGTTCTGGCACTGTGGGTCCAGAGATAGGATGATTATATAATGTATCACCCAAAATGGGACACTTGGGAACAGGGACTGATCTTCACCAGGATTACTCTAGAACTGTCCTGGGAAACCAGGAGCTACAGACACTCTGTTTAGAGAAGACCTCATAGTGGAAATTACATCCTAGGCAGGACCTACAGAGGAGTCGAAGTCAAGGAGATGAAGGGGAGCAGGTGGGACGTGTACTTGAGATGCTCAGGCAGAAAGAACATAATTAGCAAAAACCAGAAAGCTAGAGACACAATGGCATTTTAGGGAAAGTACCAGAAATTCCACATGGCTGAAGTTTAGCAAGGGAAGGGAGACAGACAAGAAACAAGGTAAGCAGGATTCAGAGGCTGGAGGGACTCTTTGGAAGTCTGGACTTAGTTTGAAGGCAGGTGTGGACCGTTACAAATTCCAATCATGGCATGATCTTATTTACATTTTAGAAAAATCCTTAGAAATTAGATCAAGACATAGAGCTGTAATTGATGACATAGTGCTGTACAATTGAAATCTGCTAAGAAAGTAGAACTTAAGCATTCTCACACACACAAAAAAAGTAAATATGGGAAGTAATAAGTAATTCGGTGGGAGAAAACCTTTCACAACGTTCAAATTACCACGACGTACACTGTAAATATCTTACAATTTTATTTGTCACTCATACTTTAATCAAGCAAAAAGAGAGAAATTAGATCAAGACAGCACACTGCTTCAGTTTCTGACTTTTTCCCTTAGATCCCCTTTTTCCCCCATAGGTGAAAGAATATTGTTTTAAAGACCAAATAAGTAACAGCCTTGCGAAAGAATAAGAAATTCCATCTATAAAACAGAAATATGGAGGATCTGCCAAAAACAAAAGAAAACAAAACAAAAAACAAACAAAAAACACAACCCAGAAATCAAACAGAATCAGACAAACAAAGGACCTAGGACCTAGGGTCAGGTGCATGAATCCCTATAGCATCTGGAGCAACTAATGAGTCAAGTTCAAAAGATTCTCATTCCCTAAAGAGGAGGCAACTTGAGTGTCAGTAAGGATAGAAACTATAATAGAAACTTACTGTATATAAGTTTCAGTCTCTAAGCCTATAATGATATTTTAGCAAAACTAATTGGTTACCACTGAAAGTATCAATGAATTGTTTTTAAAGCTGTTAAATAACGAATCAAGCTTTTTCCTCACCTTTCCTATGTGAACTGTACCAAGGAGTAACCAGCACTAGAAGAGGGAAAATTTCTCTTTATAGTAAGACTCAGCGAATAAATGAGGAATGAATAATTTAATTAATGCATCACCATTTGAGGTAAAGGAGGTGGTATTGATCGGCATTAGCTGTTGAAGCTACAAAAGAAAGGCAACTAGACTTTAAGTGTTTCCTGATAGAACATAACACCACCTGTGAATTCATTCAATTAAAAAAAAATGAGCTCAAATCTAATCAAACTTCCAGAACAATTATACGTAATTGTTATATATAGGAAATTCAGAACAACACAGGTTACAAAGAGCCAAATTAACCTACATTTAAAAAGAAATGGAAAACAGACTCAGGGACATATCTACCAATGGCAATGGGTTGATTTTATTTATATCCTGACTTAAGGAAGTAAATGGTAAGTCACAGTTGCGGTAGACACACCACCACTCCAGATCCAATGACTAAATGTTTTGAATGCGGAGAATTTATGAGATACTTCTAGGGAGCGGTTGTGTGCGTAAGTCTAAAGCTCTTGAGACAAATCTGGGCTATGGATACTAATGTGGGAATTGGAATCATCTACAGATTTTCGCTTTATGGTTGGGAGCTGATGAGATATTATGTTGTGTGTAGACTTCTTCATTCTCTGTGCTATTGAGATTTGGCGGCAGAGAATTCATTGCGGAAGGCTGTGTTGTCCACTGCAGGAAGTTTATCTCCCTCCATGGGCTCTACACAACTAGACGCCCCTGGAATTCTCCTATCCAGTTGTCACAACAACAGTGTCTCCAGACATTACCCCAAACTGCCCTTGTTAGCATCACTAACAGAGTGAATGGAGAAAAGGAAGGAGAATGAGGCCACAGGGTGTCAAAAATTCTATGATTCAGTTACAACCCACTGCTTGGAACTGTGGCCTTCTCACCAGGTCTTACTTTGCTCGACTGTAAAATGGAAATGATATCATCCAACTCATAAAGCAGGTGTTCAGCGAGTATGTACTATGGAAGAGCCTTCATTCATGAGAAGATACCCAACGTGCCTCCCTTCCTAAGTATCCGTTACTATGGGCTTCCTTTTCTTTCCTTTCTCCCCCACAGTGCCTGGTCCAGTTTCACTCCATGGGCCTCCAGAACACCACAGCTCTTTCTCTTATGGCCAAAAAGCCCCCCTGAGGTTTGACCTTGTAGCTATTGTGCTAAACCAGCACTGCCTCTGTGAATCCACTAATGCTCCCCCAGAAGTGGAATGTGAATGCCCACTTTCAACCCCTCCCGAACCCTCTGCACACAGCTACTTTCAAATAATAGGGGCAAGTAAATAACCTCAAACAACAAACATGAGATACCTTTCTTTCTAGAGTCAAAAATCGGAGCCCATGCATACACTTCCCAGAGAGCTCTCTTAATTTAAGAAACAACACAGATTCCCCAAAGCTCTTTGGATCAAAAACTAAAGAAAAATGCATGCTAGGGGGTGAATGAAAAAATTTGATCACAGGAACATAATTCTGCCATAAAGGAGGCTTCATTTCTTACCTGGGCTTTGAGAAAAGAGCCTGAAGTTTAATGCTTTCCCTCTGTCTATCCATCGTGATTTCCTTTTTAATCTATTAAGAGTTGTTAACTCTTTACTGATAGCTTTACTGAGGCATAACTCACACACCATACAATCCAACCATTTCAAGTGTGCAAAGCAATGGGTTTTAGCCTATTCTCAGATGTGCATGACCACCACCGTAGCAATTCTAGAACATTTTTATCACCACAGGAAAAAATTCCTTACGCTTAGGTATCACACCCCGAATCCCCTTTCCCTTAATCCTCAAGAACTATTTTCTGTTTTTGATTTCACGAACCTATCTTCTGTTTTGATAGATTTGGCTCTGCTGGATATTTCTTCTAAATGGGATCACGTAACACACAGTCGTGTTTCTGGCTCCTTTCACTTATGAGAATATGAAAAACTGTAATATTTTCAAGGTTCATCTATGTTGCAGCTTGTATCAGAATTTAATTCATTCCCTTTCAAGACAGAACAAAATGTATAAATATAACTTATAATAATATGCATGAATATAACATATTTTGTGTCCATCCATCACCTGATGAACATTTGGGTTGTGGTGAACAACACTGCTGTAAACACTCGTGTACAAGTTTTTGTATGAGGACCTGTTCTCAGTTTTTTGTGATATGTGTCTAAGAGTGGAATTGCTGAGTCATCTGAGGAACGGCCAAACTAATTTTCACAGTAGTGCTGGCATTACCTTTATTCGGGAAAATAATTTTAGAAAGTAGAATAATGCTTCTCCACACTCCAAAACGGGACACCTCTGCTCAGTTTGGTTGAGAACCTAAGTCAAGTCTCCAGAGAGAAAACATGGTAGGTGTGTCATACCGAGGAGCAGTCATTTGGAAAGATTCTGCACTGATGACATTTTCTCATCTGTTTTCTTTATTGAAGGGTCTGTAGGCTGACCTTGTCAGCCAAATATTGCTTAAAACCACGTTTCCATGGAGACATGCATTCTGAGTTAAAACCAGAGTTCTAGAAAAATGTATTTTTCTGGTCTCACATAGCACCTGGGGTCCCTCAGCCAGGAAGGATCACCTTCTCTGTCTCACCAGGCAGCTTCAAGGGACTCTAGCAATCTGGGATTGTAAGCTTTCTTCGACAAAGTAGATGGGATCCCGCTTTCTTCGTTTTCTTCGCAATCTAACAGGCTCTGGCTAGCCACCAAACATACTTGTGGAAGTTCATACACACAGCTAATCCTGGAGGGATTTCCACTTCTTTCCTATCCTTCTTGAACAGGATCACAGACCCTACATATATCAGATATTCACGAGGCAAGGATTCAATATTCAAAGATCAGGGAGCACCCTGACTCCAGGTGCCTCTCTTAACTTGAGGTTATTCTGGTGGGGAAATCAACCAAGTACAAAAGCGAAAGTAATGTCTTCAACTGAAGCAACAACATCTAACTGGCCTTGAGAGAGCACTAAGTGGTGATCCCAGAACTCAAGACCAAGGATGAGGAGTACAGTGAAATCATAAATAAAATAATGGCCTTGAATTTGTAAACATCAAAAATAGGTCAAATCCTAATTGAAGTGAGGTGAAATCCAAAATAGGTCAGCATATATGGACTAAGACAGAGGCTCTAAATCCTAGGGTGTCTATGGGAGGTATCACTCCCACATGGTTCTCCCAACTCCCTGTTCCCCAGGTTAAACCCTTGTGTAATTCCTCCTCCTGGAGTACAGACCGAATCTGGGATTATGAGGAGATATCAATCTTATGATTAGCTTACATTAAATGACAAAGGTGAAGAGATTTTATAGATATCCTTAAGGTCCGTAATCAGTTGGCTTTGAGTTGATTAAAAGAGACATTATCCTGGGTGGGCCTGACCTTATCAAGTGAACTCTTAAGGCTGGCCTTCAAGCAGGAAGTTGCCATGTTGGGGGAAGGCCTAGGAAAGGAGCCCTCTGGCCTGTGGAACGTACCCTCCAGGAGCTGAGAGTAATCCCCGGCCAACAGCTTCCCAGAAAATGGGGACGTGAGTTATACAGCTGCAGGAGGGTGAATTCTGCCAACAACCAGAGGAAGCCTGGAAGCCAGTTTCCCTAGTTGAGCTCCCAGATAAGGGTGCAGCCAGCCAACACCTTAATTTCACCCACGTGAGACACTCAGCAGGGAACCCAACTAAAACATGCCAGATTCCGATCCTCGGGAACCGGAAGATAATAAATTTAAGATTGCAGGATGCTACGTATACTGCCATGTATTCTTGCTGTTCTATTTGCCTTGGGTGCCGTTATCGTTGACTTGAGCTTCGTGTCTAAATAGCCCTTCGTCTACCTATCTTGTGTGCACACCTTCTATAATTAAATGTAATAAATGTTTTTCTATTCCCATCTTGATGATGATGCAATGATCTCTACAAAGGATTTGCATGTTAATTTGTTTTGTCCTCTAAGGTAGACTCCTAAACTCCAAAGCCTGGCAGATGCTTTTCTGCTCGGAATCCCAAGTTGCACTTATAAACAGAATAAGGAGTAGAAGAAATTAGAGACCGGCAACGGTGAGATTTAAAGTTCCCGGGGGAGCGGTAAACCTAACAGAAAACCTGCAGTTTGTCTGAGTAATCACACAGACCATTTAGATCTGGGGGTTATTGTTTAGTTAGCTCAGAATTATATAGAGGCCTTAAGCAATCTTATTTTGGTGATTTCAGAGTCCACAGTGGTATATTACTGTGTCATTGGATTGCAGCCGGAATCCAAATACACTGCAAGATAGACTCACAACCCTCTATGTCATGGCAGTGCCAGCCCCAAAGCTCCCCCCTATTCCATCCAAAGACAGATGGACAACAAACGTCCTTCTGTTATTGGTACACAGCTCAAACTGAATGGGGTTTATCAGGATTTTGTATCTAATCCCTCTTCTTAAGGGACTCTGGCTGTTAGCTTTGGCAGACAAGAGAAGGGGAACCAGCTGTTTGAATGCTGGAGGGCAGAGTTCTTAAGTTAAAAAACTTTTTTAATGACTTTCGTTTTCTTGCACTGGCAGGTGACAATCTAAGCATGAGCCTTTCCGATCAGTATCGGTGGGTATGAATTATGAATTAATCTCCATAGCCAAGCCCTCCCCACCTCCAGATACACCCAACATGTGCCAACTAAATCTTTAGTAACAAGCCTCTCTGTGTTTTTCACCCTAGAGAATAAAGCCAGTATGAGAATTTCTGAATAACAGTGATAAAAAAAAAAATGTATTCATGAAGTAGAACATTTTTATTTTAAAATTTCCATAAAAGGCATTCTCCCCTGGCATGGAACATCCGGCTTATGAACATACTTGCAAAGCCTCCAGCTGTTTCTCTTCATTTCTCCCCCATCAATTACAACCAACATCTTAAAAAGGCACAATAGGATTTTCCCAAATAATCACCAACACATGATGAAATTACCTCTCCAGATCTAAAAACTCCAGCAAAGAATTCGGAGGGGCTTACTATCTCATTTGCTAATAGTGCCCTATTCAGAGTTACCTACAACCGCCCTACAGTCAGAGCAATAATTTTTTGTTGCCACACTCCGGGGGTATCCAGTTATCTTAACAATTGTCATGAAATTCTGAAAGAAAAATTAATTTAAATCTGCTCTCGTAAAAACAACAATAAAAAAAATGACTAACATGTATCCTGTTATCCTGAGGAAAACAGAATGGGAGAAGTCCTAAATCAGAAATAGAAAATAAGACATCATAATTGCAAAGGGTCTGGCTGTTCTAGACTAAGGCAATGACTCCCAAACATGACTGTGCATAACAATTTGCAGAAAGAGGTTGAAGATGCATATTTCCAGGTCCACACCACATCTTCTGAATCAGAATTCCTGAGGTAGAACTGAAGATCTGCATTCATACAGCAGTCGCCAGGTATTTCTGATGGAGCTAGATCGTAAATTGCAGTTCAGGAACCACAAAAATTAGGAGCTGTATCAATACATCTCATTGATTAGATAACATTAATTCTAGTGTAATCTCGAGAACATAATCACTTAAAATTAAAAAGAGAGACTTTCGATCTGAGCCCTTGCATTTAACTTCCCATTCTCCCAAATTCCCAATGGAATGACCAGAGGAATTCGAAAATCCTGGAAAATCTGTTCAGCTTTGAATATCAGGAAAGGAAACCAAACTCCTGTGGGAAAAGTCAAGGCATTTCTGCAGAATGTATCACAAGCAAGACTGGATTGGGAGACATCCCAGTCACTCCCACTAAAGCCCTATCCCTTCCTGACACTCAGTTCCTGTCCCCAGCCTTCGCCGCCCCCCTGCCCCCCCTTCTCCTGCTGCAGCCTTCCAGCAGGTCCCCTATCCAGAACCTCTACTCTTCCCACCCCTCTCCTGATGCAAGGAAGGGGGACGGTCTCTTTCCTGGTGACACTGAGGATTACAGCCATATACGAATTTAACAGAGAAAAAGCAGGAAGACCCTTACTACCATCCAGGGAATCGCTGATGATTTTGATAAAAAGAAACTAGTGAAGACGTTTAAGAAGAAATTTGCCTGCATTTGTCCTGTGCTTGAACATCCAGAATATGGAGAAGTAATTCCACTATGGGGTGATTCGCGTGAGAACATATGCCAGTTCCCGGAAGAGACTGGATTGGCTAAGGACGACCAGCTTGAAGGTTCATGGGTTTTAAGTCTTTTGGCTCATGGAAGCTTAAGTGAGGATTTCCTTGCAATGAGTAGACTTGCCCTCTGTCCCTTGTCACAAGCTGTAAAACCTCACAGCTTGTACACTGTATACATTTGGGGTCTGCTGCTAACTTGACCTAGTGTAAATCCTTCCTGCAATAACTGAAAAGAGAAAAGAAAAGAAAACAAAGACTGGGTTGAGAAAATGGCTGGCAAGCTCACAAATCACAAACCAACCCTAAGCACAGAGCAGTACAGGGCCTGGAGGAAAAAATGGACATTAGGACAATGGAGGGTTTGGGAGGGAGGCTGCAAATCTAGAGCTAACAAGGATGAGATTACTCTGCATAGTTGGCTCCCATCTTACCCTTGAACTGGAGAAGAGGGGCAGGGCCACAGCTGGCCTCTAAAGAGACAGGCTGTGCCAGTTAGTGAACAGAGACATTATCCCAGCCCACAAAGAGGGAACAGACTCTCTTTGGCATGGGGCAAAACTCCCTGATGTGGCTGACCCGGGCTTTCATTCACAACCTACACTGCACAGAGAATTGCCCTGTCCTTTGTCAGTATACAGCTACAGTAGAGCTAACTCTACCTTCTTCTTCTCCTTCCTTTCCTTCCTTCCTTCTCTCCTTCCTTCCTCCTTTCCTGTTCTTCCTTTCTCTCTCTCTTCTTCCCTCTCTCTTGTCGTTTCCTCTTTCTTCTTGATTTAGACCAACACAGTCCTTGAAGGAAATCACACAAATCTCCAAGTATGGAAAAGCTTATCATCTCCTCCCCCACCTTACTTATCCGGTCACTCCCTCATTCCCTATCCTACCCAGGCATGCTTATTCCTAAGGATAAGCAAAGAGAAAATTATAATATAAAGATTAAGTAGTTTAAAAGAAGACAATCAAAGTGAGTAGGCAGAAAAAATATGCCCTTCTAGAATGGCTTTATTAGTGAAAGTTAGGAAAAACCACAAAAAATCTCTAATGTGTATTTTCTAAAAGATCCAAAAGACATTTTATCTACTTAATAAAAAGCATGAAGTTATAACCTGGGAGCAGGAAAACCTGCTTTGAGATGAAAAATACGACCATCAAGTTTTCTCATGCCATGGAATTTGTGAACACAAGATGAGATTCTGTAGAATAAGAATCAAGGCATGAGTAAAATAAGCTAGAGAAATTCTTCCAGAACTTCTAGGAAGAGTAGAAAATGTTGCCAGAAAAGTTTAAGCCTTTAGAAGACAGATCGAGGAAAGCTAAAATAAGTTTCGTAACAAGTCTAAAAGGAAAGAATTTAACAGATGGAGTAGCAAAAGTAAAAAAAAAAAGAAAAGGAAAACAAAGACTAAGTGAGGGTGGCCAAAAGGTGCAAACCTCCAGGTATGAAATAAATAAGTCATAGAGATGAAATGTGCAGCACCATGACTATAGTTACTAATACTGTATTGCTTATTTGTAAGTTGTCAAGAGTAGATCTTCCAAGTTCTCATCACAAGAAAACAAATTTGTAACTATGTATAGTGATGGATGTTAAAAAGAATTAGTGTCAAAAAATGGACAGAAGATATGAACAGACACTTCTCCAATGAAGACATACAAAGGGCTATCAGACACATGAAAAAATGTTCCTCATCACTAGCCATTAGGGAGACTCAAATTAAAACTACATTGATATACCACCTTACACCAGTTAGAATGGCCAAAATTAGCAAGACAGGAAACAATGTGTGTTGGAGAGGATGCGGAGAAAGGAGAACCCTCTTATACTGTTGGTGGGAATGCAAGTTGGTGCAGCCACTTTGGAGAACAGTGTGGAGATTCCTCAAGAAATTAAAAATAGAGCTTCCCTATGACCCTGCAATTTTACTACTGGGTATTTACCCCAAAGATACAGATGTAGTGAAAAGAAGGGCCATCTGTATCCCAATGTTTATAGCAGCAATGGCCACGGTCGCCAAACTGTGGAAAGAACCAAGATGCCCTTCAATGGACGAATGGATAAGGAAGATGTGGTCCATATACACTATGGAGTATTATGCCTCCATCAGAAAGGATGAATACCCAACTTTTGTAGCAACATGGACCAGACTGGAAGAGATTATGCTGAGTGAGATAAGTCAAGCAGAGAGAGTCAACTATCATATGATTTCACTTATTTGTGGAGCATAACAAATATCATGGAGGACAAGGGGTGTTAGGAGAAGGGAGCTGGAGTAAATTGGAAGGGGAGGTAAACCATGAGAGACTACGGACTCTGAAAAACAATCTGAGGGGTTTGAAGTGGCGGGGGGACTGGGAGGTTGGGGTACCAGGTGGTGGGTAATAGGGAGGGCACGTATTGCATGGAGCACTGGATGTGGTGCTAAAACAATGAACACTGTTATGCTGAAAAGAAATAAAAAATAAATAAAACAAACAAACAAACAAAAAGAATTAGTGTGGTGATGGTTCTGAGCTATATGCATGTATCAAATCAAGATGGTGTCCGCTTGAAACTAATACATTGTTATTTTTCCAAAAAAATGTAGATAAGAAGAAAAAGCAATAGAAAATAAAATTCATCTATGCTGAAAGAAAGACATGTGACTCCAAAGAGAGTGGACATAGTCATTAAAACAGACTTAAATTTGAAACAGCCTGATCAAATATTTAAATTTCAAGGCTAAAGAAAAGATTTTACAAGCATCAACACAGTGGGGTGAAGATAAGTGATTTACAAAAGAAAAATATAAACTTTCAAGTTGGCACCAAACTTTTCTGGCAATACTGAATGGCAGAAGATCATGGAGGATTGTCTTCAGAGTTTAAGAAACCCATTGTATTATCCAAGAATCCTATATCCAATCAAGCTCCTACATGGAGAAGAGGAAAGAAAAGATGAAATGTAATACCTATGCAGATTTCCAGAAAAATTACGAAAAGAAAGTGGCAGCTGATGGAGATAAAAGTCAAGATCAGAATCCTAAGAGGGAAGGGGCACCTGGGTGGCTCAGTCAGTTGAACATCCAACTTCTGATCTCAACTCAGGTCTTGATCTCGGGTTATGAGTTCAAGCCCTGGGCATGGAGAATTTTGCAGGGCTCGAACTCACAACCCGGAGAGAAAGAAAGAAACCTAAGAAGAGAGAAGACAGTATATAAAAAGAGGTAGTGCTTTTAGCATGGTTAACATGTACCAAGCAAAAGTGCTTTACATTTAGTAACCCAGCAATACTTAAAAGGTAAAATCTATAATGCATTCATAAAAGGTATAAATTTTATGTGCTATATACAAAAACACTTCAGAAAAACAGCAAAATCCAGTGAGACAATGAAAAAATTGATAAAGAATAATCATGGAAAGGAACATTTAAAGGTTTCTTAGTCTCCAGTCATTCAAGACAAAAGTCAAGCATATAAAACAATTGGATATTGTATTAATGTGTTAATTTACTAGATAGCAAATTGTAAATTATAGTAATATAGAAATAGGTGAGACAAATTGTGTTTAAGGACACTGCCTACAGAGCCATACAACATGGATTCCAAATGTGTTTCCCCCACTTAGCTAGCTAAACTTGCAGCAAAATACTTACAAACTTTCTGCCTCAGTTTCCTTATTAGAAAGTGAAGAACATAACTGTTGTGATGATTAAATATATTTATATATATGAAATACTAATAACGGTGGCCAGCTTATTATAGGTACTCAATCAATATTAATTGCTACCACAATAGCAATCAACGATAGTATACATGGAATTTTTTAAAAAGATTTTATTTATTTACTTGACAGACAGAGATCACAAGTAGGCAGAGAGGCAGGGAGAGAGAGAGGGGGAAGCAGGCTCCCTGCTGAGCAGAGAGCCAGATGCAGGGCTCGATCCCAGGACACTGGGATTATGACCTGAGCTGAAGACGAAGCTTAACCCACTGAACCACCCAGGTGCCCCAGTATATATGGAATTTTGAACTTCACTGACAGAATGTTCTTTCTTTCCAAAGATATCTTAGGGATATTTACAAAAAATCACAACTCAATGTGCCACAGAAAACTCAATAAATTATTAAAGGTAGAAATTGTATGAATTATGTATCTAAACACAATAAAATTCTAGGAATAAATGGTAAACAAACAAAAAAAAGTCAGTCTACAAGGAAATTTTAAAACCTGCTCCTACATAACTCCTGAATAAAAGAAGAAATCAAAGTGCATTTATAAATTCTCTAGAATATGACCCCATGACATGTCTGTACATTAAACCTAGGTGATCATGGTAAAACAAGAAAACATTTAGAATACAACAGCAAAGAACACCTTCGTGACTTTAGAATAAGCAAGATTTTTTTAACAAGAAAAAAAAGCACCTCTTCAAAGGAAATAAAAATGTAATACACAGGATGATATTAAGATCACAAAACTACATCAAAAAGACACCATTGAGACAGTGAGCAGAAACCTATAGAAGATACGATATGCATATGTAACAAAGATCTCATATCCAGAGAAAATATCTTTTAAAACTCAGTAAGGGGGTGCCTGGGTGGCTCAGTGGGTTAAAGCCTCTGTCTTCTGCTCAGGTCATGATCCCAGGGTCCTGGGATGGACTCTCTGGGATTGGCTTCTCTGCTTAGCAGGAAGTCTGTGTCCCCCTCCCTCTCTCTCCACCTGCGCCTCTGCCTACTTGTGATCTCGGTCTATCAAATAAATAAATAAAATCTTAAAAACAAACAAACAAACAAACAAACAAAACCTCAGTAAGACCTAATGGTCACATCACAAAGGAAGATACCAGAATAGCCAGTAAACTCTGGAAAAATAGTAACTTTGCTAATCATCAGAAAAATGCAAATTAAAGTCACAATATGAGGCCATTACACATTTACTAGAATGGCTAGAATTAAAAAGGACCTTCAATACCCAATTTTGACAAGGATGTAGAGTAACCAAATATCCCAATTATTACTGGTGAGGGTGAAACTGGTACAACCAGTCTGGAAAACTGGTTGGTACTATCTACTAATGCTGAACACATATATTCCAGGTGCATTTCCAAAGAAAATGTATCTAGATGTTCACCAAAAGGCATCTACCAGAATGTTCACAGTGGCACTATTTAAGAAACTCTGTAATTAGAAATGATCCAAAAAAAAAAAAAAAAACACCCAAAAATAAATTATCCCAATGTCCATAAACAGTAGAACAGATGAGCGTATTGGGATGTATTCACAGGATGGAATATTATATAGCAATGAGCATGAATAAATAATATCACCGATAATATTATAGCTGAAGCTCATAAACAATGTTGAGCCAAAGAAGTTACACAGAAAGACCGTAAGTATGTTTCCATTTATATAAAGTACAAAAAAGGAAAAATTAATCTATCATGTTTAAAGTTGAGATATTAGTTACTCCTGAGAGGCTGTAACTAGAAGGGAGAGTTCTGGGGAGCTGGGTACATTTGATTTCTTGATCTAGGTGCAGGTCTCACAGGTTTGATCAGTCATGGCTGGTTATATGAGTGTGTTCATCGAGCTTTGGGTACCTGGATGGCTCAGTCAGTTAGGTGTCTGCCTTTGGCTCAGGTCATGATTCCAGGGTCCTGGATGGAGCCCCTCATTGGGCTCCCTGCTCAGCGAGGAGTCTGCTTCTCCCTCTGCCCCTCCCCTCACTTGTTGCTCGTGTTCTCTCTCTATCTCCCTCAAATAAAAAATAAAATCTTAAAAAAAAAAGAAGAAGTCATTGAGCTATACAGCTATAGCATGTACTCTTTTCCCTATGTATATTAATTATCCTTCAACAAAACATTTAAAAAATTTTATAGATTGGGTCCAAATGTACTCAGGAAAATGCACAGCATTTTATGCTTAACAAAAGAATACCACTCAAGAAGCTATAAAAATAACAATAAAATGAAACTAAGAAATAGAAGCAGAAAAGGGAAATTAATGGAGATTAAAAACTGTAATTTAATGAATTGCAAAATAGGAAAAGACAAAATTGATTAAAAAAATTCCAAGCACTAGTTATTTGGAAAAAAAACAAAAACAAAAACAAAAAACAAAGAAGATAAACAAAGTTCTAGAGCTCCTAAATGAGGAGGAAAAAAAAGGCAAAACCTAAATTTGAAACACACCAAGGGAGAGAGGGGATATTATTATAGATGAGTTTTTCTCAGCGGTTGGTACTATTTATATTTGGGCCAGGCAATTCCTTCTTGTGCAGGGGGCTCTCTTCTGCTCCGTAAGATGTTTAGCAGCAACCCTGGAGTTTCCCACCTAGTTTCTGTGGGATGACCACCCCCAACTATGACATTCAAAAATGTCTCCATACCTCACCACCTGTCCTCTACAGAAGCAGGTCACCCTCAGTTGAGAAGCACCCGCCATAAACTGTATTGTGAAAGAATTTTCTAGGAAAACATGCACTGTGAAAATTGATTGAAAATGTAGTAGAGGGACACCCAGGTGGCTCAGTCATTAAACCTCTGCCTTCAGCTCAGGTCATGATCCTGGGGTCCTGGGATGGAGCCCCACATCAGGCTCCCTGCTCAGCGGGGAGACTGCTTCTGCCGCTGCCTGCCACTCCCCCCACCACACTCCACCCCCCACTTGTGCTCTCTCTCTTTCTCTCTCTCTCTGACAAATTAAAGAAATAAAAATCTTTTTTTAAAAAAAGAAAGAAAATGCAATAGAAAATCTCAATAAGCAAATAACAAAGACATTGAAATTTTTGTTAAAGCCACATTATCCCCCCAAAATGCCAATTCTGCACTTTCTATGCTGTTACATTAATTTGTCTGTCTGTTCATTCCCTGGTAATTATTGCAACAGACGATTCCTTTTAAACTTCTAAGAACTAGACCATTCTTCTCCTATTTAGAACGTTACAAAGAGGACCCACGCAGTAGAATATAATGAAAGTTACATATAGGACCCTCCTTTCTTCCAGGCATAGATAAGGCACTTCTCAAATGCAGTTTATGACCTGTTTCAGGGGAGAAGGGCAAAACTGTGGGAGGTCACCATGACCTTCCAGCTTCTGCCATTTTTCTCAAACTCGTGAAGCTTAAAATATTCACTATGCCAAGGTGGACATTTAGGGGGCAGTGCGTCCTGAACTCCACCAAAACCATTCTGTTAAAACTTCTAAATAGCCTTCGCATCTAAACTTTGAGCGAAGGCAATGTATGACCAAAGAGAGAGAAAGAACAAAAAAGGCAATGCAGATATTCCAAAGCTAAAAATAAATCCTTGCAAGAGTAGAGGTGTATAATCAAACTTACACACACACACACAGAGTTCCATTACCTCTTTCTCTTCCAATAAGCTTCTGTGTATGACATCCCAGCGAGCACGTGTATACGGACTTGTTCTTTACAAGCAGGAAACCTGAGAGGGAGATGAACCCTGAGAGACTCTAGACGCTGGAAAACAAACTGAGGGTTTCAGAAAGGGGGGATGGGGTGGGGGACGGTAGCAGGGTGATGGGTATTAAGGAGAACACGTGGGGTGATGAGCACTGGGTGCTCTACACAACTAATGAATCATTGAACACTACATCAATAGCTAATGATGTGCTATATGCTGGTTAATTGAATATAATAATAAAAAATAAATAAAAGCAAATAAAAGCAGGAAACCTACTTCTCTACAAACACTGGTTTGTTGATTCATTTTCTTGACTAAAAGGTCAGCTCCAAATGGTTGCAGGAGCTTAATAAATAAGCACGAAGTGCGAGCTCCCTGAGGACAACTGTGTCTTATTCAGTTATATTTTCCAAGAGCTTCAGGAATAGTATAGGCAGGCAAGATTGCCTGCGTTTAATTGAGAACATACTCTCAAGACCAACGGGCACGCGGTCCCTCAGTGTCCATCCACGCGGCAAAACTGTGGGAAGAATAATAGGTCTCAAAATTGCACACTGGAGGGTTGTTCTGGGACATCAAAGGACAAGAGCCTAAAAATACAGTCTCTCCTCTGAATGCCATTTGCCTCAGGTCAATAATATGCAGAAAATACGATCATCGGACAAATGAATATCGGCTTGCCTCCAACCACAGCACAAAAGGAAAAGAACGATAAGACTTGTCAGTAAAAGCATTCTCGGTCCAGATGCACTGCTTCTCGGAGGCTTTCTTCCATGCCCCCCAGGGTTGTTCATTTTATACATTCCAGCAACTGCTAGGATTGAGATGTTCTGAAGTGGGGGAGAGTGTATAGGAAACATGGCCCTTATGATTTGTCAGCTTCTTAAAAGGCACTGTATTTCCTGGACAAACAAAATGAGGACTCTGACATGCTCCCGATATTTTTAAAGTTTTGCAGTTCATCTGTCAAGTTGTAGACTATACCAGACCCCCAAATTCCCTTACTTCTTCCTCTCTTACCCCAGGCTTGACTTTCATCTCAGATCTAGTTTCAACGGTCCATTGCCTTAGAAGCCTGGTAAGTTCGTTTTCATGTTTATTAAACACTAAAAATAAGTGAATCACTCTGCTAGATGCTTTACATATTGTACCCAATGTAACCTTTAAATAACAAGTCAGGAAACAACAAATGTTGGCGAGGATGTGGAGAAAGGGGAACCCTCCTACGCTGCTGCTGGGAATGCAAGTTGGTGCAGCCATTTTGGAAAAGTGGGGAGATTCTTCAAAAAGTTAAAAATAGAGCTACCCTATGACCCAGCAACAGGCACTACTGGGTATTTACCCCAAAGACACAGATGTAGTAAAAAGAAGGAGCACATGCACCCCAATGTTCATAGTAGTAATGTCCACAATAGCTAAACTGTGGAAGAAGCTGAGATGCCCTTCAACAGACAAATGGAAGAAGAAGATGGGGTCCATGTATATAATGGAATATGACTCAGACACCAGAAAGGATGGATACCCACCATCTGCACTGACATGGATGGAGCTGGAGGAGATTATGTTGAATGAAATAAGTCAAGCAGAGAAAGACAATAATCATATCATTTCACTTACTTGTGGAGCATAAGGAATAGCATGGAGAACATTAGGAGAAGAAAGGGAAAAATAAAGGGGGGGAATAAAAGAGGGAGATGAACTATGAAAGACTATGGACTAAGGGAAGCAAACTGAGGGTTTCAGAGCAGAGGGAGTGGGGGGATGGGTTAGCCCTGTGATAGGTATTAAGAAGGACACATATTGCATGGAGCACTGGGTGTTATACGCAAACAATGTATCATGGAACACTGCCTCAAAAACTAATGATGTCCTGTATGGTGACTAACATAACATAATACAATAAAAATAAATAGTCCTCCTGAGGCTTGTGTCTTTATTCTTATTTGTAGGTGAGGAAACTAAATGTCAGAGACCAACTGACCGTCTCCCCCCCTCCCCCCACTAGCCAAACCAATGCAGAACTGCATAGTGGAGACCTCATCAGAGTTCATGATCTCTCCGTTGTCCAGGCCTACCTCCATGTTGACCCCACCCATGGAGCTTTCAGATGGCATCCTCTTTGTAAGATCTGGTCAGATGGGGTTTCGTTCTCCCCATCTCCCCACCTCCTCACCCACCCCCATCCCCAGTAAGAATTCCAAAATAGGAAAGCAGTTTGCCTTATTCCTTCCATGTCCCAGATGACCCAGCCTGAAGCCAGTCCGACCAGGAGCAATGTAGTACAGTGAAAAGCTCTACGCTCTACGCTAGCGGAGGTATTGTATGACCCAGATTGCTTCTACCCCAACTGTAATTGGCTGTATAAACTGTGTCCCATTGTTCCATGTTCCTAGCCTCACATTCCTCATCTCTAAATGAAAAGGTTAACCCTCCAGTTCCATAGGATATTATAGCTCGATCTATAATTGAATTTCTATGGAAGTAGGTATATTTCGTGAATTTCTTTAAATTAGCATTTAATCAGTAAATTGCAAAGTAGGGACAGTGCCCATGACTTTAAAAAAAAAAAAAGAAAGAAAGAAAGAAATCGTAGTCTCTCAAGTACACTCCAATATCATTTGGATTATGTTCCCAAAAATCCTTTTTTTTTTTTTTAAGGAATCCCATTATTTTTTTAAAAGCCCTCATTAACATGTTTTTGTTTATGATTTAGCATTTAAAACGTGCTGTTCCCCTATTGAAATTCCTTTACTCAAGACCTAGGAGAGAGTGGATTCCTTAAGATGTTCCAAGTACAGCAACACTTTCGCGATCAGGCAGTAATAAATGGAGAATGACAGAGAGTGCTGACCATGGTGCATTTCATGGTGAGAATGGTAAGGACTTAGCAGCTTCCCATTAAATTAATGAGAAACCCCAGCCTTCTTGGCCAGCGGGAGTGAGCAAGATAATGGAGACATCTGAACACCTCTCTACCACCCTGGGATGAAAAGCAAGATCAAAAGGACAACTAATTCAGTTAAGTGTTTGGCTTTCCACACAATTTATCCCCCAAATCGGGCTGTTACTGCATTATTCCCCGAGGTTACTTTTCAGAAATCAGCAGCCACTGAAATAGCCTTTTAAAGGTATTTTAGGTGGCGTGCACCCTTCTTCCCCGAACAAATAGGAAATGAAAAGACTGGGAATGCCTCCGGATCTCTCACACTGTCCAGTGATTTTACGTCATGGTGTGCTTGCTTTTGCCATCTGCAAATCTTTGAGCTGCTCTGTGAAGGAAGACATCGCAATTAGTTAAAGATAAGTAAATAAATAAACTGGGATCTAATTGTGGGTTTTTCTCGAGGAGGAGTGCAAACATCAAAGACATATTGGATTATGAATTAGGCAAGTTTTGCTTCTCACAGCCTGTGCAGCAGCGGGGAGTGACTCATTCAGTCTTTCAAGGCCTCAGTGCCGTTGTTGGTCAAAGAACTGGTTTGACGATGTGATAGGTAAGTTTTTCCAACATTTTGAAATATGCTGCCTCTTTGAAAATGAAGAGAGAGGAGGCAGATGTGTCGGGAGCTCATATGTTGTTGAAAACGATACTCCATGACTGACCTTTTCTTGGACACAGATCTTCTGGAAACGGGAATAGTTGTCTCTACTATGTTTTCCTGTTGAACACAAATTCTGATCCACAAAGTTTCCATTTGTGTCCTCGAGAGTGGGCATGGAACGTTCTTCCCGCTGCCACTCTTAGTATCCTTTGCCATAATTTGGAGCACTTTTTCAGTCAACACGGATCGACTAGTCTGGATATAATTTGGTCATTGTTTGACATATATTGGTCCATAATTCCCTTGACCCCCTTGAAAAAAAGCCTTACAGATCACCTGGGAGGAGTTTATTTCTTATACGCTTTTTAAATATAGTTCACATAGTGACTGCATTTCCATTTTTTAAAGATGTATTTATTTATTTGAGAGAGAGAGAGTGCACAGGCGGGGGGTGGGGCAGAGGGAGAGGGAGAAGCAGACTCCTCGCAGAGCATGGAGCCCAGTGGCAGGCTCATTCCCAGGAGCCCCTGTATTTCCATTTAATAGGTGAACCCTCTATGTCTTTTCTAATTCCTTAGACTGCCTTGTCTCATCATGTCCATACCCATGAACATCTTATGGAAGCAGGTTTCAAGAGAGCTGTTAAAACACGGAAGATATTGGGGCACCTGGGTGGCTCAGTGGGTTAAGCCTCTGCCTTGGGCTCAGGTCATGATCTCAGGGTCCTGGGATCAAGGCCCACATCGGGCTCTCTGCTCAGCAGGGAGCCTGCTTCCCTTCCTCCCTCTCTGCCTGCCTCTCTGCCTACTTGTGATCTCTGTCAAATAAATAAATAAAATCTTAAAAAAAAAAAAAACACTGAAGATAACTTAGAGTTTAGGATAAAAGTTTAAATTATGAAAACCTAGAACATTAACATTTCCATGAGGAAACACACAGGGACTTGCTAGACCTGTATGTTCTATAGACTTCTCAGAGATCTCAAGCCCTGGGAAAATAAATCAAAATTTAATATGAGAAGGTTCTTTGCAGGTTTTTATAAAAGTCTGCAAAAAAGAAAAATAGCAACCTTGAAAACCTACTATTTGTCAAGCACTTTACCTGCATTAGCTTGTTTTGTCTCCTATTAGCCTTAAAAGAGTTTTGATTTACAAATAAAGAAACTGAGACTAAGTAATGCTAAGTAATGAAGGCGTGCCCTTATAGCTCATAAGCAGCAGAACCAGTATTCCAACTCTGGTCTCTATGGCTCTGAAATGTTGTTCTTTCACTGTATATCACTGCTTCTCTCGCAAAAGCCTGTCTGATATTCCCCTTTCCTTTGTCTTTTGAACTTGTCTTTCTCTCTCCCTCTTTAAGCTCAAGGTGAAGGCTTTTTAGTTCAACTCTTTCCCACCTGCCAAGATTCTGAATCTAATAATAAAATATTTTATTATTAAAGCTAGCATTTATTAAGAACAATGTGACCTAAGCCCTTTATAAACATCCTCTTTTTTAATGTATGATAGGGGCAGATGTTTTAATAGGTGTTTACAGATTTGAAAACAAAGGTTTAAGGAGATGTAGCAGTTGGCCTCAAATAAAATTGTTGGTTGTTTCTAAAGAAGAACATCAATTTCTATCTGTCTAATTATAAAACTTGTATTCTTGACCACGATGAAGAAATCTAGGACTGAGAAAGAAAATATGCGGTAAGACTTCTTTTATTTCAATTAGGAAGAATTTAATTGTATTCAATTCATACCTTTAAAAAAAAAAGATTTGGTTGTTGATCTTTACTCTAAAAAGTCCCTTTAACTTCTTGCTTTTCTGCACCTAGGAAAAACAAAAACAAAAGAACCAAACCCTATGAAATGCTCCTGGAATTATGATAAACTACTGCCATCCAGTGGCCATCAAGGGAAACACATAGCAAATATTTTAGAACCACAAATGACCATCATTTAAATATGAAAGGACACGTTGAGATTGAAGGGAAATCTTTAATAGTAAACATCTTTATGATTTTATTACTTATCCTGGACCTGAGTCATCTCAAAGTGAATAAACTGAGCCTGTGTGTATCGTGATATAAATGTTGGTATTAGAGACCTTTAATCAATTAAAAAATGCAAATGAAACAAAATGAACACACCTATGTAATTGAGAATTTTTCTTAGCTGTTCTGTAAACTTTTGGGTTTGTCACAATTTTTGTTAGCGTATATGTCTCAAAATCATTTTTGAAATCACATGTGTGACTGCAATGCTGGACCAGAGGATCGATGTACGCACTGAGCAAAACCAGCTGGCTGTTGGTTTTTGGAGCATAGATGTTACTGTTGAACACAGCCTCTTGAATTTTTTACTATGTGTAGATTAATGTGCACACTTCACTTTTCATTATCTGCTGGCTTTGTTTTGTTTGCATGTTTGCTCACACTTTTAAAAAAAATTTATTGGTTTATTTAAACCACTAGTGCCAAGACATCTATCCATAATGAAGGGCAAAATTATGAGTCAAAGGGACATTTGATTACTCAGTCAGCAAATATTTTTTGAGTTGTGGTGAGGTGCTGCATATACGGTCAAGGTATCATATTATTGCCTTCGAAGTAATTACTGTGCACAACAGAAAACAGAAACACAGATAGAGTGGGACATTGGCGATGTGAGCGCCAGGCATGTAACACTGACTCCCTATTTACCGGTGTCTCAGGAGGCCAGCCAGGGCTTCACAGGTGGTAACCTGGCTGTCGCCAGATGAATAATTAGAGTAGCATAATTGAAGTAAGCGCCAGGTGTCACAGCACACCTAATCACACACTGAGAGCCCCCGAGAGGCTGTCTGGAGGAAGAAACTAGTCTAAGGTGTGGTGAGGCCAGAGCAGGCAACAGAGTGGAGTGGAGCAATGTGTTTCAGAGATCAGTGGATGAGGGAACGGCCGGGAGAGGACCATAGCGCTATTTAATTCAAATCATCTGGAAAGTGAAGAAGCTACGGGTAAGTGACTTGCTAAAAATCATACGATGGGGAGTGGCACAATCAAGATGACACAGGTCTTCAGATTTCCCTCTCTAATCTATTTCGATTTATGCTAGTGCAACAGTGAATGAACTTTTTTTTTTTTTTAAGATTTTATTTATTTATTTGATAGAGATCACAGGTAGGCAGAGAGGCAGGCGGAGGGGTGGGGAGAGGGGGGAGCAGGCTCCCCACTGAGCAGAGAGCCTGATGCGGGGCTTGATCCTAGGACCCTGATATCACCACCTGAGCGGAAGGCAGAGGCTTAACCCAGTGAGCCACCCAGGCGCCCTATGAATGAGCTTTTCTTGGGGTCGGGGCGGGGGGGGGGGGGGGTCGGAATGAGCTTCATGTGCGATGCAGCGAGAAAGGAAATAAAGGAGCTAATGAGAAAGATATGTGGAGGGAAGGATCTGCAGCATTCAACTAACGACTGGGCACTGAGGGACACTGAGAATGTTCAGCTGACAGAAGACAAAGGAATGAGGAGAAGCAAAAGTGAGCTCCCAGCTGAAGCTTAAGAGAGCTTTGCCTGTGAGCTGCCCACGTTCATGAGAGCTACCACTGTGAATGAGAATGAGAACCACGGGGGAGGGGGACAGACTAGGAGGGCCGAATTGCTGGATGGTTGAGGAAGAAGAGCCTCTGAGGCATGACACATTGTAGGCAGAGTTTGTTCAAGAAGCACTTTTTGAGGGCCTAGACACAATGCCGCTTCTCGGAGACCCAAAGAAAATGGAAAGAAATGATTCCTTCTTTTAAGTGACTTAGATTCAGTTTGAATATTTAAAAGGAAAAATGCAGAAATGGACTCTTTAAAAAAAAAAAAAATTCTGGGATAGCAGGTGGCATGGTGGGGAGACATCATGGTGCTTTGTGCCTTGACTTGTGTCTAAAGAAGCTCATGTTGGAGTTCCAATTCCGCTGCCCACAAAGCTGCCCACCCAGGCCGCTGCGGATGCTGCTGGATGTGTTGGTAGTCTCACATGTGTGTGGTTGTCCTGAAAATTTCTGGCTGAGGGAAGTGAAATAGCTTGAGTAAAATACATCTTCTTAAAATTCTCACCAAAAATAGCCAGTCACTTGACCTGAGTGCCGTGTTTTTGCCTCTACAATGAGTGGGTTGGTCTTTCCATGACCCCTGTCAATCCTCTTCCTGCTTAATATGTTAACATTGTCCAGCTGCTTTCCTTAGTGCTCAGGAAGAGGTAAATGGAGAAAAAGATCAACATGCTTTCTGTGGGCCCGCCGATCAGGCTGGAAGGTGGGTCTCGGAAGCCTGTTGCCTTGGTCAGCTGGGGTCACTTGTGCGTGGGCACTGACCTCCCACAGCTGGCCTGCACCCTGAGCCTTGTTGGTTGGTTAAAGCAAAGCACTGCAGAGGCTGACCTACCCTTTATGGCTCCTCCTCCTTACTTGTGACCGGTAAGTAGCTTCCATATCCTAATGGGTGACCTGGCTCTTTCTCTGACATGGCTGGACTGCTGTTCCTAAAGAAAGCGTATGAGGGGGTGCCTGGGTGGCCCAGTGGGTTAAGCCTCTGCCTTCGGCTCAGGTCATGATCTCAGGGTCCTGGGATTGAGCCCTGCATCGGGCTTTCTGCTCAGCAGGGAGCCTGCTTCCTCCTCTCTCTCTGGCTGCCTATCTACTTGTGATCTCTGTCTATATATCAAATAAAATCTTTAAAAAAAAAAAAAAGAAAGAAAGCGTATGAGGAGGGCACTATCCTTCTTCACAAACGTGAGGTTAAAGAAGATGGGAAGCGAGTGGAGTCAGGCCTTGCAGAAACTCTTGACCTCAAACTGGTTGAGAGAGTAGCTTATGCACAGATGGCTTTAGAAGCTCTTCTTGGCTGAAGGTAAGGAATTTATTGGGAAAAAAAAAATTGATAGGGGTGCCTGGGTGGCTCAGGCAGTGAAGGATCTGTCTCTGTTTCAGCTCAAGTCATGGTCGCCCGGGTTGTGGGATCAAGCCTCATACTGGGCTCCGTGCTTAGCCAGGAGTCTGTTTGACAGTCTCACCCCCTGCCCCTCTCCCCATTCTTGCGTACTCTTTCTCTCTCAAATAAATCTTAAAAAAAAAAAAAAAAAAAGAAATTAAAAAATTTGATAGAGCTATTAGGGATAGTTCAAAGAGTTAAGTTTTACTTAATGTACAGTTTAGACCCTTGGTAGATATTTTTAGTAACGGCTGAGGGATTTTGTGGTGACCACACACCCTTACGGAAGGTGGGGTATGCAAGACCCACTAAAATGTCACAATGTTAGCAACCAGTGAGAGGATTTTGCTCTGAAGAAGTTTTACAACCTGATGGTGAGTGACTCTGCTGAAAATTAATGGGGCCCTCACACAAGTAGTAAGCCAGGTTGATGAGTTCATGAAGTCAAGAAGAATTCACAACTCTAAGATTATGCCTCTGGGCACCTACCTGAAGGTCTGACTCATAGAAATATGGAAGCTCTTTTAAAAAATGAGGGTGATTATCTCAGTTCCAGACTTAGAAGTTTTCAGGTGAAGGAAAAACAATAGCAGGTCCTGGAATCTGAGCTCAGACAGGGGTTAGGTGTCAACTATAGCAGGTGGTAGAAGGTTCAAGACAAGAGTTACATCTGCTTTTCTGTATAACTTTGGAGAATAGTCTGTCATTGGTGACCGTGGAAAGTGTGTCTTCTATATAATGGAACATTCTAGAGACTGACTCAAGACTAAGCCAGTTACAAGAAAGGTCACATGGGAGGACTTGAAAAGGAAAAAAAAAAAAAACAGAAAGATTAGATCGGAGGGTAGAAAACACTACCACATCATCCAATAATTAAGGAGCATCTACTGTGTGCTGGACGATACAGTGAACACTGGGAAGAAAAAGAAGATGAACTATGACCCACCCTTGATGGCCAACACTGGATGTGTTCTTCAACACTAAATATGCTAACATGAGTTAGCATTTATTAAGGAATCATTCTGAGTCAGCCAGAGCTCTACATCCTCAATATATATTACTGCATTTAATCGTTAAGTCCTTAATGATTAAGGACATGTACAAGCCAAGGACTTGTACGTTTAAGGAGTTGTACAGAAGACAGTTGACATAACAGGCCTGACCGCTATCCTTTGAAAAGTCTGCTTACATAGCGGGCCCTTGGCGGGCATCTGGAAACTGCATTTTGAAGGGTTCCTACCATTCCCACACCTGGTGAGGAGTGCCTAACTGCTGATGCAAACAGTCTGGCTTGTGATGGACACCTGCTTTCCTTCTGAAAGCCTGGAATTTTAGTAGACACTAGGGAGAAGGTGCCTACCTGATCAGCCCCCATTAAAACCCCCCCGAGCAAGGGGTCTCTAATGAGCTCCCCTGCTGGCAAGATTTTACACGTGTTGTGCCAGCTAGTTGCTGAAGGAATTATGTGCATCGCTCATGACTCCCCAGGGAGAGGACCCTTGGAAATGTGCACCTGGTTTCCTCCAGACTTTGTCCCAGATGCCTTTTCCCTTTACATATTGTGGCTTGCTTCCTTTCACTGCAATAAAACAACCTCACGAATACAGTTATATGCTGAATCCTGTAAGTCCTTCCAGAGAAATGACATCGCAGTAGTCTGTGACCCTTCGAATCTGGGGTGGGAAGACTTGTTTGGTTGGGAGAGAGAAGAGGCAAGTGGTGAGTGATTAGCTGAAGCTGTATAACCCAAGTCCTTGCTAAAATACTACATTCTTTCCCTTCCAAACTCTGTTTTGCCTTAGGAGAGGAGAAGGAGAAACCGGTTTCTGGACGGTACTGGTCTTAACAAAGGAAAAGCATCAGCGAATGCAGTGATTCTCAAACTTGAGCGTGTGCATTGGAATCGCCTGGAGGGCTCATTAGCACACTTGCGCCCCCCCCCCCCGCCCCCCGAGTTTCTGATTCAGCTGGTCTCAGGTGGGGCCAAGAATTTGCAGATCTAACAAGAACTTCCTGAGGCTTGCTGGTCAGTGGACCACACTTTGAGATCCACAGACCTACTAACCCACTGCCATCTCTGAGGGTACGTTGGCAAGGAAATGACACTCCACTTTGGGAGAAGAGATGTTTGTATCACAGGGTGCATCTTGGAATACAAATGCACAGAACAATTGATTCTGTCTATAGTTAGGTATTTGCTCATTTGTTAAATCGGGCTTTAAACCCTTGAACTCAAAAATGTTTTCCTGAATTACTTCCAGTTTGCAACATTTGTACATTGGGAGAATGTCTAGAACTAAGAATAGCTCAAGAAAATACTGGTATTCATTATTTGATGTGGATAGCTATATGTTTTGCCTGTTAAATCTTGAACTATATCATCTTTTAAGCCTCAAACATCAATCTGGTTCTTAAGCCTGTAACATTCCTTCTCACTTTGAGTATGAAAGCTGATGATGTAGAGTTCAAACAAAAACACCATAAAGTGGGATATTTAAAATGAGAATCGTTTTCCCCAGTTTTTGGTTTTGATGATTTAAAATGTATAACTAAGAGCAAACTTTGTTTCATACCTCTTTTCCTGGGAAGAAGATTAGAAGCCATGAGAACTGGCTTGCCTACTGTCCATGCTGAGGTCCATGAACAGACCTGGATTTTGTCTGGCTGAATGGGGAGAGGGAGGGGCAGGTAGTGGGGGAAGTATGATATGTTAAATCATGCCCACAGAGATCAGGTTGGTTTCTCATAAAAAGTTGTTTAATTATGGGGACTCCTGGGTGGCTCAGTCCGTAGGTTTCTGCCTTTGGCTTAGGTCGTGATCCCGGCGACCCACATTGAGAGCTCCCTGTTCAGCAAGCCTGCTTCTACCTTGCCCTCTGCCTGTCACTCCCCCTGCTGTGCTCTCTCTCCTCTCTCTCTCTCTCTGTCAAATGGATAAATAAAATCTTTAAAAAAAAAAAAAAAAGGAAAAGGAAAAAAGTTGTTTAATTAGGAAGATTTCATGTATTCTATAAGTTGAACTGACCCTCATTCTTTTAATAGTGGATTCCTGTCCCTGATCTGAGGGTAGAACCTCAAAACATTGTTGTGATACAGTTTATCACTTAATGCTGGGTGAGTTAATGACTTCAGATATACCTTTTTTCTTCTTTTTGTCCTCTAGAAACAGAAAGTTGTTCTCAGCCCATTGCTCAGTCCCTGGCATATTTTTTTCTTGCTAAACCCCTTTCCTTTGTTTCTTTGTTTTTTTTCTCAATCCTTTTTCCCTTCCTTCCCACCACAACACTCCTTTCTACCATGGACACTGACCAATGCTCAAACTTAGACTTTTTTCCTATTTTTTTTCTTTTTTGGTGATCTGGTTTCCAACCAGATTTGTCAGCACATCGCTGGTTCTCATCTTACATGTCCTGACTTATATCTTGAGGAAATTTCTATATCTCACTAGGCCTCAGATCTTCAATGAAGAATGAGGAACGCGGTGATTAATTTTTATGTGTCAGCTTGCCTGGGCCTCCGGGTGCCCAGATATTTGGTCAAACACTATACTAGGTGTTTCCGCGAGGATGTTTTTGGATGAGATTAACATTGAAATTGGCAGACTGAGTAAAGCAGATTGTCCTTCCTAATGTGGGTGGGACTTGCTCAGTAAGGCCTGAATTAAACAAAATGCTGACTCTTCCCCAAGTAAAAGAGAATTCTGCTGCCTACGAGCTTTCAATCAGGCACATCAGCTTTTTCTACTTGATGATCTTCAAACTGGGACATGAGCTCTGCAGATTTTGGATTTGTCAGTCTCCATACTTGTGTGAGCTAATTCCTTACAATAAATCTGTTTATTGGTTCTCTTTCTCTTTCTCCTTGACTCACACAAGGAGGTTGAGCATCAGGTGATCCAAAATCTCTCAGTTGTGGAGTTCTAAATAACGCTGACCAGACAACAATGTACAAAGTGTCTTCTCAAGAATCCTTTAAGTCTTGAAATCCCAGTTTATACGGATATTCATGCTTGCAGTCATAAGATACAACATACACCTGGCAGAACTTCAGTTCATAGAAACCCAGGATGGTTTTGGAAGGACATATCTGCAGTTAAATGAAAAGATAAAAACAGGAGACATTCCTCAAAAGCTAAAAAGAGAGAATCATCATTTTTGGATTACCATGTTGTCTAACCTAGCTCCAAACTTAGGAAAATATTGGGAAAATGTGGTCCATGTAACCACCTCAATAAATCAGATACTACAGAGCAAGTAAACCTGACTCAACAAGGTAAGATGGGGATATGGCTATAGTCAAAGCCAAGTCCCTGTCCCCAACCTCATAAAAGTGATTCTGGAAGAAGAGAGTTCAGATCTGCTTAATGTCATTGTGTTCTGAGACGTGTTATGCATTAAATGTTTTCGTCTTCCCCCAAATTCATATGTTGAAATCCTAACCTCCAATGTAAGAGGGGGCTTTGGGGAAGTGACTAGGTCACATGCATGGAGGCTTCATGAGTGGAATTAGTGCTTTTCTAAAGGGGCAGCCAGAGGGTTCTCTTGCCCACTCACCACCATCTGAGAACACAGAGAGAGGATAGCAGAACACAATCAGAAAGAAGGGTTCTCACAAGAACCTGATTGGGCTGGCACCCTGATCTCAGACTTCTAGCTTCCAGAACTGTGAGAAATAAATTTCTGTTGTGTATTACCCACATAGTCTATGGAATTTTGTTATTGCAGCCCAAGTGGACTGAGGTAGGGTGATTAGAGGAGTATGCTGTCCAGTCAAGTGAGTACCTGTAGGTATTCGGTGTCTAAGAAACAACAAGCCGCCTTGGAGGAAGTAACTACCATATTTTCTATAAGTATTTGTACCACAGACTTTATGTATAGTATCTTACATCTCTATTTATTTATTTATTTATTTATTTTTAATTTTTTATTTTTTATAAACATATTTTTATCCCCAGGAGTACAGGTCTGTGAATTGCCAGGTTTACACACTTCATAGCACTCACCAAAGCACATACCCTCCCAGTGTCCATAACCCCACCCCTCTTCTCCCAATCCCCCTCCCCCCAGCAACCTTCAGTTTGTTTTGTGAGATTAAGAGTCACTTATGGTTTGTCTCCCTCCCAATCCCACGCCATTTGCGACAACATGGATGGAACTAGAGCATATCATGCTTAGCGAAATAAGTCA
>NC_081558.1:191783625-192051324 GCF_022355385.1 Mustela nigripes
GGCAACCTTCAGTTTGTTTTGTGAGATTAAGAGTCACTTATGGTTTGTCTCCCTCCCAATCCCACGCCATTTGCGACAACATGGATGGAACTAGAGCATATCATGCTTAGCGAAATAAGTCAAGCAGAGAAAGACAACTATCATATGATCTCCCTGATATGAGGAAGTGGTGTTACATCTCTTTTAAAAAAATCCTATTATCCCGGTTTGATAGAGGAGGAAACTGAGGCTCACAGATAAAGCAACTCTCCCAACTCACAAAGGCAATAAGGAAGCCAGGACACAAATCCAAACTCAATCTTCCTCCTTTTCTACAGCACACTGAATAACAAATGTGGGACCTCCAAGAAAATTGTTCTAGTTTAAGGGAGAAATGGTTCAGATCTCCTTTAGAAACAGAAGAGTTACTGATCAATCATTGGAATTGGAGTTCAAACTTTTAAGCAGTTAAAAAGATTAATGAACATTTATTAAAGTCATTTTGACTGGATTGCCTCCCTCCCTTTGATGATTTTTTTATACCTCACTCATTATCTGTCCCTACCTAGCCACTGCTTTAAAATACAATAGTAATGGTAAGGAACACTTCTAGGGAGAGAATTCCAGAAAAGCAGAAAAAATAGACCCTGAAGCCTAATCTGTTTTTCTCCCATAACTTGCTCTGGAATTGATTCTGAAGCCTGTGGTATTATACAATACATGTCCAAGTATTGACATGCATTACATGTCAAATGCATGTCAAATACAAGATCAAAGACAATAGCTAGTGAACTACATAAATCAGTGTTTTCCCAAATTTTGGTCATTCTCTGTATTCATTATTTATTGTCACAATACTACTACTTAATAAAACCTCAGCAGCATAGAATAATAAATATTTGTTTTCACTCCTGCATCCATGGGTCAGCTGGATGATTTTATTGAATTCAAACCAACTCCCCGCTGATCTCGGCTGGCTGGGCTCACTCACGCATTTGCAACTGGCAGGGGACTGGTGAGGGGACGATGCCTGGGAACTGGCTGACCCAGCCTGTCCACAGCTGGGAAGACCCAGCTCAGCTTCATTGGGTCTCTCATAATCCAGCAAGCTAGCCTCTGCTTGTTCTAATTTCTTGGCAAGGTTTCAAGGAAGCAAAAATGGGTGAGTCTTCTGAAGCCTTGGTTTGGAACGAGCATCTTGTCATTCCCACCACGTTGTGTGGGCCAAAGCAAGTTAGAAGGCTGGCTCAGATTCCAAGGTGGGGAAATGGATGGGAGGAGTGACAGCATCACACTTTCAGCTAATGGGATCTATGGTTACAATCAGCCTACCACATTTACCCACCGCCTTCGTGGATTTTGAGAAAATCCCCTTACCTTCTCATTAACGTGTTATTCATGATGTCCATGAATGTGTCTGTTACAGACAATAACACGTCTGTTATTCATGATGTCCATGCCATAACCATATTCATGAAATCATGGGTTTCATATTACTATTTATGTGCACTAAAATCATAACTATTAAATAATGGGAGGGGGTAACACACCACATACCAGTTAAAATTCTCTCAGTGAAACACATTGAATTAAGGTCATGTTCAGAAGCTTCTATGGGATCCAGAGAGCAAGGAAAAATCTCTAACATGTGGTGGGATATTCAAAGTGATGTCTCTAACAAATCTAGCCTCCTTGTTTTGTCTAAAGCATTGAAATTAATTCAGAGGAAGTTACAAAGAGCTTAAACCCTGTCTTAGGAGAGTTTGAAATCCAGAGTTGCAAAAAAGTCATCTTACCCAGCACACCTGCTATCCCTTAATGGTAAAAACACTACGTATATCACACAGAGAATAAGCTAAATGGTATTTCAGAATAGATGGAGATCAAAGAAAAATGAGAAGTAGAAGAAGTCAGGAATGGAATTGACTTTGAGTGGAATATTTCTAATATGGCTAGGAGAGGAGGCAACCTTCAGCTAGGGAGGTTCTTTAAACTGAAAGAAAGGCCCCAAGGCTCCAAGGCAATCAATAAGCAAGCACAACTACAGCTCAGCAAAATGAGATAAATGATGTTTAGACCAACATTTTCTACATTTTAGTACGTAGACTAGATGTCATAAAACTTGGCTTTGGTCCTCAATAGTGGTCATTAGATGCATCCAAATTTAAGAGAAACAGGAAGAATATAAAAGAGTTAAGAAACGGTAATACAGTCTACTCACAAGGTAGGACTGCATATTTTGAACCAACATTGCTACTAACAGAGAAAATCTAAACACAATATAAAATTCATTAGCCCGACAACATTGGGAAACTCACAAAATACATAGTTCTCTCCTATGCTGGGGGTCAACCTCGGTCTGGAAGCAGGTGGTCCTCCTTCTGACATGCCATCAGAAGGTCAGTAGTGGCCTAACCCTATTCACAAGGCCTACATCATTCGGCTCTCTTCACCTTATCACATAGGCTTTGTGTCCTCCTCACATCACCACAGGAAGGGGAAGTACAGTACAATAAGATATTCTGAGAAGGAAGCCCCATTCATGGAACCTTTAATACTGCATATATTGTTATAATTGTCCTGTTTCATTATTAGCTGCTGTTAATCTCTTACTGTGCCTAATTTATAAATTAAACTTTATCATTGGTAGGTATGTACAGAAAAAAAACATAGTATATGCAGATATTAGTGTTATCTGCATTTCTAGGGACCCATGGGGAATTTGGGAACATACCCCCTGCAGATAAATGTTGGGGGGGGGGACTATTAAAGTAAAGAATTATCAGGTCAATATCCAAAAGAAGATAAAAGTCCAAAGAGGTGACCCTCGTTTTGGGGACAATTCTTCCTCTGGGCATGTTAGCTACTAAGATCCTAAACAGCAATTTTGAGACTCTCCTGGGGGTAAAGTCAATAGAAGTGGAGCGAAGCCAGGCCCACATTTTAGTCTGGGGACTGAAAGCTGCATCCTAAATCATGTTCCCGTAAAATTGTCCATCCACACACCACAGCCTAATTTCAGAGCAGTTGTCTCTGAAATAGAGTTGTGACCCAGGGCTGCGAGCATTTTAGAAATTTTAAGTATATTTTATTTTCCTTTTAGCTGAGTGCTCCTTCTACTGGACACAGATGGAATTTCGATGAGAAAATATATGAAATTACCAAGGTAATATAAAATGACTTACCATGTGTGCTGCAAAGGGGAATTTTAGCTATCACATGAAAGAGTTTGGAGCAAAATATTGCATCTTTGTTCATTATAAAAACAAAAACAAACAAAAATAGAGCCTTTTTATAGGAGCCCAAATATGAGTCATTCATACATTTGGCTTTCTTTTGTTATCTTCTTTACTTGACAATCTGTTGAAATGAGTTTTCTAATGTGTTGTATGTGGGTGTTGGTTGCAAGATGTAGAACAAAGATCATTCTGAGTGGCCCATAAATTATCAAGTCCTATCGAAGAAGCAGATCCAGTTTCTGAAGAAACAGTACAGTTAGCCTTGTGCCCTTAGTTTTGGCAGAGTTTGATTTTTATGAGATGGGGATATTTCCAGAAGTTCTTCATCCACAGTCTCCAGATATAACTAAGAGTAGGCTCTGCTAGGCAACAAAAGTGACTTGTAACACATAACAGTTACTATGTAGGTTTATAATCTGCTACTCTGTTTAAAATATCCTGGTGTGTCTTCCTATTTAATTCATTTTTCTGATTCTCAATATGTCAGAACAAAATGTTCTCATTCTTCCATCTTTGGGGACACAATTCTTATTTGTGTAATTTTAATTAGTACTTGTCTACTCTGTTCTTTACACTGTTTTCTATGTGGGCTGCTGTGTTAAGGGATGAAACAAAGCATGAGCCACCAGAGGCTGACTTGCAGAAAGGAATGGACCCAACATACTCATGTGTATTCGGTGGAAAAATCTGCCATGGTTGCATATTATAGTACAATATACTAAACATGAATCTATATGTCACATATTCAAAAACCATTTCAGATATTTAGTGAAGTCAGTTGAGAGTAGTGCCCGTAAAAGAAAAGATCACAAGCAACTCTAATGAGATTAGATACAAAATGTCCTTTCCCTCCAGACCTTCTATGATGATTAATTCTACGCATCGGTGTGGCTGGACTATGGTACCCAGTTGTTTAGTCAGACAACAATCTAGGTGTTGCTACAGATTTTTTAGATGTAATTAACATTTGAGTCAGTAGACTTTGAGTAAAGTAGATTATCCTCCAGAATGTGGGTGAGCCTCATCCAAACAATTGAAGGCCTTAAGAACAAAGACTAAAACTGTCTAAAGTAGAAGGAATTCTGTCTTCCAAGTGCATTAGAGAATTTCTACCTGAATTTCTAGTCTTTGGACATAGGCTCTTAGATGAATTTCCAGCTTTTTTCTGCTCTATGGATTTCAGACCTGCTTGCCCCCACAGTCACGTGAGACAATTTCTGAATATAATTCTTTCCATCTATATACATATGTATATAACCTATTGATTCTATTTCTCTGGAGAACTCACTACACACCTTCCAAGTTAGAGAATGCAGATACAAGCAGTAAATTTCCAATAGGCCTTTGTAGTTCAATGTGTAAATTTATATAATGTATCTAGCATGCATTCACAGAGTGATAGTGTAATACTGTGTCTTTGTATTTTTTAAAACAAGTGTAGAGTACCACATACAATAACCTACTTACATGTATATTTGTTTTGAATTCTCCAAGAGGATATGTCCTTTTGACTCTCCTGTTTCTTCTCTCTCTTATCTTAGTGTTGCTTTCATACTAATTCTTTTTTTTTTTTTAAAGATTTTATTTATTTATTTGACAGAGAGAGAAATCACAAGTAGGCGGAGAGTCAGGCAGAGAGAGAGAGAGAAGCAGGCTCCCGCTGAGCAAAGAGCCCGATGCGGGGCTCGATCCCAGGACACTGAGATCATGACCTGAGCCGAAGGCAGCAGCTTAATCCACTGAGCCACCCAGGCGCCCCACTTTCATACTAATTCTTAAAGAGAATGAAGGTTATTCTTTCTCTCTCTCTCTCTTTTTAAAATATTTTATTTATTTATTTGACAAAGAGAGACACAGTGAGAGAGGGAACACAAACAGGGGGGAGTGTGTGGGGAAGAAGCAGACTTTCAGCTGAGCAGGGAGCAGGGAGCCCCATGTGGGGCTCAACCCAGAACCCTGGAATCATGACTTGAACTGAAGGCAGATGCTTAACAACTGAGCCACCCAGGCACCCCTATTCTTCTCCTGAGTAAATGAAAGAATTATAATCATGTATCTCATGGTCCTTTATAGATTTCAGGCCAATGATTTTTCTTTTCTTCTTTCATAAAAAAATAACAACTGGAATTATTTTTTTTCTATTTTGAAAACACTAAATTGTAATTTGTTTAAATCTATGGAAAGAAATACTGCCCATTCTCTAAAACAGTACCCAAAGAATTATTTTCTAGGACAATTTAGCAAAGGCTTGAGTGTTAGGGCCATCACAAGGGTAACATCTGGTGGCAAAAGAAAACAAAAATAATTTGTTGAAAAGAAAAATGAGTTAGGAACAGAGAAATCTAGAAGAGAAATGTTCAATGAATGTATGAAGACAGGTTTTGATATTTTCATCCTCAACTCTCTTCCTGTGTGGCCAGATGGATAAAGACATGAGTTTCAGACAATAGGATGAAAGGATTCTAAAAAGGACACAAAGTTGTTCCTTAATTCTTCCTTATAACCTAATGAGACTGAATATATCACTGATAGTTGTGATGGAAAATAAACCAAGTATAGGCAGCTAAGAGGAGGAAACAGCAGGACTGAATGGGGACCAACTGACGAATGTTCAAAATCGCACAATCCATTAAACTTGTAATTTTTTCAAATGTGTTTCTATATATAGTCACTTGGAGGTGATGATTAACGATAAACGATACTCGTTTCTTTAAACACACATGAGAAAGTTTTAGCAAAGTTATGTAAGTACCAATGCTCGCAGTACAGCATGAGAGAGTTTTATCTTAGCGACCGGCACTGGTGATCTAAAATGGTTCAGCCTTGCATGAACCCCCTAAAATCTGTTCTTATACAAATCTCCAGATTTTCCCAATACACATCAGCAACTCTTTGATTCTTCTCCATGGATATGACATCAATCCAATTTGTAAGGTTTTATTTGTAGTTCATGTCTTTTGCTATACTGACACCTAACTCTAGGATCAGGTCTGGGTAAAGTAAGCATGGGGAGTGACACACAGGTAATGGGCTTCCTCTTTAAGGAATTCACTGAGGTGTGATTGTAACACAATAATCTTCACGCAACTGGGAAAGAACCATCAGGCAAGAAAGGGGAACTTGCTTCGGAGGACAGGAGATGTTTAATGGAAGGTAGGCAAAAGCCACCTAAATATCCCATTTCAAGATCTCCAACTGAGGTGTTTGAAATGTATAATTCCCTTTTTTCGAACCATTGAATTCTATCAGAAGGAGCCATACCACCATGCAACCCCTGAATTCCTGCTGCCATACTTCGGTGACAGCAATGTTGTTTCCTTGAGCTTGTTCCCAAATGAACACAGGATGATTGATTGGAAGTTTCACAACTCTTTCCCCTGGATTAGCAAATTTCCCTACCAGTTTATTGTAGAACTTGTAACTGTTTGCACCTGGACTAGATAATTCCATTTTCTCCATATTTCCCTACAGATATTTTGCTTGTGTTGGTCTATGTTCTGTATCAATTAGGACATTGCCTTACAATAAGTAGCAGAAATATGCTGTAGCTAGCCCAAGGCAATAGGTAGGTAGGTAGGTAGGTAGGCAGGTAGATAGGTAGGTAGGTAGGTAAGTAGGGAGATTTGAGAATACATATGTATTTAAGAATACATACATGCACACACACTTAGGATATATATTTAAGCATATACATATGCATATGTGTATATAACACACATATAATTACATGCATGCTCTCAGGAGCTAACTCTCTACTGATAGATCTGAAGAGGCATCTTTTTTTTTTTAATTTACTTTTTATTTTCAGCATAACAGTATTCATTATTTTTGCACCACACCCAGTGCTCCATGCAATCTGTGCCCTCTATAATACCCACCACCTGGTACCCCGACCTCCCACCCCCTGCCCCTTCAAAACCCTCAGATTGTTTTTCAGAGTCCATAGTCTCTCATGGTTCACCTCTTAAGATTTTATTTATTTATTTTTTTTGAGAGAGAGCATGAGAGGGGGAGGGTCCGATGGAGAAGCAGAACACCCTGCTAAGCAGGGATCCTGATGTGGGACTCGATCACAAGGCTCCAGGATCATGACCTGAGCCGAAGGCAGTCACTTAACCAATTGAGCCACCCAGGCGCCCCTGAACAGGCATCTCTTAACACCTCATCTAATCCAGATGTGGCACTGATGCTCAAATGAATGGCCTCTATCCTTGTATGTGTCACAGAGTAAATATTCCAAGTCATGGGTGTAAATATCCAATGGCAGAGATTAAACTGTTATCACCACCTGAGTACAAGGGTGTACCCTGTAAAACTTTAGGTATTTTTACGCCAGCACAGTCTCCACCTTGACTAAAATACCCTTTAGCTCAGCTTACTTGTACATGCCTTTGAGAGAACTCTGAATTACTTCCATCCTGGATGTGTCTTGGCCTTTTCCTTCCCCTAACAAGGATCAAGAGCAAGTTTTTACTTTTCTCATTGTTATTGTGCAGTCATCATGAACATATTAATTTGTGTTGATTTGCAAGTCAGCAGTCAAATGACTGTCACAATAACCAAAGCTAACTCTCCTTTGATCACAGAATCATCAATAATATTCATTTGCAGTTCTCTGGCATGCAACAATTACTTTTCTACTACAGAAAGGCTGTCTTAATTGGACTGCTATTTCCTGCTTCCCAGGCATTTTGAGTAGGAGGAGAGCAGACCTTCTCCATCATCCAACGCAATGGTTTGCATCATCTTAATTTACTTGGAGCCTTACACCTCCTAAATCCTGATTGTCGACATTCCAAACTATGGGGTGGGGTAAATAGCCCAGTTGTTTTAATTCCCGAAACTGCCTGATGAAGTTTGGTTAAGCCTCTTTTATTTATACACCCTCATGAAGGGTGGGAAAATTTTGAACTCTGTGCTATAGTTCATATGTTATATTGACTGAATGTGTAAGTGATCAAAGCACATTTGTTTGCTTGGTTTTGACACTTCCAGATGCTTCGTGATAGTTTTCTGAACACATGTAGATAGAATACTAAGTAGATCTTATTCATCGCTTGTTCCCAACAAGGTTGAAGAAACCAAAGTTTGCAATATTAAGGAGTGGAAGATCATACAGTGAGTACCAAATGAGTATACAGGTAACAACAGAACAAATTCTGCTTTTGGTGGTGGTCGTAGTAATGATGAGTTAGCCCTCTCCCCCAAATTCTGCTTCAGAGAGAACGGAACTGTTGTTTTATTTTTTCTTATGTTTCCTTTTCTTATTATTCTGATGTGTAATACTGCTAGATAAATGTTTCTGCCTTCATTAACATAGGGGAAGATACCTATAGATGGATTCTGCTATTATCAGAAATATTTGTTCAAGCCCAGAGAGCCCCAAAGCTGAACCTGTTGCATGTGGTCCCTTGGGACTTAAATACATATGACGTGGTATTACACTCGAGCTTAAGATTTTGGAGAGAAAGTTCCCAAATTGCTATATTCAGGTAAAAATGTCTGGGAATGTGACATGGGGCATTCCAATTTTCTTGCCTAAAGCCTGAAAGGAACTGTACCTGTTTTCAGAATATACCTCCATCTGGAAGTTAAAAATCCAATTAAATGGTTGATTTTATGGGACTATCTGTGTTCATAGCTTAAGCAGAACTCTGGAGTCATACAAATAAAAAAAGAAACATCTTTTTAATAAACTGGTGTTGCAGGATTTACCCGCATGATCTCCGGGGCATCCTCTCTGTAGCCATCTGGGGAAGTTTTATGAGTGTGAAAGAATGAGCAATAAAATCTTGCTGGACTCATTGATGCTCATTCCCCAGCACCTAACAAGCTGTTTGATAGACACTAACACTTAAGAATTCCTAAGTGTCAAGCACTGTACTAAGCAGATGATGGGCATGTGAGTGTGGGAAGAAAGGACACTCTTCAGAATATTTTTGCAAACCCTAAATGTTTCTAATGGGGTTAAAATTTCATTCTTAAATCACAACTTACAAGAAGTTTCTGGAATCCTATAATACAGCGTCACCACTACATTTTTTCTTTGAAGTCCATAATATAATAAAAACTCATCCTTAAGCTAAAAATACTGGGTAAGAAAGTAGAGAAAAGTAAATTCCACAGAAATTTTGGTGCTATTCATTAATGGAGAAAGCAGGAAGAGGAGGAGCCTTATTCTATATTTACATTGTTCTTGATTGTCCTGGAAGATTGTCAAGGAGTAGTATGATCATTTGGAAGAACATGAAGGGAGGAGTCAGTAAAAACAATGAAGGAGATATGATTTGTGATGTGATCTCACCCTTATCAAATAGGAATTTGCAGGGCTGGCAAATGTCGAAAGATAATGATGTACAGATATTTCTAGTTACTCCTAAGACATTACTTAATGAAATTTATTAGGAAAAAAAAACTATTGTCAGAGACTTCTCGTTTATGATTTGACACATAAGCTTAGAAGTTGCCACTCTATCCTGGCACCAAGAAAAGCTGAAAAAACTGAAAAATCAACAGCCCTTCTTAGATTCCTAAGAGAAGTGAAATTACAGTGAGTGCCTGTCTCCAAAATGAGAGAGACAGACTAACAAACTGAGTCAATCACCGCTTAAGGGAGCAGAAAACTCCACGAGAAGCTGTCCTGTGTACCTGAACTATAATTGATGAACTGCTGGAGGTTGAGTGTGGACAATTCAGAGAGATAAAAATGCCTTAGGGACCCAGTCATCAGTGGGCTCCACAATTCTGTAAGTTTCACCTCTGGGAGGAGAGCACACCTTCTCCATCATCCAACGCAGTGATTTGTATTATCTTAATTTAGTTGGAGGCTTACACCCCCTAAATCCTGATTGTCAATATCCCAAACTGTGGGGTGGGGCAAATAGCCCCTAAAATCTCAAAATCAGTAGAGGACAAATATCTCCTTGTGATTCCACTTAGGTGGCGGGGGGGGGGGGGCGCTGGAATCATGAAACAATCTCCTCCTCCTTTTTTTCCTAATAAGGTCTGTCCTCAGGAGAAGCTATTTAACCTGTTATGATTTTATCTGAGCCTAAGTGACCTATGAGAAGGAAAATAACCAATCCCAGTCCTCTCTAGCCATCCTGTCTCACCGAAGGGGTGAAGTTCCTAGTCTAGTATATAGTCTGACTTAAGGACTGAGACCTAATAATCACTATAGAACATTTCCATCCCTCCCCCCCTACACATCATGTCCTGCTATGAGAAAAATAACAAGACATGCCAAAGATGACAATAACAACAATACAGTTTGAAGAGACAGAGCAATCATCAGAACCAGATTCAGATGTTACAAGGGTGTTGGAATTTTCAGACCAAAAATTTAAAACAACAATGATTAATATGATAAGGGTTCTAATGAACAAAGTAAACAGAATTCAAGAATAGAAAGGTAATAAAAGCAGAGAGAAGGAAAATATAAGAAATCACCTGAAGAAAAAAGTGCCAGAGATCAAAAATACTCTAACAAAAATGAAAGACACCTTTGCCTGGCCTATTCACAAGTTGAATGTTGGAGGAAAGAATCTCCCTAAAACTTCCAAAACTAAAGAACAATGAGAAAAGAAGACTGGGGAAAACCAGGGCAAACTATCTAGGAACTGTGAGACAACTACAAAATGTATAATGTATGGGTAATTTAATGTATATGTAATGAAAACACCAAATAGACAAGAAAGAAGTATTTGAAGAGAAAAGACAGAATTTCCCCCCAAATTAATGCTAAGGACCAAACTACAGCTCCAGAAAACTCAGAGAAGACCAAGTAATAAATGCAAAAACAAAAACAAACAAAACAAAATAAAAAACCCAAAAACCAAAAATAAATAAGACTATATGTAGGCATATAATATTCAAACTACAGAAAGTCAAAAATAAATAAAAGATGCTGATAGATGCCAGAGTTTAAAAACTACCAACCAAGAGAGGAATGGAAATAAGAATTACATCTGGCTTCTCAGAAATTGTGCAAGCAAGAAGAGTGGGCTGCAATATCTTTTTTTTTTTTTTTTAAGATTTATTTATTTATTTTAGAGAAAGAGAGCACAGAACTACAAGCAGTGGGAGGGAGGGGTCAGAGAGAGAATCTCAAGCAGACACCCTGCTGAGTGTGGAGGTTGACTCGGGCTCATTCTCAAAACCCACGAGACCATGACCTGAGCAGAATCCAAGAGTCAGGCTCAACCAAATGAGCCATCCACCCACCCCAGGGACTGCGTTACTCAAAGTGCTGAAAGAAAAAAAAAAAGCACCAACATAGAAATCTGTAATCTATGAAGCTATGCTTCAAAAGTGAAGGAGAAATAAAGACTTTCTCAAATAAACAAAAATTGAGGGAATTTGTTGTTCGTATACCTGCCACACAAGAAATGTTAACAGCTGTTCTTTAAAGAGAAGGAAGATGATACAGGTCAGAAACTCAGATCTATATTAAAAAAGGAAGAGCATCAGAGAATGAGTAAGATGAAGGTAAAATAAAAACTTATATTTTTCTTATTCTTAATTTATGCAACAGATCCTAACTTGTTCAAAATAAAAACAGCAACAATATATTCAATTATATGCATGTTTACTTATGTTTACATCGAAGTGAAATGAATGACAGCAATGATACTATGGATGGGAAAGAAGAATTAGGTTATTTTGTTATTATAAGGTACTTAACACTACCCATGAAGGAGTATAGTGTTACTTGAAAGTGGATTTCAATTAGTTATATGTATATTGCAAACTATAGAACAACAACTAAAAGTCAAGAAAGAAATATAACTGGTATGTTAAAAAAGGAAAGAAAGAAAATGGATTTACATCAACTGCTAAAAAGACAGAAAAAGACTGGATGACAAAAATAGAAGTAAAGAATAAGGACAGCAATAGGAAATAGTAATAAATGTGGTAGATATTAATCCAACCGTATCTAGAATCACTTTCAATATCAATGCTCTAAATGCATCAATTACAAGACAGAGATTGTAGAGTGGATCAAAAAACAAGACAGCTATATGTTGTCTACGAAACATCCATATAAATGTAAAGCCACATATAGAATAAAAGTGAATGGAGAAAAATATAGCATGCTAATACTAACCAAAAGAAAAAGGAAATAGCTATATTAATTTTAGGCAGCAGATATCAGAGCAAGGAGAGTCAAAAAGGATAAAGAACACTGCATAATGATTAAGTGTGTCAATTCCCCAGGAAGACATAACAATCCCTAACGAGCTTGCACCTAACAACAGAGCATCAAAATATGTGGGCCAAAAACTTACAAAACTGCATGAAGAAATAGATGATCCACTATCATAGTTGGAGGCATCAATACCCCTTTACCAGAAATGGAGAACCAGTATTTCTGAAAACAAGTAAGGACATAACTGAACTCAATAACACCATCAATCAACTGGATAGAATTGACAGCTGTATACTACTTCACCCACATCAACAAAATACACATTCTTCTCAGCTCACTTGGAACATTCATCAAAATAGGCTTATGATGGCTCATAAGACATACCTTAGCAAATTTAAAATAACAGAAATCATACAATATCTGCTCTCGGACCACAATAGAATTAAATCAGAATCAAACAGAAAGATAGCTGGAGAGTTCCAAAATAGCTGGAGATTAAAAGAACACACTTCTAAAAAACCACGTGAATCGAAGAAGAAACCTCAAAAGAAATTTTAAAATATTCTGAACTAAATAAAAATAAAAACGCAGCTTATCAAGTTTGTGGGATAAGTGAAAGTGGTGATTAGAGGGAAATTTATAACATTGAATGCACATATTAGAAAAGAATTCCCCAAATCTGTAATCTAAGCATTTGCTCTATAGAACTAGAAAAAGAGAGTGAATTAAATCCAAAGAAAAAAGAAAGAATGAGAATTAAAGCATAAATCAATGAAATGAAACTAAGAAAACAGTAGAGAAAATAAACTAAATGGAAAACTGGTTCTTTGAAAATATCAATAAAATTGATAAGCCTCTCCCTAAAAAAGAGAGAACACAAATTACTAAGAGCAGAAATGGGAGGGGTACATCACTACAGATCCTTTGGACATTGAAATAACAATAAAGGAGTAAATGAACAACTCTCAGCCTGCAAATTTGGCAACCTAGATGAAATGGACCAATTCCTTAAAAGACATAATCTGCTAAAACTCACACAAGGAAAAATAGACAACTTGAATAAAGCTATATCTATTAAAGCAATTCAAACAACCATGCCTAACAAAAAAAGCTCTGGGCTTTGCTGTGTTCACTTCTAAATGCTAACAATCATTTGGGGATGAAATTATACCAATTCTCAATCTCTTTCAGAAGACAGAAGCAGAGGAAATACTCCCTAATTCATTCTATTTAGCCAACATTACCCCAAACCAGACAATGACAATTACAAGAAATGAAACCACAGACCAATAAATCTCATGAACACAGAAGCAAAATTTTTAACAAGGCATTAGCAAACCAAATCCAACTCTCAATTTTTCTGTAAATATAAAACTGCTCTAAAAAAGAAAGAATATTAGTAATGTAAATTTTTAAAATAATTGGTTAAAGTTTTAAAAAATAAAAAGTACTCTACTGCCCTGTCAGAATTATTGAAACCAGCTCATGGACATGACCTCATTGCCATATTCTCATAAGACCAACCTGTCACAAATGCTCTTGTGGCCCTTAAAAAAGGTTTTTACTGAGAGTTTCCTTATGTGCCATTAGTTAGTATTAGTATTGGGCTAGCGGTCACTGGAGTCTCCAATGGCTTCTGTGCAGGTTTCTCTTCTTGAGTTGCACTAGGAGGTGCAAGTTCAGAAGATGCCATGGTCCATGATGCTGGAGCAATGGTGATGCAGAAGTGGGGATGAGAGCCAAGACAGCGATTGGGCTTTGAGGTTCAGTTACCACTATGGATGAACCAACTGGAACAGTCATTGCAGGACTAGATCACCAGGTTGTAACTGGGGCTGCCATTGTCTCTGTTTTACCATTTGTCACCATAACCACTGCAAACGTTTCCACATTGTGATTATATTCTTTGAGGGCAGCGTCATCATTAAGGATATCATCATCATTAAGGGTTTTGTGTGCAGAAATTAATATTTGTCCCACTATCCAAAATAGTGGCATCATTCAACTTCAGTGTTATTACTGTAACCAATTCCAAAAGTCCTAATTACCTATACTAAGCTGAACGCTAGTACTGTCGTATATCCAGACAATGGAATATTATTCAGCACTAAAAGACATAAGCTATCAAGATGAAAGATCGGCAGAAAGAAAGATGGCAGATCCTGAGGATAACTATGGACCATCTCTCCAAAGATGCATTTGCATATTTTACATTATCATGGAAATCTATCAAGGGGCAGTAAAGAATCCTGATCTAAGGAGCATCTGAGTGGCTCAGTCAGTTAAACATCTGACTCCTGATATTAGCTCAGGTCATGATCCAGGGTCGTGGAGTTGAGCTCAATGGGGTATCTGCTTGATCTCTCCCTCTGGCCCTCCCCCTACTTGCATGTATACTCTCTCTCTCTCTTAAATAAATAAATAAATAAATAAATAAATAAATAAATAAATCTTACCACCACCACCCCAAAAAGGAGGAGTACCTGGATGGTTAAGTCAGTTGAGTGTTTGCTGTCAGCTCAGGTCATGATCTCAGGGTCGAGGGATAAAGCTCCAAGTTGGGCTGCCTGCTCAGTCAAGAGTCTGCTTCTCCTTCTGCCCCGACCCCCCACTTATGTACTCTTTCTTGGATAAATAAATAAATAAATTTAAAAAAAGAATCCTGATCCAAAGTTTAAAACAGTGCTTCTCAACCCCTTTTCACATCATGTCATCCATGCAAATGATGATAAAAATTCTCCCTTGCCTTCTAGTTGTCTATGGCATACTGTCCCAATTCCTGAGCATGGTGTCAAAGACTTTAAGACTTCAGGCACCCTTCTATTTTCTAGGTTTCTACCACATGTTTTTCTGTGATATCTTAACATCAAAATGTGATTTTATGTCTCAAATGGTTTACATGTGCTGTTTCTTCTTGCTGTCATGCTCTCCTTCCTATTCTTGCCTTGAAAGTTTCTGTTCCTCCTCAGGCCTGTTTCTCAATGAAACTTTGCCTGAGGTCTCAAGACAGGCTAAGTTGGACCCTTCAAAAAGTTCCCATGTTGCAAACTTAGAAGATAAGTAACTCCTGGAGAGTTAATGTGCAACCTAGTGATTATAGTCAATGATAGAGTATTATTTACTTCAAAGTTGTTACGAGACTAGATCTTAAATGTTCTCACCACAAAAAGTAATTATATGATGTGATAGAAGTATTACCTAATGTTACAGATGTAACACTGCAATATAGAAATATATTAAATTAATATATTATATACCTTAAACGTACACAATGTCCTATTCAATTATTATCTCAATAAAAACATAATAAAACAAATTTTGAAAAAGTTCCCATGAAACTAGTAAAACTTATCCTGCTTTTCAAGTGTATGATAAGTGCTTGTTAACTTATTTGTCTCTCCCTTGAGACAGCATCTTTTGAAAGCCAAGATCTCAGCTTAATTGTTGATTTCAATGCGTAGAACAAGATGGAACAGAAAGAAGCAGTGATATTAAATAAGCCTGGATTAGTCTTCCATGGTCCTCTGTGACCTTCACAACATTGATTTCTCATAAGTTCAGTTTTCTTCTTTACAAATACAAGAGAAAGCTATCTTGACTGGGTCAGCACCTGACAGATAAAACATCATTTCTGAATAAAATGCAGTGTGTATGTGTGTGTGTGCACCTGTGTGTGTATAATTATCAGATTTTCAAAGGACTATTTTAGTATTTAATGATTTTTAAATTTTTTTTTTAAGATTTTATTTATTTGCTTGACAGAGGGAGATCACAAGTAGGCATAGAAGCAGGCAGAGAGAGAGAGAGGAGGAAGCAGGCTCCCTGCTGAGCAGAGTGCCTGATGCGGGACTCGATCCCAGGACCCTGAGATCATGACCTGAGCCGAAGGCAGTGGCTTAACCCACTGAGCCACCCAGGCGCCCCAATGATTTTTAAATTTTTATTGTCCAAGGTCTTGTCTCTGCATTGACAAAGTCTACTGTAATTATGGATACTTGAAGTAATTATGAAAATGAAAAACTGACTTGTGAAATATATTTTTAGTTTTCCTTTAAAATAGAACTTCTGAAATGTGTCCTTTGATCATCTGATTTAAGTCATTTGCTTAACTTGAATTTTAAGATCAGTGATGACCATTCAGAGAACCCACTAGAATATAGCATCACAGTAAGTGAATACTTAGACAATACAAAGACAATAAGAGGGTTAATGATCCGAATTAATCAAATCAACGTCAAAATAAAGAATTACAGTAAAGTCAGAAGTTGGAATAGCAGATCTGACAAGTGAACCAAACTTGTGCCTGGTCTATATGGAAAAATTGATTAAAAACTAATCTAATTCCCAGGATTTCTTATTCATTCCAAGCCATCCTGGTATATTATGGAGAAAAACTAAGAGGAACAAGCTGTTATGATCAAAGATTTAAAAGTAAGAATTGCACAAAGGCCATGGAAATCCAAAGCCATTCTCAAGGAGGAAATTTATTGCCAGTACCATGAAAAAAGGATATTTCAGTTTAAATTCAATATTTGGTATCTCTTTGCTATAAAGTAACTGCAAATCAATGTACTTTAAGTGTTACATTTAAGTGTTACAAAATTTTACATTTTAAAAATACAACTCAGATCAAAATGTAAAATTTATCCTCCTTAATTTTTTTTTTTTTTTTACCTTTAGGGATTTGAATTTCCTTTTGCTCTATGCATAAGGAAAAAAAAGAATTAAAACCAAAGTTCCCATTTTAAAAACACACCTCCACAATATGAAATTTGGTTGTTCTCAAAGGGTAAAATTTTTACCAAATGGATAACAAGCTGTTGTCAAGGCATAATGGGAAGCTTCTGTGGGTGTGTACAAGGGATTTATGCACAAGAGTTACATCACATTTTGAGTGCACATACTCTTTGAAAGAATCCAAATTTCAAAGTGTTTACTAACGTTTCTCGGTAACTGTGGCATTTATTCGTAAATGTCCAATATAAGCCTGGAGCATTCATTAATCCTGGAGACATTAACTTTTTAAAGAAATATCAAAATCATTTTCATTTTTATCGAATTACTGTCTTGGAATCTAAAATAATTCAGTATTTCAGTATGTCAAATAAATAAAACCATGCCTATCTTGATAAATTATTAATATTTACATATTAATACAATGACAGTTCTCAAATACTAAGAAAACAGGAATGAATACTAGGGACACAAGTCTTACAGATCAGATCATACTGTGACCAATGACAAAGACTCTACTTTAGTTAAGCTCCAGAACCTTCTCCTAGGCCCATCTATGAACTTCCTTATAAAATCCGGTTTCAGCAAGAACCCGGCTAGACCAGTTTAGCAAGAATCTCCCATCCTTTCTATCTGTTCAGCCTTGATATCTCCTCAGGTTTCTCATCTTCCAGCATCACCCAAGCAATGTCCAATCATCCTGGCATCTGTTCAGCAAAGATCCTGTTAGGTCAGTTTAGTCAGAATTTCCTTTAGCCCTGATGTTTCCTCTTAGTAAGTCTTCATCCACTTCCCTCTACCCTGCTTCTTGGCTAAAGATTCCCACTTGCCCACACTGTACTCGGGAGTTGAGCTCTGTTCTACAAGGAGGTTTTTCTTCCCCTAATGCAATAGTTCTGAATAAAACGGCTTTAACTACTATCCAACTCTTTGTTGTTGTGGTTGTTGTTGTTGTTGTTGTTTTTAACACCAAGATCCTTTGTATTTTTTTTTTATGTTTTTGGATATTTTTTGTATTTTATATATATTTCCTTTTTGTATATTTTTATTATTGAATTCTTATAGCAACCACTAAGTATGCTTTATTATCCTCATTTCAAGTTTAGGGACTAAAAGATAGAAAGATTATGGTTTATTGAAGACCAAGTAACTGGTTAGTGGTGGGGTGGTAAAGAGAGAACTCAAACCCAGGGTTTTTGTGGATTTTTTAAAGTCCTACTCATTTTAAAAGCTGTGTCGTTTCTAATTTTTACCCAGCATTTCAAAAATTTTCCCAAATATAGAAAACATACGATCAGTTACATTCAACAGATAATTTTTACAATATGGAAGATGTAAACAGCTTCCCATTCTAAGATATAGTAACTTTATCCTAGTATCTGGAAAGAAGCCATCATTAGACAAGGGAGTTCCCAGAACCAAGCCAAAGCAGAATCCTTGAAAACAGAATCATGTAAACCTTTCATTTGATATCCTCTGGGGAAATAAGTGAAGAATCTTCAACCCACATGGTAATGTACCCTGCTGACCATCCCATCTTTGGGAAGGGTCATGTGCATTCCTGGAATGTTTGAGGTCGTTATGAAAGATTGGCCACATTCCCATCCACACCCATAATTAAGGAAAATAGTGCTCATATTCAGCTAGCTGGTGGTTACAAACTAACCCTTTATAACATAGAGCTCCATTCCATCCCTAAACTTAAAAAATAGCCTGTAGCAGCAGTAGCCTATATCACTGATTTCTTAAGAAACTCATTTTGTTGTTGATAATGATGACTTATTCTCATTAACCTCATAATAGTCAGGTAAAATAGTTCAATAAATTATTTGACTCTTGGGCTTAAGAGTGAAACATTTTACCTCCAATCTGAGAAAGTTATTCCTCATATGGAAGTGTAGCACTATAGAGTACATACTTAACATAACTTAGGTTGGGTCATACATGTCTTTCTGGTTTGCTGGGATTTGTGTTTAAGGAGTCAAAAGAACTCATTCCATGCACTTTGTTAATTAGGGATAGTGTATGCAATATCACATTCTTGCTGTTTATCTCCTCAAACATATCATTTCTATCACATATTCAAATGGACAGAGTAAGAGACTTGAACCATGGTCAATATAGTGGAAGAAAAAGAATCTTACCCTACCCTCTTAGATTCTGTAGCTGGCCTGAGAATTAAGTGGACATAAGACAGATTAAGGAGAGAATTTTATTTAATATTTTTATGTGCACACAGGAACCTTCATATAAAAATTGAAGAAAAATGAGGACTTGAACAAAATATGACAGAAAGCTTATATACTTTTTTTTAACAAAGACTGATGAATTTGCAGAGAAATGACAAGATGAAGGAAAAGGGCTTACGCTTTTACTGGCAGTAAATTAAGAGAAAGTGACTAGGAAGTACACAGAGAAAACTAGTGGAAGATTAGAGTGATTTTATTAGATTTGTTTGTACAAGCCCATTTTGGCATGAACTCCCAGTCTCCAGTGAGAAGAATGTCCTTCTCTTCCAGGTATAGTCCAGGCCCCTTTCTCATGGAAAATACTCTGACCTGCTTTTAAGTAGAAAGGGGGACATTGGAGATCCAATCTTGCATCTGCTTCTCAAGCCTTCACCTCAAAACAATTGCTATGTCAAAGGGCATATGGTGGGGTGTCATGTTTTGAACACCTTCACCATCATTAGTAATAAAGGAAAAATGTACTTTAAGCTCTTAGAATGTCAAGAATTATAACATAGGAATTCTGTTAAGATAACCATAAAGTAACAGAAGTCACTAGAAGAAAAGCTAGGGAGAAACATTAACCTCCAATTTAACAGTTTTTGTTCTAATAATTGACCACCTTCGAGCCCAAGAGTCCAAACAAGTGAACTGCAGTGTGATTAAAAAGGAGAACTTTGCAGAGGAGACCTGTCCTATAGCAAAAGGAAGAAAAAGTTCATTAACATAGCATGATTCCCAACACTCAGATTAACTATTTTATACCACAGCTGTCAATTTTTCTGAATTAAGTAGGCAATTGCTGCAGTCTAGAACCATTTGCTAGTTGAATTGAGAGCATGTGAGTAACCAAGGCAGGAGCAAACCAATACAAAAAGCTTAGCTCTGTCATACCCACCCTAGGATGACCAATACAGAGCAATAATTAACATCTATTTGGTCAAAGGTCTAGTGAGGAAATGCAAAGCTGACAAAGATACCCTGGAGAACAGTATTTCATATGGTAAAAATGAGCACAATTGAAAGAATGAATATGGTAAATGCTGTAATGAGTACAGTTGGGGTTTTATACTGATTCTAACAATCAGGGTTGGGGGAGACCGTTGGGAGCAGACCACTGTATCATGAAGTCTTCTTGAATCCCAATTCCAAACTGAGACCACAAATGTGAACCTTGGGTAGTTGCCAATACATCATCTGTTGGACAGTCAAAGCACATAATTTTCTACATGATAAATGCAAAGTTCTTTTTTCCCCATGGCAGTATTTAATTTTAGAAATGCCAGGAATCCATTTTAAGGAAAAGAAACTTGACAGGCAAATAGGGCACTTGAATATTTAATGGAATACTGTAAAGAAGACAACATTATTAAAAAATACAGCCAAGAAATGGCTAGAGTCAGAGACTACTTGCATGACATTTGATTCAAATACAGATGTTTTCAGATGTGTTTTAATCAATTAGTTCAATCATGAATAATGCTTGGAGCTCAGAATTAAGATAATTGTCTTGTCTGATAATTGATTCATATGAACATTACTGGGAATCACCTGCTTGATTACCTTTCAAGGGAGCATGCAACCAATAAGAGCTTCTTGAAGGATGTCAGAAAATTCTTTTCACATCACAGTACTCTTTTTTTTTTTGAGATTTTATTTATTTGTTTGTCAGAGAGAGAGAGAGAGCCAAAGTAGGGTGAATGTCAGACAGAGGGAAAAAAAAAAACAGGCAAAGGGAGAAGCAGGCTCCCCACTGAGCAAGGAGCCCAATGTGGTACTCAATCCCAGAACCCCAGGATCATCACCTGAGTCGAAGAAGACACCCAACCAACTGAGCCACATAAGCATCCCTCACATCACAGTACTCTTAGGAAAACAGCAGTATTCCCCCCTTGCCCCTTGTATCTCAGTTTTCTCCATTTTAATAGAGCTCTCCAAATAAAAATTATGAATGAACATATAATGTGCTATTGTTCTAAATCTCTAAATCTTTAATCAACCCCATTAGGGGTGGTGTGAAGAAGCGTCCATATAACCACATAGAGCCTAGGTCAGGTCATGGCCCACCATCTGTCCATGAGAAATGGACTGGGAAGTTGTTCCTCACTGACAGGTATGTTTCGGTACTAAGAGCAGAAGTCGGTCATCTTCTGAATTGAAGCAAATTTATGTTGGACGCAGGAAGTCATTTTCACATTAATGTATAATAGGTCATCTACAGGGAGCCATTTTGAATAGAAATTGCTACTTCCTGATCATGTGACCCTTATTACAGCCTCTGCACGGTGATTGCTATGAAGTCAGTTATGTGTTTATCTTAAGGAATTGAAGCTCATTTCTGTCTTTTGCTGCAGATCCTAGATCCTGTCTATTCTGTGAAAAAGAGCTTTATATAAATTAACCAAATTAAAAGAAGTCTGGTGTGTATTCTAGATGGTTATATTGTAAACTTGACTTGAGCAAGGGCTGTGTACCAATACCTCAAAAAATCCCCAATAAAACACAAGATAAATACATACTTATTCAGTCTTTTAGCTTTCTCAGAAATCTCACTTTCCGCAAAAATCATGTCACTTCCTCAAACTTATGTCAATACAATATCTACTGTCAATACAATATCTCCCTTGAGGGCTGTATTTCAAAACATCAACAATATTTGAACCTCCTTGAAAGTTCCCACAAGAAGAAGAAAATAAGGAAAAAAGAATAAGGCAGATGGGAGTACTGGGTGGTGACCTAGAATCACTCACGAGGTAAGGGACTGTCCCAGCTCACATTGTCTGATCACATTTATATCTCAGCTAAATTAAAGATGACTGTGTTTAAGTATGTATAAAATAGTCAAAATCATCTTAACTGCTGAGACTCTGCTTGACATTCGTTCACACTGGAAAAGAGAAAAGATATTCTTGTCTCCTTACCTGCTGGTATAAGATCAATATGAGGCATTATCAAAGAGTTTCCTCCATGTTGTTTGAGTCCTACATGTTCCCTGTGATCTTTCTCTCACCACTGCCTAACCAACAGGAACCTTGGTTCTGAATCCTTGATCTGATGATCTCAAATGTACTGTTTTTAATATTCTTTAGGACTTTATTTATTTACTCATTTATTTATTTACTTGAGAGAGAGAGAGTGAGGGAGAGCACAAGCTGGGAGGAGAGGGAAAAGGAAGGAGGAGAGGGAGAAACATGAAGGAGAGGAAGATATGGGAAGAAGATGGAGAAGGAGGCTCCCCGCTGAGCAGCAAACCCCTGTGGGGCTTGATCCTCAGACGCTGAGATCATGATCTGAGCCAAAGGCCGCCACTTAACTTGACTAAGCCACCCAGCAGGCACCCCTCAAACTTACCGCCTATATTTAGGCTATCTCTATCAATTTAGGTCAGTAGTGTTCCTGTTCTTGGTTTTTGTTTGTTTGGTTGTTTGTTTTGTGTGCATTGTAACTCACAATGGCCCAACCTGAACCTCTACCTGCCTGTGTATCACCCTTGCTGCTATTGTCTGTGGCTCTCCAAGATAAAAATGGATGATTCAGTAAGGCCATGATAATATGGACTGGGGTTTATGAAACCTTCGTTTGTCACATTTCCTACTCATTAATGGTGTGCCACTGGACAGATACTTAAACACTCTTGGCCTCATCGAACTTAGTCATGGAAGAAAGAAAACCATCATTCAACATGATTAGGGACATCAAATAAGAAAAGGCTTTATCTGCTCAGGCAACATCAGAATACTAGGGTTCAGTGAATAAGAGTGGACATCATATCAGTTCTATTTACTCTGGAGAAGAGATAGGGGAAGGATAGGATGATTCCAATATTCACTAACATCTAGGGAAGGCATTTTCCAGGAAAGAGGGCCTTGGTAATTTTCTCAGATGAAACATCCATTCTTGGTATTTCCCATAAAGTGCAGCTAGCAAACTCCCTTCCTGGTATAAACGTACCAGGAAAGATAATTGTTAAAGGAGCCCAACTTAAGAAAGAAGATGATAGTTTTTAAAAAGATACTGAATTTACTGTAACAGAAATTAATCCAGAATCATTCTTTTGAATCAGTCACATTCATTCACACAATTCTAAACTAAGCCCTGGCAAATTATCTTGATTTCACTTTCTCTATGTTCCATGTTAGAAAGAAAGTTAATTTCCAGTGTTCTTCTTATAGACCCACAACTTAGTCTGTTGGTATATTTTAATTAGAGAAATGCCTGATTCATATCCACTCTCTCGTCTAATTTTCCACTTTCACTTTCACATCACTAATATGTCTTTGCTGGCTTCCAAAAGACATTCCCTTATGTTCCCTAGTATTTTGTCCAGATGAAAGAACAGGGCATGAGGGAAGAGTCTTTATTTGTGAACTTGCTGTTCTCTCTTGAATAACCAAAGCTCTTTCTACTGATATCGTTGGAAAGAAAAATATTCTAAGCATAAAGGAGAAACTGAACACAGTCACGCTCTTTGGTTGGTAGACCTTATTTGCAAGAGGACTTTATAAGACTCAGAGCCTTTCGTCAGAACTAAATCAAGAGTAGGCCGTTATAACAAATACTCTTCCAAATTTTATGCTGTTGATGGTATCATTTTAAAGATTTCTATTATTTGTAGACCAGAAACCCAAAATTGATTGACTCACCCAGTGGAAAGTACTGAGGCATTGGAAGTTCCCAGATGACATTTAGGGGGCCTGTGTACACAAATAGGGAGCCCCATGGACTTAAAGAAATATCAGAAAAACTAGGTTTCATATGGCCATCCCCGTACCCCCAAATGACAATAGTATTATGATAACCTATTCCTCTCAAGTTGTTTCTCATGTCAATTGCCTTTTATTTTAAACAAAACCCCATTTTCCTATTTGTTTTGGGAAGCACTGATATGTAACCTACTAGGATAATAATAATAACGTCCCCTTTTTAAAAAATGCCTACCATGTGCCAGATGCTAAGTGCTTGTCTCTTTTTGCTTTTATATCAACTTGTCAAAGAAAGAATTATTATTCCCATATTATAGATGAGAAACCTAAAGATCAGAGAAATTAAAGACTTAAGGTCTCAGAAGTCATAAAGGATGGAGATAGAATTTGAACCCAAGTCTGAATCCAAATCCCTTGTTTCTTCCCCTATGCTAGAGCTTTTTCCCCCATTGTTTCCTGTTCTGTGATGAAAACCAATATATGAAATGCCAATGTCAATATTTTCCCAAACAAATCTTTTTTTTTTTTTTAAGATTTTTATTTATTTGACAGATAGATCAGAAGTAGGCAGAGAGGCAGGCAGAGAGAGAGAGGAGGAGGAGGCAGGCTCCCTGCTGAGCAGAGAGCCTGATGAGAGGCTTGATCCCAGGACCCTGGGATCATGACCTGAGCCAAAGGCAGAGGCTTTAACCACTGAGCCACCCAGGTGCCCCCTGAACAAATCTTTTTAACACTTATTTTTCAAGTATTTCTCAGCAAGGCTTATTGATCTATATGTGGTCAAATGGAAGGTTCTTCTCTTACTCATCTCTTAACTCATTCATTCCTCACTCTCACCTTCCACTGGTATGCTGAAGCAAATCTTGATATTGTTTAAAAAGGTCAGAAATTTAAGTTTCTATAATTAGTTCTCATTTATTCATTCTGTGACATTTCCTTGAGCCCCAAGATATTTCTGCCCTTTCCGAAGGAATAAATCTTTTCCAAATAATTTAATATTTCTCAATATTTGCATGTCACTAGCCTGATATATATCCACCAGGCTAACTTACCTATGCAATATTTTGGAAACGATGCTTGTGTTTCTTCCTTTCTATTCCTTTGGCAGAACAGATAAATAATTTCTGTTCTTAACAGAGTCAAATTAAGTATTTCATGGAAGTGTAAACACTTACAAACACACAATAATCTGTCTGGAATGACCATGATAACCACAGGAACTATAATCCAACATGTTTCCAAAGGAAAAGCTCCAAACTAAAATCTCCAGATAGTTTTTCCTCCTTTCCATTTTCCCTGATTCTATGGAAAATTTTCCATTAATATTCTGTACTTGAGATTCAAATTCTTCAAAACAGTAAGATAATAGAGAAATAGCTTAATTTCCTAGACAGAAGATTTTTGTTAATACTCATTTATTGAATATTTAACAAGCCAGACCTTAGTGACAATACAGGAGCTACAAATGTGATTAAGACAGTTCTAAAAAAGAACATACTGGGGATGATTTGGGAAGGGTTAAATAAATGATGGTTATAGCTACCTGATGGAATTGTATGCAGACATTAAAACTGATGGTTTCAAAGACATGAAATTATGGAGAACTACTTAATACTATGTTAAGATGGGAGGGAGCAGAAGTCACTTATATGTATTTTAGGATTCACATATTTTTTTTTTTTTCCAAACAGTTCTACACTGGAAAAAAACCCACAGTGTGATCAATAAAAACAACAATGGTGGGGGGACGCCTGGATGGCTCAGTTGGTTGAGCAGCTGCCTTCGGCTCGGGTCATGATCCCGGTGGCCTGGGATCGAGTCCCACATCGGGCTCCTTGCTCCGCAGGGAGCCTGCTTCTCCCTCTGACTCCGCCTTCCACTCTGTCTGCCTGTGCTCGCTCTCACTCCTCTCTCTCTGAAAAATAAATAAATAAAATCTTTAAAAAAAAAAAAAAAACAAACAAACAAACAAAAAAACAACAATGGTGGGGTTTTTTTAATAAGTAATGAAATAATTGGTGGTTTGTTTCTCTTCTTTATTAATTTTGTGAAAATATTACAAACAAAGAATGATAGATCTTCTGGAGGCATGAACAAAATGCTTAGCTAGAGCATGAGAAGGACACACAGATCCTGCTGAAGGAAGTCAGTGAGATCTCACTAGGGTTGAACTGGTACTTAAGGAGAAGCTAGCTAGTCAAAGAGGGAGGAAAGGACATTACAAAGAATAGTAAAAGCACCTGGTGTTTTCAGGAGCAATGATATTATGTCCTGTGCTTGGCTTAAACATATGATGACTAAAATGCCTGAACCATTATTAGGTAATAAAACAAGTCTGTCCACACATGGACCTTAAATAAGCAAAAAGGAGTTTAGGTAAAAATAAAGAGAAATTTATAAGACTTACAATGTAGAAAACATGACAAGTAATTTCTGCAATTCTATTAGGCTTCAATAACTGACCTCCTGTTATTTCCCTACTTGGGATATTGTAGGGTTACTTGTCACTTGAAAATATACAGTAAAAAAGAATTATTGGCTTCTATCATCAACTCTTGTGATGTTGGAAAATCACCAAACAAAATGTTTATTTTCAAAAACGTATATTTTATCTGGCTAACACTAGCTTGAATGTGTGGAATGTTTCCATCTTTTCCCAAGATTTCTTTGATTTGTAATTTCTTCTTAATAATTCATACAATAAAAGAGAGGAAATGTATTTTTTTGGCAGAAGCTTTTTTTTCTCAATTACAAATATTTGGATCCAATTTTTAAAAGATGGTTAGTCTAAAATCTTTTAGATATAATGTTAAATATGAATAAAACTAAAAATAAATTCTTCATAATTATAGCATATGCTCAGCCATAAAAAATTTTCAAGTACAACCCAAAATTTTAAATATTCACATTCATAATTAGTAATGACAGATGATACCATTTAATAGAAAGATGCAGCCTTAGATCTAGTTCTAAATGTAATGTTTCTATATTTTTAAATAAATCCTATAAATGTAAGAGTTGCCTACTCAAATCAGTATAGTATATGAAATAGAACAGTTTCAAGATTACTAGCTCAAAATAATGACAATCTACTCAACAAGCAATCTCTGAACGCCAATATAACAAAAAATGATTGAAGCTGTTATGTTTACTTAAAGTTCAGGTTAGTGGCTTTATTGAGATATACATTAAATATTTTTCTATAGGCATATGTCAGAGATATTGCAGATTTGGTTCCACACCATCACAACAAAGTCAATATCACAATAAAGCAAGTCAAATTAATTTTTTTGTTTCCCAGGACCTGTAAAACTTATCTTCATACTCTCTTGTAGTCTGTTCATCTATGTACATTTAGAAAATATACATAACCTTAATTAAAAAATACTTTGTTGTTAAAAATGCTAAGCATCATCTGAGCTTTCAGTGAATCATAATCTTTTTGCTGGTGGAGGGTCTTGCCTCAGTGTTGAGGGTTGACCAGAGTGGTAGTTGCTGAAGGTTGGGGTGGCTGTGACAATTTCTTAAAATAAGACAACAGTGAAGTTTGCCACATTGATTGACTCTTTCTTTCACAAATAATTTCCCCATAGCATGTGATGCTATTTGACAGCATTTCACCCACAGTAGAAACTCTTTGAAAATTGGAATTAATCCTCTCAAAACCTTTCACTGCTTTATAAACTAAGTTTCTGTAAAATTATAAATCATTTGTTGTCATTTCAATAATCTTTATAGGATCTTCACCAGGAGTAGACTCCATCTTGAGAAATAACTTTCTTTTCTCGTCCACAAGAAGCAACTCTTCATCCATCGAAGTTCATCATGAGCTTGCAGCAAGTCAGTCTCGTCTTCAGGTTCCACTTCTAATCCTAGTTCTCTTGCTATTTCCATCACATCAGCAGTTACTTCCTCCAGTGAAGTCACGAGCCCCTCAAAGTCATCTGTGAGGGTTGCAATCAGCTTCTTCCAAACTCCTGTTCATGTTGCTATTTTGATGTCCCATAAATCGTAAACATTCTTAATGGCATCTAAATGGTGAATCCTTTCCAGAAATTTTCAATTTACTTTGCCCAGATTCATCAGAGTAATCACTATCTATGGCAGTTTATGAACTGTATTTCTTCAATAACAAGACTTGAAAGTCAAAATCAGACCTTGATCCATAGACTGTGGAATGGATACTGTGTCGACACGCATGAAAATGTTTATCTCACTGTCCATCTTCCTAAGAGCTCTTGGGTGACCACGTACATTGTCAGTGAGTGGTAATATTTTTTTTTTTAAGTCTTTTATTCTGAGCAGTAGGTCTCAACAGTGGGCTTAAAATATTCAGTTAACCATTTTGTAAACAGATGTGCTGTCATCCAGGCTTTGTTGTCCATTTATAAAGCATGGTGTAGATTTAGCATAATTCTTAAGGCCCCAGGATTTTCAGAATGGTGAATGGACATTGGCTTCAACGTCAAGGCAGCAGCAAGCTGCATTAGCCCCTAACAAGAGAGTCAGCCTGTCCCTTGAAGGTTTGAAGCCAGGCATTGCCTTCTCCTCTCTCTATATGAAAGTCCCAGATGGCATCTTCTTCCAAAAGGAAGCTGTTTTGTCTGCATTGAAAATTTGTTGTGTAGTATAGTCACCTTTGTTAAGTATCTTAGCAAGATGTTATGGATAACTTTCCGCAGCTGCTGCCTCACCTGGCCCTTTTGTTATGGAAATAACTTCTTTCCTTAACGCTCCTGAACCAACCTCAGCTGGCATCCAGTTTCCTCTGCAGCTTCCTCTCTCGGCCAGCCTTCACAGAATTGAGGAGAACTAGGGCCTTACTGTGGATGAGGGTTTGCCTTAAGGAAATGTTGTGGCTGGTGGGATCTTTTCTCTAGACCATTAAAACTTTCTCCATATCAGGGCCCCTGGGTGGCTCAATGGGCTAAAGCCTCTGCCTTCAGCTCAGGTCATGATCTCAGGGTCCTGAGATTGAGCCCCACATTGGGCTCCCAGCTCAGCAGGGAGCCCGCTTCCTCCTCTCTCTCTGCCTGCCTCTCTGCCTACTTGTGATCTCTGTCTGTCAAATAAATAAGTAAAATCTTAAAAAAAAAAAAAAAAAAAAAAAAAAAAAAAACAACTTTCTCCATATCAGGAATGAGGCTGTTTCACTTTTTTACCATGTGTGTCTTCACTGAAGTAGCACTTTTCCTTTCCTTCGAGAACTTCTTTGCATTCACAAATTGCTTGTTTGGCTCAAGTGGCTTAGCTTTTGGCCTATCTCAACTTTTGACATGACTTCCCCACTAAAGTTAGTGGTTTCTAGTTTTTGACTTAAAAATGAGAGATGTGTGTCTCTTCCATTCACTCGAACCCTTAAGGGCTATCGTAGGGTTATTAACTGGCCTGATTTTAATATTATTGTGTTTCAGGGAAGAAGGAAGCCTGAGGAGGAGACAGAGGAGGGGATGGCTGATTGGTGACACAGTCAGAAAACACACAAAAGCTATTGATTAAGTTCGCCCACTTATATGGTCAGGGGTCCCGGTGCCACAAAACAGTTGCAACAGTAACATCAGAGATCACAGATCACTGCAACAAATGCAATAATCATGAAAAAGGCTTTAAATATTGTGAAAATTACCAAAATGTGACACAGAGACACAAAGTGAGCACATGCTATTGAAGAAGCGCTGATAGGCTAACTTGATACAACGTTGCCTCGAACCTTCAATTTGTAAAAATCTCAGTATCTGCAAAGTGCAATAAAGTAAGGGGTAATAACATGAGGGAAGCCTGTATCTTATTGACTGCTAAAATTGAAAGCAGCAAATTTCTTTGTTGCACAATTAGTGCCCACTTCCTTTTGCTGAATTACTGCAAGTCAGTGTTAGAAACATTTGCGTAAAGCAACTACTGGCATGAGAACATGGTGCTGGTGTTCTGAGGGACTCGAGTCTTGTCTACTTCAAGTACTGTAAGACCTTCACTGCACAGTGATTTAGCTTCTGCTTTGCACAAACACACGATCGTATCTCAGCATGGACTTGGACAGTGATGTGACTGGCTGTTTCATTATGAGGTAGGAATCTAGATGATTCAGAATTTGTTGAAAACAGTTGGGGAGACTTAAGACACCATTTGTTGACCTCAGTCGAAGATACTGGGGTCTAAAGTCAATCCCAAGAAAAATATAGATCGTTCCAAACTATGGTTTCCTTTTTACTATAAGATTAAAATTATGGCTAAGACAACAGAAGAAGAGAGTAATTGAGATTTATTTCCTTAGAGAATAAAAACACAGTTAATTAACCTAGACGTACTAGAATAAGAGATAATAGCTAGTGAGCAGACAATATGCAATTTAGATAATATAGAGAAAACGGACATGGTGGTCTGTTGCTAGGACAACAGCCTTTGTGGAATTGAGGCAGAAAAGAAGCTATAATGAGGTTAATGGAGAGGTTAAAAAAGTATACATACATATATTTTGTTAACTCTCCATGTTTGTTTTAACAGGTTATTGGGGAAGAGACTACATAAAAGGGAAAACAAAAAAAAGGGCTTTCTTTCACCATACAATAGTCAATCCCTTACAGTTGTCTCTCAATTTACACAGAATAATGCAGGCATATAGAGACAAGTCCCCAATGAAAATTTAATGTGTGAAGTCTTCAGAAAAGCTATGTGTTTATATTGTCACAATAGTGACAAGCAGCCATGACACCATTAATCACCCTTTGTTTACTATTTCTGTCCTAATGGCCCTTGAGAAATAGCTCAATAATGAGCAGGCACTCTATTCAGAACCACCTCTGATCCAAGTGATTATCCTGACTGGGAAAATGGTGTGACCCCATGAATGAACTAGGGTCTCTTACATCACAGGTTTGTTTTTTAAATCACTTACTGCCAGCCCAAGATGATTATTTTGCAGTTGTACATTTTTCCCAGTTGGCCAAGGACTGAAGTATATGACACTTATATTCTTCAGTAAATTTACTATTTTCAAGATCTCAGGTCTTGGGTTTTTAAAAATCTATGTAAAAAAACACCAGCTCTCCTGTCTGAGGTGATCAGTGATTGTCTTCCCAGTATATATGAAAATTCTACATGGAATTTTTTGGATTATTATTTGGTAGTAATTTCTTTTTTACTTTTTATGTTGGAAAATAATGATTGAAAATTTCTTATTCTACAGTATTTTTAATGTTAACTCTAATTAATTTGAATTCTCAGTTGTGTGAGGTACAAATCCACATCCTGTTTTAACGTGTCTCTCCTCCATTTTAGAACTTTTTGACCTCCCTGTCCTCTGTTTTTCCACAAGAACTCACGGTTGGCTTCTGGCTTGTTTCACCTGATAATGATATCAACTCTTTGAGCTTTAGCTTTCAACAGAGGATGCTGGAGAAACCCAAACAACTGGGTATATAACAAAAGAATTTGTTTCAGTTACAAATGATAAGTTTATCTCTTTTTTTAAACTGGACATCCTACCTAGAAATTCTCAGATCCTACTAACTGGTACTCAGCCAACTTGTAAACAAATTGCTTTTCTCTCTTTTATATTGAATCTTCCAGAAAATATACATTTTTAAAACTCCTACATGTAATGTGAGAGCATTTGGAACCTACTTACAGCCTTAACTCTGACTTAGATGATGTCAAAAATTAAGCATTTTAAATTTAAAAAGTTAGAAAGAATCCACCCAAGTAGAAACTTGGACAATAGTATTATTTTGCTTGTTTTAATGCATTCTTGAAATCCATCACTTTTGTCAATATCTGCAGATAGCCTGTTGGCTAAAAGTCCTGGATGATTTCTACTGTTCTTACTGTGTGTGTGTGTGTGTGTGTGTATGCACACACACCTACATGAGAAATGAAGAAACTTTCCAACTTTGTCCACTGGACCAGGTATTTGATTAAATTCAGAAGCTTGCTTGCCTGTGTGTAATTAAAGCACTATACAATGGACTTAAACGATAATGAGATCATTGAAATGGACTCTTTTCCTAAAAATCTGGAATCCTTTGGGCAATGTAGAGTTCCAGGATATTTCAATGTCTCTCCTGTATTTAAACAACACGTGACATTTTGGGAGCTTTATGCTTCAAGGGAAAATTTGGGAACATTCAGATGACATTATCATTGTACAATTTGTCAACTTAGAACTTTATGTTGTTATAGCTGTCTCCTTGCTATCTCCACCCCCAGGATGATGTTATAAAGGGTGTATCTATGATGATCACGTGGCAAGACCATTTTGTGTTACATAAAAGCCCAATTTGTTGATTAAAAAAAAACTTATCAAAAAAAAAAAACTCTCTCTCTGTCAAATAAATAAATAAAATCTTTTTTAAAAATGTGACTAGAAATTGAAGTAACTACAGGATGAAGGGATCTGAACAGTGTCCAGCCTCAGAGGTAAATTTCTGGACATTCATATCCAGTAATTCCAAGAACTATGATGGTGACTAAAAAAGTATGTTTCAGAATCTGTGTTTCTTGACCTAAATTAAGGTTTTTAAATAAAATCACAAAGGAAAAAAATTACAAAAATAAGAAAAAACTGCCTGCCCTCAATTGAAACTGTGTACCAATCCTGCAGAATGTGTGGGTAACAGAATGTGTAATCAAAATATGCTCATGTCTCATCTATATGGAACACTCTGTCCTGAGTATAATTGACCCTAACATTGGCCAATTCAACTGAATGCCATTTTGTTAAAATATTAGGGCAACAGAAGAAAAAAATAGATGAACTGGATGGCATCAATATTAAAAATTTTCACGCATTAAATTACACTCTCAACAGAGTGAAGAAGCTAGCTCAGAATGAGAGAAAAGATCTGCAAGTCACATATCTGTCTCATAAGGAGTTAACATCCCGAATATATAAAGAAAACCCAACACCAATAAAATAGCCTGATTAAAAAATGGGCAAAGAACTTGAATCAACTTTTCTCAAAGGAAGATATACAAATTGCCAATAATCACATGAAAAGACACTCAACATTGCTAATTAGCAGGGAAATGCAAATAAAAGCCATAATGAGATACCACTTCACATCAACTAAGATTTTTTCCTTTTTCTTTTTTTCTAAGTAGGCTCCACACCCAGCACAGAGCCCAGTGCAGGGCTTAAACTCACGACCATGAACCAAGATCAAGAGTTGCACACTCAACTGACTGAGCCACCCAGGTACCCCATGATATTAATTTAAAAAAACAGAGGATAACAAATGTTGGTGAGGATGTGGGAAAACTGGAACCCTGTGCATTGCTGGTGGGAATGTAAAATGTTGCAGTCACCATGGAAAGTAGTTTGGTGGTTCCTTAAAAAAAAAAAAATTAAACATAGAATTGCCATTGTTCTAGAATTCCATTTCTTTTCTTTTCTTTTCTTTTTAAATATTTTATTTATTTATTTGACAGAGATCACAAGCAGGCAGAGAGACAGGCGGAGCGAGAGAGGAAAGCAGGCTCCCTGCTGAGCAGAGAGCCCGATCTGGGGCTCAATCCCAGGACCCTGGGATCATGACCGGAGCTGAAGGCAGAGGCTCTAACCCACTGAGCCACCCAGGAGCCCCTCCATTTCTTGATATATAGCCAAAAGAAGTAAAAGCAAAGACTCAGATATTTGTACACCCATATTTGCAGCACCATTATTCACAACAGCCAAAAGGCAAAAACAGGGACGACTCAGTGGCTCAGTGGGTTAAGTGTCTACCTTCCACTCAGGTCATGATCTTAGGGTCCTGAGATCGAGCCCACATAGGGCTCCCTGTTTGGCTTCTCCCTCTGCTCCCAGCTCGTGTTCTCTGTAACTCTGTCTCTCTCTCTCTCTCTCTCTCAAACAAATAAATAAAATCTTTAAAAAAAATTTAAAAAGGTAGAAACAACCTGAATGCATACTGCCAGAGGAAGGGATAGAAAAGATATGACATATTCATGAAGTGGAATACTATTCAACCCTAAAAAAGGACATTCTGATACATGCTATAACACGGAGGACCCTTGAAGACATTACATTAAGCAAAATTAGCCAATCGCAGAATAAATATTGTAATATAAGGTACCTAGAGTAGTCAAATTCATAGAGAAAGAAATCAGAATGGGGGTCCCCAAGGCCAGGGAGGAGGACAAATGGAGAGGTATTGTTTAATGAGTACACGGTTTCAGTCTCGCAAGATCGAAAATGTCCTGGTGATGGATAGTGGTGACAGTTGCACAAAAATGTAAATGACAAATGAGCTGTACATTTAAAAAATAGTTAAGATGGTAAATTTTAAGCTGTGCATCTTTTACAATTTAAAAACAAGTAAATAATAAAATAATTGAAAATGAAATAAAATATTAGGAACAAGACCTGGGCTTTTAAAAATGCCTGTGTTATCATGAAAGTAGCTCTTGATATCTTAACAGGTTCACTGAGAAAACTCATTAGCATATCCTTGATACCTAAAATGAGATAGTGATATTTGTCTCATTTCTGCTTCTTCCAAAATATGAGTACATTTAATGATTATTCAGGATTATAATTTACTGAAATCTTCTGTTTGAGAAAGTATCTGTGAGCAGATTTGAGTTTCATGATCTAAAGATGGCTACTCACAAAAGCTACCTCTTAATCAGTATCTTTATAGCTTAGTCTACAAAATGTTTATTTCTATCTCAAAAAACTTTTCCTGCAATGCAGGGATTACATCAGGTGGTAAAATGTCTTTATTATATGTTCCAAAACCTTTGTACTCTTGTACTCTGCTCAAAATGCTGAATTTCTTCCCAACCACCCATAGATATATAAACTTCTTTTTCATTAAAATTATATTTTCTTTGTTACAAAGGTGGAAATCAACTAAACATCAAAGATAAGAGCCAAATATTTAGGTATTCATAAAGGCAAAGTGAGAAAATAGTTATCTTTGTCCATTTTCTGCTTATAGTAATGATAGTTACCATTTGTTGACTACTTTCTTATAAGTTCATGTAAACCACTTAATTTATACTGTTTAATATTTTTATTCCTGTGTATCACAATTCATCAACTCATGTTATGACTTTAATTTTAAGGAAGTCATTCCATGATGATATTCACAGCCTCTGAAGCAAATTCCCTCTGTATTTTAAACCCATTCTTTTGGAATTGCATCCAGTGTGTCAGGTCTAGGTTAGTATTGGGAATATGTGGTTTTCCTTTTGGTTTTGTAGAATACACACAATCCTAGCTTAGCATCAATGTCACATTGTTAGGAAGACGTGAATGGCTCTGTGCAATGTTCAGGGTACTTAGACTCTTAAAGAGTCTTGACGCACAGGGAAGTTTTCAAATACCAATTTTTCATGATGTGTACTTGGCATAGCAACAACTCAGGAAATCACCAAATGGGATTCTAAAAACAAATTCCAAAACAACTTTAAGAGCTCCCTTGAGAGCCCTCTAACTATTTATAGGATATGAATTACAGGAGTGATGAGACCAGGAACAACCTAGAAGAGAATCATTAAAGAAGCTGCCATGCGGGAAAGACCTTGGCCTCATTAAGGTTTATAAAAACTCACTTATTTGGGATGGCTTAATGTATAGTATCTCATGTTGCCAAGACACTGGCATGCTTTATGGAATCAATAAGTCTCTTAAGCACAGACTGGTCTTTGATTTAACAAGAAGTCATGAACATAGTAGGAAGAAGACAATAATACTGGTAATAACATTTATTAAATTATTTATGAATAAGAAAATTTCCTTTAAAGTGTATTTACTTTAATATATATTTAAATGGCCAATCTCTTGCAAAATATTCTAGCATTATTAGGCTCTTTTTTTTTTTTAAACAAAGACTTTTTAAATGATTTTATTCATTTGTTTATTTAAGAGAAAGAGAGAGAGTGCATATGAAAAGAGGGAAGACCAGAGGGAGAGAGACCAGCAAACTCCACACTAAGCAAGGAGCTCCACATGGGGCTCGATCCCATGACCCTGAGATCATGATCTGAGCTGAAATCAAGAGACAGAGCCTCAACTAACTGAACCACCCAAGTGCCCCTAGGGTTTTGGTTTTTTTTTTTTTTTTTAGAGAGAGGGAGCACATAATGGGGATGGTGATAGGCAGATGGAGAGGGAGAGAGAGAATCTTAGGCAGGTTCCATACTCAGTGTGAGCCCAACAGGGCTCTAATCTCACCACCCTGAGATCATGACCTGAGCCAAAATCAAGAGTCAGACACTTAACTGACTGAGCTACCCAGGCACCCCTAACTTTTTTTTTTTTTTAAGTACACACCCAAAGATATCACAGAGAAAATTATTGCAATAAGGTTGATTCCCCATGTATTGGAGATCTTACTTAATTCAGAATTATGGAGCTTTTAAAAGTCCTTAAACCGATTTCACATTCCATGTGCTATCTTCTAAAGCATCCGCTACATGTTCCAGAAGCTCTGTTTGGATACCTACATGTAGCCTTCCAAGGAAACACATTACAAATAAGTAAAATGTGTAAGAACCATTAGTATCGGCCATATTTTATTGTTATACTTGCCAATGATATCCATCTTAACTAAAATTTCCAAGCTTGCGAGAAGTTCTCCTCACTTATAGAGGGTCACAGAATGACTGCACGATGTCTAAATAAGTTTAAAAAGGAAATAGAAGGGAGATATGCAGGGAAATTAATTTCTCTGGTTGCCTCCTTTCTATTTCCATAGATGTGCCATCAAAGATTTAGCAAATGCTTTTAGCATTTAAAATAAACCTAATAAAATTTTTCTAACAGCTTTATTGAGTTATAATTTACATACCATAAAATCTACCATTTTAAAGTAGACAGTTCACTGCTTTTAGTTTATGTTTACAAAATGTGCAACCACAATCTAGTTTTAGAACATTTTCATTGCCCTAACATGAATAACATTTTAGTTCTTTTTGCTCTTTAGGAATTCCATACTTCTGGTAAAATAATAAAAGGCATTTAATTAATTTGGCAATGGCTGTGTCAAATCTACAATGAAGAAAAATAGGTGAAAATTTAGACAGTTGGCAAGAAAGAGATAATAAAAAGTAATTATTTTAGTTGGAGCCTTTAGAAAAGTAAAGGTTTCTGCATAGAACCTTGAAATCTTAGTTTCCAGTAATGGAAATTCTAGAAAATAAAATATGCCTCACTTCAAATGTTGGCATTCAAAATTTTTTAAAGCAATGACACGCTGTGTTAGGTAAATTTCTAGGTAAGTCTACAAAGACATTTGATCACCTTTGAAGGATTTGTACTATTCTAAAGAGAAAAAACAATTTTTACTTAGATTTAATCCTAGCCTCAGGCTCTGTCAATGCCTAAGATACATTGATGTGATTACAAAGTATTAGAGTGCTTTACAGTGTCTGTTTATACAGAAAATATTCCTTGTAGCCCTATACAAACTGTTAGAAACAGGACAGATGCTACATTACAGCATATAACCAGAAAAAAAGGTGTGCATTTATTTTATATTCATACATTTTATATAATCCTTACTAATTTGTGTGATTTCTTTTAAATTTGCAATGCATGAGTTGGAAGAAAGCTCAATGGTCAATTTACTTGAGAGGATTAGTCATTATTCATTATCACGGTGGTTGCTATGCTGGATTAAGTTGTCTTTGATAATTTTCTCACCAGTGGTACTTAATATGCTTACCAAATCAAAAATAAAAGTGCTTTTTAGCTATTGAGTCACTCAAATTTTCAGATATTACAAAATTTTTCTAACTTTTGAGTATTGTCCTCCCCCTCCAAAAAAAGCCCACACCACTTCTAAAAACATTTTTAAATAGTTGATTTTTTTTTTCCCAGAGAGAATGAAAGATAGAGTGCCCCACTGGGACAGAAAGAGATAGAGAGAGAGAGAATCCCTATGTGGGGCTTGAGGTGGGGCTCCATATGAGGTTCCACTTGGGCTAGAGGCAGGCCAGATCCCATGGCCCTGAGATCACAACCTGAGCCAAAATCAAGAATCCCAGGATTAACCAACTGAGATACCCAGGCACCCCAATAGTTGAAATTTTTTTAAAAAATAGAAATTCCTGTGTCAGTCTTGCCTACTGAAATAGAATCTGGATTTAGTAAGCTGAGAATCTGAACATTTAATAAGCATCCCAGACAGTTTCTTATGAACCTATCTTACCCCTTTCTGAGAGAAAGAATTTGGGAAACACTAGAAAAATGTAGTGCAACCGAATCCGGGTAGCAGAATTTGGAGTTGAGATAGTTCAGGACAGGAAATCATTAAGATGAGACTACCATAAAAGCAGCCACCGTCTCTGCCTTGCTTCTAATACTTACTACAATATCACATGCCTGCAAATATTTGTTAAACGGAAGAATTTTATCTCAGGTTGAACTTGAAGCTACTTCAGAAAAAAAGCAGGCACGTAGACACAGGAATGTAGAATGAAATGAATATTTCATATGACTATTTTAACCAAGCCCTTTGGTTATTTCAAAGTCAAGAAAATTCTAGACATTTTGGTGAAAAGTACCATGATTAGGTTCACCTTTCTGGATGCCCACGAGATCAAAAGAAAAGGGACAAAGAGAATGAAGAGTAGGGCAGAAGACTCTTCTGTACCCTGAAATACTTATTTGGAAACATCGGTCCTTCCAGAATGTTGAAGAAATGACAGGGGGCTAGCCCCAAGCCTAGCACTTGCTTTAGTTGCCATTGAGGGAACGTTGCGCAACACCTCACTCGCCCAGCAGTTGTACCCGCTGGCTCTCTTTATTGTTCAGGGGCATAGCCTCCGCTCTGCCTGAAGAACAGAGAGAAAACAGGATAAACAGCATAGCCCGTCCCTCAGACAGCATGGCTGGCATTCTTTCTCTGCGTTTGTGTTCACAGAGAAATGTTATCTTAATCTCAACTGACAAGAGTGTACTTAAGACAAAACTCAGAGGTGGAAAGCTGGAGGAATGCTTCAGGGGTATCCAAGAAGAACAAAATGAATAGGACCTACACAGTAATTACATTTAGAAACTGAAACTCGTTACCACCATTTAGACACTAGATGGAAAAGATGAATTGTTCCTTTCTATTTTGGGGTGAAGATTATAATAGATCTTAATAGTGGCTTTTCACATTAAATAATGTTTTCCCAGTTCTGTAAAAATGCCTTAATGTCAAAAAGGAAGGAAAATCACTTAGTCACCCAAGTGGGAAAAAATAAAACCCATGGAGTGACAGTAATTCATTTATCCCTCTAACTGGCAGTTATTAAACACCTACTGTGTGCCTGGTGTTGGTCCAGGCAAAGAAAGAGGAGATAGTTATCATAGGGGCTTTAGAAGACAGAATTTCAGGGTACTCTGAAAATCTTCAACTAGGGGGCACATCCAAACAAACACAGGAGGTGAGGAAGTCTTCTCAGGAGAGATGAATACTTATAAATAGATAATACAGAGACTTTAGAAGTGGAAATGTAGAACATCTTAAAGCAGTGTCCTAGAGTCCTCTTCTACGTAAGTTTCACTAGTATCATTCTTGAAATCCCTGTGTCTCCAAAGCGTGGACTCACAGAAGAGAAAAAACTCAGTGCAGTATGTGAGAGGGCTTTAAATACGTCAAAATATTTCTGCTAACCCAATCTCCATTAAAAATAACTATCGATCTTCACTGACAACTGAAATTAAAGGTGAAGAATTTTGGGGGTGGGGGTAACCTGGGACAAGCAATCTTGCATTATTAAACTTTGCTTGCTTGTGTGTTTTAAAATATACTCATTATAATGGGAAGAAGGAGTCATTTTATTCTCTACAGACCCAAGACCCCTTTTAAAATTTCCTTCCTTCCTTCCTTCCTTCCTTCCTTCCTTCTTTCCTTTCTCTCTTTCTGCTTCTTTTCTTTCTGAGTCAACTTCAGACCTCTAAAGGAAGAAACTTGACACGATCACTAGCCATTACTATTTGGAATCCACTCTTTTAAGTTCCAAGGCTTGCAAAGGAAACTGTCACTAAGGGCTTGGCTGGGGAGGGGTGGGGGTGGGAGGCACCACGCAGGAAGGTAGTTGTAGCAAGCACAGAAGGCAATCTGAGCCACGAGAACAAAGAGTGGAAACCAGAGACATTAAACAGCCCGCTTTCAGCACTGCGCATGCTGCCTTCTATCCTTTCTTGTAAGACACAGGGCTTCAAACCATAAACGACAAACTACTGCTAGCAATATCTCTAAACAGTTTCACACCCTTTCTCTACTACTTCTCTCCTTACGGTACTATGAGAGTCAGAAGACAATTTATGCCGCAGGCTAGGAGGAAAAAAGAAGCATCAAGGAGCAGAATTCCAGATGTGGTGGGAAGGGAAAATGCCCCGGTCTTCAAAGCAACCATGCTTCCAGGTTGTGGCTGGGCAGGAAGAAAGCAGGTAAGACAGCAGCAGGTCTGACTGTCTGAGCCCCTGCGCTTAAGCAGAAGTTTGCAATTTCAGCCAGTGTTCTCGAACATCACTGTTTACAGAATGGGAAGGGTGCCTTTGAAAATGTAGAACACTCCGTCCCACCTGAAGGTTTCTGACAGCATCCCTCGGAGAAACCCCGGCTAAGAGGGGAAATACAAGTTTCTAAGAACAGACTATAAAGTCTGCTGAGGAAACTAAAAGAAGCCAAGTTTACCTTTTCTCTATCTGCCCCCACCCCCGCTGCCAAAAAGGAGCCAAGTTGACCATTTTAATAATCATCATGTTCTTTGCAGGTCGGCGTTGGCTGGCAATCCTCTCTCATGTAACCTTGCTACCTCGCAGTAGGCTAACAATGAGAACAGGTTTTGGACTAAGTCCTACCTAATATTTACTAACAAGCAAGCACAGATCGTCCTGGAGTTTTGCCCCAAGCTTAGACTACCGAGGCTGTGAAGGCACTGGGGAAAGCAGACCAGCCAACCTTTTGGCTTGAGTCAAGGAACACTGTCCTTGAAATGAAGGTCAACGGCCACATGGAGCTTTGCGTCTCACACTTGGCTTCAGAGATGGTAGCTGCGGCTAGTCATGGCCGCGTTCTTACCCCATGTTCATGGGCCATTGTTGCCCGTTCCCTCATCTGATCTATTCCCATAACTCAGGCACAACTCTTTAAAATTGAGGAAGCTAATTAAAAACCCTCTGGTGTAGATTTTGATAATGATCTTTGAAATTTTTATACTGCTCCCTCTGATTACCTGGTTAGGGTACTTCAAATGCTACACATGCCCTTAGAACGGTGACCGTAGTAAGCATCTAATGTTAGCTATTGTTATTTTTTCTTGTAATTAACACAGACATCATTTTCACCTGGTGTAGAATATGACACATTCAGCTATTTCTCTATATATCTTACTTAGTCGCAACACTAGTGTTTTCAAACCCGTAGTGGGTTAGAGAATCGATTTAACGGTTGCTACCTAGCATTTGTTAAAACAGACCAGAAGAGAATAAAAAATATTAGAGCACATCAAACTTTGTTTCTGTCTTAGAAAGGTATGAATACTGAGTTGCAATGAAAATTATATTTTCCAAAAAAAAATTTTTTTAAAGAAAATAGTATTTTCTACTATGGTTCACGGTCAAAAATTAAAAAAGACAAAAGAGCTTTACTGTATCATATGCCTCAAAATGCAGGAATAAGGGACACGTCCCATTTCTGCTGCTATCCCCACTATGAAGCATATGTTTTAGATGCTTAGTGTCTGGTTGAATGAATTCTTTTTTTTTTTTTTCTACTAAGATGATTTTCATTGTAAAATGGAACCAAAGAGATTTAAACCTTTTGTAAAATCTGAAACGGAATAGGTAAGCCTCCGTAACTGATATTTGTAAAGCCAATGAGTAGAAGTGTTTTCTTCTGCTCTGGTTTGAAAAGAACTATAATTATGTCCCTGGAAATCTTTATAGCTCAATTTCTCCTGTATCACAAGGTTCTGCTTTTTTTAAAAAATTACTTATTTTTATGAAATGTATTCTTGTGCCCCTCATATTAGTTTCCTATCTTTGCTACAACAAATCAACCACAAATGGAATGTCTTAAAACAAAGCAAATTTATTCTGTAACAGTTCTATAGAATAGACATCTGGTGTGAGTCACACTGGGCTAAAAGCAAGGTGTCCATAGGGCTGCTTTAATTGAGGCTCTCGAGAATTTGTTTCCTTGCCTTTTCCACATTCTACAGGCATTTCTTAGCTCATAGCTCTTTTCTCCATCTTCAAAGCCAACAGTGAAGCTTTCTGACCCCAGTTTTGATGGTCACATCTGCTTCTCTGATTTTGACTCTCCTACATTTCTCTTTCATTTACAATAAACCTTGTTATTACATGGGCCCACACAGATAATCTATGACAATCTCCTCATCTGAAGGTCCTTAGTTAGTCATCTCTGAAAATTCCCTATTACCATTTAATATTTACAGGTTCCAAGAATAAAACGGGCATTCGGTGGAGGGGGAGAGGACATTATTCTGATTGCCATACCTACCAGTTCCATCATTTAAGAATTGGCCCACAGGGTGCCTGGGTGGCTCAGTGGGTTAAAGCCTCTGCCTTCAGCTCAGGTCATGATCTCAGGGTCTTGGGATCGAGTCCTGCACTGGGCTGTCTGCTCCTCAGGGAGACTGCTTCTGAACCCTCTCTCTCTACCTGCCTCTCTGCCTGCTTGTGATCTCTGTCTGTCAAATAAATCAATAAAATCTTTTAAAAAATAAAAACAAAGAAAGAACTGGCCCACAGAATGATAATTTGCAAAGCATTTTGAGTAATTTTTATCCTACTTGATTATTGACATCATGATCCAGGATATTTCTTATAAATCTGTTTTCTGATTTCACAGGACTTTGGTATCAAGGGCTAATCGAAAACACCTTACATCTGTGATTTTTTATTATCTTTGGTTTTGAAAATTTGTTGAAATTTATGTAATAATTTTCATTTTGATGTTGAAAACTTTGAAATGGCTAACTTTGAACAACTGTATTGGTTAGTGGATAACCTTAAAAAATAGAATTAGAGAAATTGGAGTATAATGCCCCAAATTCTAAGCACATGAAGGATGGTTTGATCGTTTATAAAGATACTTATCTGCATAATATTTGGGGATATCCATCTTTATAAACAACTGGGTCATTGCAGTGTTTCCTAAACAACTGAAGAAAGTGAGTCATAAGAGCTGCTCTCTGTTGGCAGAACATTCAAACCCTGTCTGCTTTGGTTTGTTTTTGGAAGCCAAGGCCTAACAATCATTTTTGTTGACCAGCATTTTATTTATTTTTTTTCCTCCAGCTCCCTATTTTCTATAAGAATTTTGTCTCGCCAATCAGCAATCTACACATTTAATGCAATTCCTATCAAAGTACCATCCATCTTTTTCAAAGAGATGTTTGCCAATCATGGGATTTATCAGCAACACAGATCCTTGGCCAGGATCTGTGACTTAAAAATAAAATGTGTTCTGCAGAGTAAAATTCAACATCAAGCATCTATCACATGAGTAGGTGTTTCCTATTACCTCCAAGATGTTAAATTGCTCTTATAAATTAGTTTCCCATCGTCTTTTCCAGTCTCATCTTAATTCTCCATGCTTTTAACAGCAGGGTGCCCTTGCTTGTTTCTCTCGGTTTATTGCTTTCCCTAAAAATAATTTTAATAGTTTAAGTGGGCTTGTAAATTTGACTCTCTCTAATAGTTTCATTTGTAAGGGGTCCCATTTTCCCTCTCAAGCACGACTTAGTGTTTCTATAGCAAATCCAGCCAGGTTTGGTTTTTAAATGTGCATCTGTTTCAATTTGAAACTACTCTTGTTCATATTTAATATGAGATGAGGCGGATGGGGCAGAACATACCTTAACAGTAAATGTTTCTTGAAAGGTTTGTACTAAGGGTTCATTGAAAATTTGTTTGAGTCAAAAGGATTAGGTCGTAAAGCAAGCAGAGCCCTTCTACCAGCATCTGGAAGAAATCAACAATGAACATGGAAATAAAACGCAGGTTGGAATCTGACTTTATTACTGTTGAGCTGTGGTTTTGGGTAAGTTATTTGTTCTCTATGAACCTCAGTTTTCTCATCTATGTAGACCGAAAAGTACCCGTCTTGCAAAAATGATGTGAGAACTATACAAGATGTTGGTAATGTTTAGCATAAAGCCCACAGTAAGCATCTAATCAACAGTATACTATTATTACCTTGAATGTTTTACTTTGACTTTAAAACAAATTCCAAGAATTCTTAAAATATTTTTACTTAATACGTGCTAGGAACAGTTCCCAACATCCACAAGGAATATACAGCATACCAAATAGCTCAATATCACAGAAAACATTAAATTTAAAATTCTCTATATAAAACTAAATCAGTATGATTTTTAAATTATTGGGTTGGCAAGAATTATTTAAACAGAATCTTTTTATGAATAGACAGTCATAGCAGATAAGTGTGAGTATGTTGGGGGGTGTGTGCATTTTTTTTCTATGAAGGTGCTAAAACAACTAACAATATAAAAGGACAGAACTGGTCCCCAACCTCACACCATATTAAACTACCAATTCCAGATAGAAAAAGACTTGCATGTGAATGAAAAACTATAAGGCAGCCCAAAGTACAAAATAAATATTCATGAATATATACATGAGTAAAGATAAATGATTGCATAAATAAACAAATTGGGAAGAAACGCCTTACAGAAGAATTGCATTTAATATATGTAGATACTTCTCCCCTCAGGAGATAGAGATTAATCACCATCACTATCCCACTTTGTGTGCAGGCTGGATTAGACTTGTTTCCAAGGATTAGAGTATGTAAAGAGAAAAATAGTAACTTCATAGTGGTGAAATCTGGCAGGGGTACTGAACCAGGTGATCAAGGCTAACCTCCCAAATAATATCTTATAGGTATCATATAACCTTTGATATTTTGGGCTAAGAAGGGCACTTTATCTATGTGCTTTTTTTTTTCTTCCCCAAAAAAACCCCTAACCCCACTCTAATTATTGGGAAATCATCTGAAAAAAATAGATTCAAAGAAATTCTACAGCATAACTCACCAGTATTCCTCAAACTGTCAAGGTCAAGAAAATCAAGGAAAGACTAAAATTTTAAAGTATCAGATTGGGTAGAAATGACAAGGAAATTCAATTTCACCCAGATTGGATCTTGACACAGAAAAAGAAAAATACCAGTGAAATGCAAACAAAATCTGTAGTTCAATTAAAAGTAATGGATTATGGTGGTTTCTTACCTTTAGCAAATGTATAATTGCAATGTAAAATATTAACAAAGGATGGAATTGAAGAAGGACTCTCTGCACTATTGTTGAAAATTTTCTATAAACATTAAGTTATTCCAAAATAAAAAGTATATTAGGGGCACCTGGGTGGCTCAGTCATTAAAAGTCTGCCTTCAGCTCAGGTCATGATCACAGGATCCTGGGATCGAGCCCCACATGGAGCTCCCTGCTCAGCGGGGAGCCTGCATCTCCCTCTCCCACTCCCCTTGCTTGTGTTCCCTCTCTTGTTGTGTCTCTATCAAATAAATAAATAAAATATTTTAGGTAAATAAAAATAAAAACATAAAAAGTGTATTAAAGAAAGACTACAAGACTTAGAAAACAGTATCAAAAATATTTTTATATTCTTAAGATATAGAGGATTTCTTAATTGAGAAAAAAAGTGCAGGAAAATATTGATGAATTTGACTACCTTAAATTTTAGAATGTTTCTTCATCCAAAGATGCTGTAAAGAGAGTAAAAAGTCACAAAGGGGGAGAAGATATTTACAACAAATACATTTCAGTGGCAGAAATTCCTTGCAATGCAAATTGAAAAAGACCAGCAATTTTGTAGAAAATGATGAAGAGACTTAACTAAGCACTTCAGAGAAAGAGAAATCCCAAAGATCGATGAATATATAAAGGATGTTCAATCTCATTACTATTCAGGAGAAGTCCACAGTGGGATATCATTCTATGTTTGCATGGTTAGAAATTTTCAAGACTGAGAATATCAAGTGTTATCAAGGACATGGGACACCAAAACCCTGATACACTGCAGGGGGGTGTAAAGCTCTGTTGTCACTCTGGAAACAGTTGGGCTTTATCTAGAGTTGAGGATGTGTCTGTCTTACCTACGGCAAAGCAATTGCACTCCTACGTTTACACCCTAGAGAAACTATTCCATTTATGGACAAAGAAACATGTACCAAAATACTCTCAGCAGCTCTGTCATAGCAAGAAATGAAAAAAGAGGGGAAAAGAAAAAAACAAAACTAGAAACAACCTGAATATCTAACACAATACAATCCATCCAACAGTGAAAATAAGATGATAATAACAGGGATCAATAAGAAAGCAATTCAAGAACATAAGTGGGAGGGAAGAGAGGAAAACCCAGAACAATGTATACAGCATGACCTCATTACTTAAAACTTTAAAATGTAGAACTAAACAATTCTGTGTTTAGGATTTCAAACATGTGAGAAAGCTACAAAGAAAATCATGAGAATAGGACATATAATTCTCACAACTAATGTCTTTATGGAGCTAAGCCCATAAAGAACTTTTAAAATAATGCAATATTCTTCATTTTTAATGGGATGGTGGGCTCCTAGGTGTTTATGTTGTTGTAATCTATACGTTATAGATGGTATAAATATTATTTTATATCTACTTAAGAAAAATTAGAGGTGGAAAAAGGAAGAGAAAGAAGAGAAGGAAGGGGAATGTGGTTGTCACCCCCACTGACAACCACACCCAAGAAGCATGGCTACCCCAACATAGAAAGGGATTCCCAAGTTTAGAACTAAGTTTGTCAGTTTGGTAGATTTCACTACCTCCTTTTATTGTTATCCCATATCAAATCTCCATTTAAATTAGCCGGGTCCAAGGTACAGAAGTGAAAACACCATGAAAACTCCCTCAGGTTCAGGTTCTTGTGACACACTGGGTTCCAGGCCTGGCCCCAAGACAGCTCTGGCTGAGTGTCAGTCTCCCGTCTTCCTCTGCTCATTGCCACAAGAGATTCAAAATATCTCTGTCTCCAGTTGTCTCTAGTTGTACTCTATCCCAGTGCACATCTTTTATTATTGCTGTCATGGCTCACATGCCTGGGCTTGCCAATGCTGTAATAAGCCATCCTTCCTGAGGACTCACTCCCCAGAGCTTGGGCTGCCTTTTCCTCCCTCCCTAGGACTTCCTTCCTCCTCACTTTGTCCAAGGCCATGGACACAGTGGTCATGGAAGATTTCTAATGCAAATCTGGCCAATCATGACCACAAACACCTCTTATCTCTTCCTGTTCAAGGCTGCTGTCACAAGTCTTCAGAAAATGGCCTGAGAGACATGCAGTTTTCTTTTTTAAAAGAAAGATTCCAGGGGCGCCTGGGTGGCTTAGTGGGTTAAAGCCTCTGCCTTCAGCTCAGGTCATGATCCCAGGGTCCTGGGATCGAGCCCCGCATTGGGTTCTCTGCTCCGCAGAGAGCCTGCTTCTTTCTCTCTCTGCCTGCCTCCCTGCCTACTTGTGATCTCTCTCTGTCAATAAATAAATAAAACCTTTAAAAGAAAGAAAGAAAGAAAGAAAGAAAGAAAGAAAGAAAGAAAGAAAGTTAGTTAGTTTCCATATTAGATTGAGAGTGTCTTCTTCGCTTGGGATGCCAGAAGAAAAATGTTAAACAAGTGCCAAGGTAGGGAGACTCATGGACTAGTCCGGACAGAGGGGACGTCTGAACCCAGCCAGTGGAGGTGGCAGAAGTGGAACTAGAAAGGAGGGGACAAATTTGAGAGAGATTTGCCTGGAGCCTTGTGCATTAGTAAATAAAAAGCAGTCTAGAAGGAATGAAGTGAATGTGAGTCATCATCTCCATGAAACAATGAATGAACAGATACAGAACTTTAAACTCTAAGCCTAATGCTACAATGAGGCAAGCAGAAACTCCAGTACGTGTGAAAGCTACAGATTATTGAAGCAAAATTATTGCTGGAGCACCAGGCTCTGCTATGGCCCGCAGGAAGCAATGGAGAGAACATTGCTTGTAGCCTAGTACAACCTTAAGGAATCAATGACTATCATGTTCATGGCTTGTTATAACTATTAGGATTGTACATGGATTGAATGAATTTTGGTATTGTATATGGACTTAACCTATCTTTTTGACACACCTCAACTATTCACAGGTCTCCTTCTTATTTCATGGTAAAAAAAAGTAACTTATATAGGAAAATGTGGCATGATTCATCATAGTCTTTTGGCTCATTAATTTATTCTTTTAATCTTTATATGGATTTTCTGAAAGGGTAAAAGAAAACTTGAGAAAATAGTAAAAGTGTTGTTATATAAATGATGATAAAAATTTTGGAGAAAGGGAAGAAATGTGGAGAAAACGAACAGAATCAACAACTCATATCTTAGACGGAGCTTTTAAAACTAACCAGGAATTCTCTGTCAATAAAAAGAAGAGTTCAGCCACATTGTTGTCATCAAAGAGACCAAGGAAGTATTTAAACCAGAGAAGAAAGAAATCAGTTAAGTTTACTTTTTGACTCTGAGTTTATGGTAAAAAATAGCCCCTCGATTTCAGATATATATTTTCTTTTCCCATGTGATAAGCATATTTTGTAACATGATTTGGCACATTTTATGGCAAAGATAAAAGATGCAAGAGTATACTGTTATGACAATGTTAACCCTACAAGAAAGCTAAAAAGAGGTGGGGGGAAGTCCCCAAATATCTATTAAGTAAAATTGGAGGTAAGTGTGGAGTTTTTATTTCCCTTCATACATGTAAATGTGTATGTGTTGCATCTTTTCAGGGTAAATTAACCCAAAATGTGTGTTTCCTCAGCAAAAGTTATTTCTTTGAAGCCTATTTATCTTTTGCATTCTCACTGTAATTGATACCACATCCCAATATGCATCTTTTATTATTGCCCTCATTACATGGCATGATTTTTTTTTTTAGTCTGTTTTATCCTTTAGAATGTGAATGCATTGAATAACATGGAAATTGCCATTGTTATCTGGATGACTTTTTGCACAGTGCCTGGCTCTCAGTAGTTTCTCATTAAATACATAATAAATTGATTTACACACATGTATACTGTCTTTTCCTAGGATATTTTAATTTTCGTAAAAATTGTTAGGTCTAAGTCTAAAGTTTGTAAGTAACACAGACATTCTCTACAAATGCTTGCTTCAGATCTATGATCATATATTAGTTCTGCAGTGAAAACTTTGTAAAATTCTAGCATGAAAACTTTGATTCACCCTTCCAAAATATCATGTAAATTTTATAAACCAAAGAAAACCTCTAAGTACCTTTTCTTCATGAAATATAATACAATTAAATGGCTTTCTTATACTTTGGAGAAGGACTGTCTCGTCCAGAAATATAATAGAGAGTCATGAATTTTAACATTTTCATAAAGTGTAGCAGATAAGAGTGTGAATCTTCTCTTTTCTCAGGCAGGCATATTCTGCTCTGTGGGTTGCTAAGATACATAAACTTAAAAGTACAGAAATGTGATTTAGCTCTTTAAAAATAGGATAGGCAGCTTTCTTATTTCTGGCAAAATTAGTCTCTAGAGATTATACACAATCTCAGTACAATCATTTATTTTAGTTACTTTCTGGATTGCTGAATTAAGTGGTGGTTTGTAAAGACTTTAATCTAAAGTTTTAATGTTGAGATCAGCAAAATTATTTGCAAGCATTAACCGAAATGTCTCCCACCCTTTATGCCGGCAATCGGTAGAGTGCAAGCCAGACCCATTTCAGTGAAAAGACACTGATTTCTATTTCCACAAGGAGCTAGATCATGTGCTCTTCCATTTCTTCTCCTTTTCACAGAGAAAGGAAGGTTCCACCCCAGGAACAAATGTCTTTATTCTGAGGTACAGTGGTAGTGATAGCGGGTGGGGATAGCACGCTGAATTCTTAGATGATGATGAATCTTTGGCAAATAGATCTCTCCCAGTTGACCCAGATAACAGCACTATGGATATCTTTTAAAAGGTCCAAATTATTTCTGCCGTGGAGGCTGACCTCAGAACCCATGACGTGTTTTCAAGTGTCAGTATTTTTAAGCTGAATGACACACTGGTCATGACCCTGGCCATAAGCCTCACGATCTGCTCATGATAAGAAACACACACACAGTGGACTTTTTATAGGACCTTAGCCTTAAGGAAAAGGTATGCAAGGAATATGTAAAACTTGCATCTATGAAAGTTTGAAAGCAAAACATAAAGAATAAATTTAAGTAGGGGGGCGCCTGGGTAGCTCAGTCAGTTAAGCATCTGCCTTCAGCTCAGGTCATAATCCCAGAGTCCTGAGATTGAGTCCCATATCGGAGAGTCTGTTTCTCCCTCTCCCTCTGCCCCTTCCTCCCACTCATGCTTGCTCTCAAATAAATAAATAAAATCTCTTGAAAAATAAAAATAAATTTAAATAAATATATGTAAAATGTAAGATGTGTGAACCTACAGAGGATAGCTGCAGATCAAATACCTCTACCATGTACTGTCCCTTGTCCTTATATTGGTGTCCAATTTTAGTCCCCGCACTATGTCACCTTCCCTTTGTTTCATCTAACCTCACTGCCTCTCTTAATTCTTTGTAGAATTTGACTTCTTTTTCATTTCTCTTTCATATAGCTCCTCTCCTTTTCCTTGCCACAGAATTCCATCTTTTTGCCCCTTCCCTGCCTACTGCAGACTTTGTCGAGGTGAACTCATTCACTGTCACGTTTCAGCCAATGCTTATACATCAGTGGTTTTGCATATTCATCTCAAACCCGGACCTTTCTCTTTTATGCTCTCAATTCTCATCTCTAAAGCTAGGTTTTCAAATGTAATATTCACAAAACCAAACTCATTCTTCAGTAGTCCCTAGCTGTTCCTTCTCCTCTGTTCCTTAAGATTCTCATGATTCAGATACTGATGTGGTCGAGCATCTCATGGTAGAGATTCTAATAATGTTTCTTTATCCAGTACAAATCCTCCCAGGATAGACCCTCTCTTTCTATCTCCGTGTATTTATTTGTAGATTTGCTTGTTTTACTAGATAATGCATAAATGAGGTATAAAATGCAAAAAAAATGCAAGTTCCCTAATCCTTCTCCTCGCACTTAACTGTTAGATCTCTGTCCAAGACAGCCTTTTCCTCTATAAACATAAATGCACACTTATCTATTTGTGGAAACACACACACATACACACACATGAGGACAACATGTTGTTCTTTCTTTTTTTATCTTTTTTTTTTAATCTAACAGTATATTTTGGAAAATATTCCATATAATTTATAAAGGGAGTCCTCATTAAAAAACAACAACAAAAAAACCTGTTGCAAGTTAGTCCATTAAATGTAGTGTGTATGGCACTCCATAAGTGGAAAAAGCAAAATGTATGATCACAGTAGTGCAAAGGGTAGGAGAGGAGAGATGAAAATATCCTATTATAAAGTTTTCCTACTACACATAAAGTGGTAGGATACCACTTTAAATTAGATTGATATGTTAGAGTTATACTATAAACACTAAAGCAACCACAAAAGTAGTATCTTTTCTTTTTTTTAATTTTTAAAAGATTTAAAAAATTTATTTATTTGAGAGAGAGAATGTGTGAGCAGGAGGGAAGGGAGAAAGAATCTGAAGCAGACTCCATGCTGAGTGCAGAGCCCGACGTGGGGCTCCATGTCATGACCCTGAGATCACAACCTGAGTCCAAACCAAGAGTCCGACGCTTTAACCAACTGAGCCACCCGGTGACCCAAAGATGGTCTTCTCAAATGGGCTTCACAGAGGTCTACCAACAACAGCCTCCAGTATACACCAAATCAATTGATACAAACAAAAGAAGGTCTGTGTTCATCTGTGTTCACAGAAGAAAAGCAATTACCTATCACAGGAATAAATGTAAATATTAACAGCAGAGACCAGGAGAACTTCTCATGGATAGGAGCTCTTCAAGACAAATGGAGACTTTCAATTTTAAGAGCAGACTCTGCCTTGGTTCCTTTTTCTTTCTTCTAAAACCAGCTAATAATTTTGCAGAATGTCGTCTATATTTCTTGCTGGCCTCTTTTACACTGATGAAAATTTCCCTTCTCCTAGTTGCCCAACTTCACACACATATACTAAGTTTTAGGACAAACTGCTTTCTTCATTTCATTGACGTTGACATTTTCCTTTCTGTGTTTTTATTTTCATTCACTTAAGACCGGTTTAAGAAAGGAAAAACAAGAAAGAAACAATGTCTGCTATTTTAAAACTTCAAGTGCCTATTTCTCCTTCAGGAATTTCTTCACACAAAAAAAATGCAGAGCTCTCTACCGGAGATGTTTGTATTTACCTACAGCTACTGTGCTTGATGTTTTGGTTTTCCTGTCTTTCGGGTACTATGTTTGCAAATCTTTATTATTGTTTAAGATACAGGACAGTCCAATTAGGCCGGTAAAAGAAAGGAAAGAAATCATTGGTTTCATGAGTTATAAAATTAAAACAGTTCTTCCTTCTTCTTGTGTCATCAATACATCTTTCCCATATTCCACTAGGCAACATAATTATTGCCAAAGTCAGTTCCAAAAATCCAAATATAAAACTTCAAAAATGTTAGAGAAATAAAATATGTTCTGCTTCTGGAGTGAGAATCTCAGGACACATTGGGAAGGACCTACGGGGATTGCTGCCATCTTACCTTTTCCCAATGTTTCAGAAATCGAAGCAAAGGATTTTGACATGTTTTTCTCATAATGTATTTAACAACTGCTTTGTTCCACCAAGTTAGATTTCTCAAATATCTGGTCCGCGTGGATTATAGAAAGATTCCTGAATATATCACTTCCTCTCCTCTTCCAAGTTCCTCTGGGCTTTCTCACCAAAGGTCACTTGGTCGGTCTCCTCCAAGTGATGACTTCTTATGCTTCCAAGACCTGATGCTGCCCTGGGATGCCCAAAACACAGCTGTCACCACCATCTGCAGATTTTCATTATTTCTGGAAAATATTTTTCTCTTACCCATGTAATATTATGAGCTTTCCTATATACCCCAGTGGGGTAAAATATTCTTTCCCCATCAGCATTATAACCTAAGATAAGGGCAACATTGACTCACCCCCAAAGAGTCCTGTAAAAAGAGTGGCAATCCAACTTTTGGTTTACTCTTTATCTCAGCTTTCATCTCCAAAGGACCTGGGCAACCGTCCAAAGGGGAATAGCTCACAAGTCTAATAGAATATCCCCACATTATCACGCATCTGTTATGAAAATAAATACCTGAGTTCTTGGTTTTCCTTCTAGCAAGTGTCACTGGGTAAAGTGAACCTTCCCATAATCTACATGTAAATAAGTAACCTACATTATAGGATCATTCCTTGCTCAGGATACATTCCTTGCTCTCCTTGCTGTGTTCTCTATGACAGCATCAACGGATGGTGGATCATGATTTCTTTGGGTCTACTGGCAACCAGTGTTTTCAGCAAGGTAGCAGATCGACTGAGGTTCGTTAAGTACTTTCCCTCGCTGCTGACACTGTGCTCAATATTGCACGTACTTAGCTATCACTGTGCTCATTAATAGAAGTATACACTATGATGGTCCCACTTTAGAGGCAGAAAAGGAAGGACACTGAGGCTCCATAATTTATCCACGTAGTAGTAAGTGGTGGAGCCCAGATGAAAACCCAAACAATGCAGCTCCAGGCCTTCCCCTCTCCAAGAGTACTGGCTGTTTCTCACTGCAAAACACACACAAGTCACCGATTTCTTAATCAAAGCCAAATTAAGGGACGATTAGGTTGATTCTGATCTTTTGTTTTTATGAAAAATGTTGTAATGAATACCTTGGTACATAACAGCATTTTACATGAGAGAGTTTATCTATACAATAAATGTCTTTTTTTTTTTTTCCAGAGAGAGAAAGGATGCACGAGCAGGGGGTAGGGGAGGTAGGGGAGGTAGGGCAGAGGGAGAGGGAGAGAGAGAACCTCTAGCAGGCTCCACGTTCAACAGGGAGTCCAGTGCAGGGCTCCATCTCATGATCTTATGACCCTGAGATCATGACCTAAGCCAAAATCAAGAGTCAGATGCCCCACTGACAGCCACCCAGACACCCCTAGAATAAACTTCTTGAAGTAGAATCTTTTAAATCAAAGAGTATGTTCATTTTACATTTTGGGGCATATTGCTAAAATGTTCCCCATAAGCAGTAGTAAGAATTGATATTCCCTAGACCCGTGGATTAGAGTAAAGCAATGTATTTTACAAGTTTTAAGTTATTTTTGGAGTGTATCTACATGTTCTTTGCTTTTCTTCTCCCTCAGGTTTCCTCCTACACTAAATTGATGCAATTATCCAAGGACTTGGACCACAAAGTGTTTTGTTCAAAATATTCAAAACCTAGGCAAAAGTATGTTTTTGATACTTCTGAAGGATAGGGAAGGAGTTATATAAAGTTATCTGGATAATAGGATCTGTCTCCCCATTTCAACTGATATGTCTAAATTTATAGATGTCAAATAGGGGACAACTTTATCATTAGGTTTTCTGGAAATCAGATATTAACTAGACATGAGACAACCTCACTTTTTCCACATAACATATAAATTGTGGAACACCTGAAATATATTCAAAGCAAACTAGCCACAAAATGATTTATGAAAATAAACCTTATGCACAGGGGAAAATTAAAATGGAAAATTTGTCCCAGTAAAGAAAAAATTAACAATTAAGGACTTTGGAGATTTTGTAAGGCAAAATTTTCATATCACAAATTCAAATCTAATTAAAAAAATTTTGCATACCATGATTTTTTCCAAATATTAAATGAAAATTTAATTGACCTTAGTGCTGACATGGGAACAAAAACAATTTATGTAAAGTTATAATAATGTTTAAAGAGATATTATCTCATTTAAATCCAATCATACAAATGCAAGTTTTAAATCAACTTTGGTTTTCAAAATGAGTCAGCTGAATTTTAAAATAATTTAGTTTGCATGATATGATAATGACATGTTTAGCATGCTCTCAAATTGAGTGACTAATAATAACCCATCATCTGCTCCTGTTGGCTCAATTAAGTCCCAAAACAGCCAGGTGAGATAGGAATTTTCATCTCCCTGTTACAGATAAAGCTAGAATTCAAGAAGGTGAAGTGACTTACAGACATGCCTAGGCAGAGATAGCTGTGATACATCTCAAATTCCACAGGTTCTGGACAGCAGATCTAGTCATGATTAACCAGAAAATATTTTGTCTGATTATTGAATGTCAGTTGATCTATCAGTGATACTTTGACCCCCGATTTTGAACGTTGGTTGTTTTAAATTCCTGCTACTTTAGTTTTACTTGTTCAAAATGAACTGGAGGGAGCACATTAGTTTTTAGGAGTCAATGATTTAACCCTTTGCACTGCCAAGACCTCCAGGTAAACCTAGATATTGGGGCATGATCAGTAGCTTGACCATGACTCCTTTAATATACTTTCATTATCCATGGTAGAAAGAGGGACAACTTACTATTAAAAACTAATATTGTAACTTTCACAAGTCACAAACTCAGGTGCCCCCAAGAGTCTCACAATTTGAGGAGTAGGCTGGAATAGGGCTATGGGGAGTAGGAGGGCCAGAGGCATACGGAAGGAACATGCTTTGCTAGAAATGCCCAACTTCAGAAACACAGGCTGGGCTTGCGGTTTTGGTGTCAGTACCTTGGCTATTTTATCAGAATTGAAGTTGAATAGTCATATCCAGAACTATAACAACAACAACAATAGGAAAATAATTTAAATTGGATTCCAAAAAATAAATAAATAAATAAACCGGTTGTTCATCATAACACCTAGCAGAATAAAGTATATTTTAAACATATATTTCTTTTCAGCCTTTTTAGGAAAGAAAATACTAATTAAAAAAAAAAAAACACTATATGCATATTTAGGCACAATAGGCTAAAAGCCTTCCCTACACAAATTTTTAAATTTAAATACACTGTTACTCAGATCTAACAACACAAGCCCAGTTCTAGATCTCAAAAGAGACGTAAGCTAAAAATAAGAGAAGAATGTGCTGTTGCCCACATTCTTCAGTGTGTTACCACCTCTTCTCCCTGGGAGACTTCACAGGGCTGTAAAGTTTGCAGTGACCATGGCTCTGCAGGGGGCTTCTCTCCTCCAAATCTCTGACCTCTTTTTTATAGTACCTTCCCAAAAGGAAAATGAAGTTCTGCATATTTTATACAGGGGATGATAGAATAAACTAAGCCCACTTTGAAAACAAAAAACTTCCCAAAACCCTATGCTGTATTGTCGTGCATTTGATTTTAAGTTCTTTAATATTCTACACTTTCTAAGTGAAGGAATGCTGACTACATTTTTCATTATATTAGATGAGTCCAAAAACTTTTTTCAGGATCTAGCTAAAAATCCAATTCGCTAGCACTTAAAATACCTTGCAGAAGAAATCCATAGGTCCCCCACCACTCCCCGTTCATAACCAAGACTAAAGAATCTGTCATTTAACATATCCACACCCAAGGTCATTATCTTTCCCCATGATAGCCTTTCCTTCATCTTAAGTTTTTAATGAGTTCTTCAAGGTGCAGCTTTAGTAATCATCCATGACATGGGTTGTGATTATCCTGATAATGAGAGCTCTCTCTATCTCTCCTGAAACTTTCTAGCATCTGTCTGCAATATTCAGATACTTTGTATAGTTCTACTTATTTGTACATAGTTACCATCTCCAGTGACTGTAGGCTCCAAAAAGACAAGGGCAATGTTGTATTCCTTAACTGTATTTTACTAAGGAGATGAACAGTAAGTATAGTTAATGTAAGTTTCTGTCAAGGAATGAGTAGCCTTGTCACAAAGCATCTTCTGGATAATAAATACTCAATACAATTTTTGATTTTTTTTTTAATGGGTTCCCAAGCCCATAATGATAGACAAGAAAGAAATGCAAACAACAAAGTTGTTCTGTTTTTCTAGGACATCATACGAACATGCCAATTTTTTAGAATAACATAAAAATTATAGTATAAACAGGAGAAAAGACAAAGCTTTAAGTTGCATTTTTATATTTTGGGGTGAGGAAGGGAACAAAAAATAAGAACACTAAAGTTTCTATTTTCTTGATTTGTCCTTGAGCTTTAAAATGTTTAAATAATTAGCAAAGGGGAGCCTATGGCTCAGTGGGTTAAAGCCTCTGCCTTCAGCTCAGGTCATGATCCCGACATCCTGGGATGGAGCCCCGAATTGGGCTCTCTGCCCAGCGGGGAGCTTGCTTCCTCCTCTCTCTTCCTGCTTCTCTGCCTACTTGTGATCTCTGTCTGTCAAATAAATAAAATCTTTAAAAAAATAATAATTAGCAAGAATAAGTGTTAATATTATTTACATTTAGTAAAATATTTCATGTAAACTGAAATAAATACTTTCCAGACAAATATATTATACTTTGACTATCATAATTTTTTCACCATTTAAAGAAAAATGCATAAATGGTCACATGGAAAGTTAGAATTGCAATAAGTCAGATTCTATTTCTTCGTATTTACAATACACTGTATCATTTCTTTTGGTTCACTGTTTAAATACAGGAATTATGCTGTTACAGAAGTTAAAGAGAGGCACTGTACCCAGAGAAAATTCCAGTGATTCTGAACTGTTGCAGACAGACAACTAGAACGATGCTTTGTCCCTGAGTCCATACCTGTGTGGACCTGTATAGGGAGACAAAAAATATCCCAGAGGTACTTCCATATAGAATTTATAAAGGAGTAAGTAATTTTTTAAAAAGTGCCAATTTGAAACTTGGCACTTGAGTAGTTGCCCCAGCAATTGTTTAGAATTTAGACCAACAAGAGATCTCTTTTTGGCAGGAAGATTTTATTATTGACATTGTTTTGAGATGCTGATTCTTGGTGATAATAAGAAGCAGACTGAACTTTAGTCAGCATTCTTTTCTTTCTTTCTTTCTTTCTTCCTTTCTTCTTTCTTTCTTCCTTTCTTTCTTTCTTTTTTTTAATTTCTCCATACAGTACAATCCTGGACTTCAGTCCTGAGCTTGTGATTCCACTGCCTGAAAGCTGCATTCCTTAACTGGGATAATGAATGTGAAAATACCCAGCACCCGGCCCCCACAGGTTAGTTGATGGGGAGGTGATTGCTGGAGGGAGTGTTTGTCAATGGCAGACTCCAACCTTTGCAAAATATGCAGAAGCTTCTTTTTAATCCACATTCAAGTTTAGCATGTCAGAATAAGACTTTAAATCTTGACCATTCTCCCAATGTTACTGTAGATTTTTTTCTTTTAAGATCACATGCATAAAAGTTTTTAGCTCTTAAAATTAATTACATTAAAAAAACAAGCATAATATCCTCTAGTTCCATCCCTGTCATCGCAAATGGCAAGATTTCATTTCTTTTGATGGCTGCATAGTATTCCATTGTGTATATATACCACATCTTCTTGATCCATTCATCTGTTGATGGACATCTAGGTTCTTTCCATAGTTTGCCTATTGTGGAGCAAAATAAGTCAATCAGAGAAAGACAACTATCATATGATCTCCCTGATATCAGGAAGTGGAGATGCAACATGGGGAATTTGGGGAGTAAGAAAAGAATAAATGAAACAAAATGGGATTAGGAGGGAGACACCATAAGACACCATAAGAGACTTTTAATGTCACAAAACAAACTGAGGGTGGCAGTAGGGAGGGGCTAGGAAGAGAGTGGTTGGGTTATGGACATTGGGGAGGGTATGTGCTATGGTGAGTGCTGTGAAGTGTGTAAACCTGGTGATTCACAGACCTGTACCCCTGGGGCTAATAATACATTATATGTTAATTAAAAAAGTTAAAAAATTTTAAAAAATGAGACCTCCTTTCTCACTTTTCACTTACGATATCAATACAATGAAATAGCAGTGTGGTTCCCAAATAGGTTTATAACTGAGCTCCTCAATCAAAGCTGTTGTTTCTTTTCCCCAATTTCATGAGTTTTGAGCAGTGTGACCTTGGGCAAATTTCTTAACATCTTAAAGCCTCCATATAATGGTTACTAGCAATAGTACTTGCTTTCATGAGATTGTCTTAAGGATTAAATTAATTAATCTGCATAGAGTATGTTGTACCATCTCTGGAATAGCGAGTGACAAAGCATTCAAAATTATTAGCTACTACTATTAATATCATAATAATTAGATAAATCAAACCAAAAGAGTCCCTTGTTTCTCCCCCTCCTCCTTCTGTGTTTCTCTAAATTCTATACTGCTGCCACCAAAAAGAGGGTCATCAAGGTTTATCATTGTTTATTTCTTCTTCTTCTTCTTTGCTCTCTCTAGTTTTTAAAATCCTTTTAATTTAATCTCTCTGACAATTATTTATCACTGGTGTTGCTTGTACACAGTGTTTGCAATTCTGGATTGTAGTTCCTTGAGAGATAGCACTACTTTAAATATTAAAACACCCACCATTTTGTCAGTGAAATATTGTCACTTCTAGATTTTAAAAATTTATATTTTGGAGAATCATTTTAGGTCAAGGACTTCATGTATTAAGAAGAGGAAGGAGGAGATGGAAGAGGGGGGAAAGGGAAGAAGAAGGAGGAGGAGGACGAGTAAAAGGGGAAGAAGGAGAAGAAGAAGGGATCGGGGAGAGGGAGAAGTCAGGGAGGAAGAGGAGGGTGTGATCTGCATACCTGGGCAGGTCAATACCAGAGTAAATCTCAATTAGCAAAAATATATCCTGGTGTTATCCAGAGTCAGGTACAACAAAAATCCTTACCTAGGCCAAGACTTTTAGGACAAGTGGAATATATGTGCAAATAAATAAATAAATCCATCAATGAATAATGAAACTAAAGGAAATAACAAGACCAAATGCTTTGCTGGAGAAACAAAAAAATAAAACAGCTCAGTTTGACACTAATAGAATGTTACACCATTTTCAAAAACAAAAATTCATTCAAAAAGCAATTCATAAAGTTACCAAACGAAATACTGGAATTGTTGAAAATGGTAACGGAAGAAAACATTTTGATTAGCTAAAAGCAAACTCAATCTACCACCCCACTCCCAACTAGTTAAAATCAGAAAAAGTTTTTTATTATCACCTGGAATTTTTTCACAAAAACACACTTATTATTTGACTATGGCCCAATTGATTCATGTTGATTTGAAAAGTCAATGACATTCCATTTTTAATATATGATTTTCCTTATTTTATGTGGTGCTGACTTTATTTTAAATTAAATTAAGGTTTATTAATTCTACCCGCTAATAATTTATATTAGAATTATAAGCTTCTTCAATTTAACCTACGTTACATAGTACCTCTAAAAATGTTTTATCAAAAGCAAATACCTCCCTTCAAAGACCTTATAAGCTTGTACATAAAATGTATTACAGTTGTAGTATGGTAATTTTATTTTATTAATTTAATTCCATAACATCATAGTTCGGAATTAGAAACTAGTAGGAATACCAGTATTTCAGCATTTCTCAAATTCAACCTCAGAATACAAGTGCTGTAGTCATTCTGCTGTGCTAGCTTGCTCTAGTGAAGAGATAGTACTCACAATCTTTCTTCAGCTGATCTTCAACTCAGTTGATCTTTATGATTTCTGGGTTAAAGAACATGCCGGAAACATGCCAGGTGGCCATGACACTCAGCAATTTTTTATTCTACATTAATCTTTTTTTCCGGTTTGAGAAATCTGGTATATGATTTTTCAGTACATTTCACACAAAATCATACAGGCAAATTTAGATGCATCCTGAACATTCACTTGTGTCTGCACATGAAAGCTGATTAAATACCTGGTTTTCCTTTAAATTTGTAAATGAAACCTTGTTCTAATATATTAGTGTTGAAGGAAACAAGGAGGGATTCCATGGGATGTTTTCTATGTCACCTTGAAGAAATTTTCATACACCATCTGCTGGTTTATTGAGCATACAGAATGGCAATGTTGATGAATTCTTCCTTAGGAAATGATACATATTGACATAACCACCAGGCATAGCCTAATGATCAGCAGCATGCCAAGGTGCTTTGAAATACATCCAGCTTAAATTATCCATAGGTCTTTTGTATTTGTGAAGTGACTAATGCTCTAAATAATCTATTTTGGTTAGTGCTGTGCTTCATTTATCCATGCTGGTAAATGTGTCTTTCAAACCAGTTCAGAAATGAAATGCTTCCCTGTCTTCCTTGTCCTTGTGGGTTGTCATCTGAGAATTCTTACCCTGTTAAGGAGGTACAGGCTGAAAAAGTCAGTCTCGTTGAATGTCAAAAATAATTTAGAAACTGTTCTCTCTATTTTATTCCTTGGACTTACTAACATGGGTGTAGGAAGGAAATTACAATGATAGCTTTGAAATGAGAATTATTCTATACATCATTAAGAGTGAAGTCTTGACTCCCAAACCAGGAGGAAATTCAATTCAACTTTTTAAAAAATTATTGTTATTAATATATAATGTATTATTTGTCCCAGCAGTACAGGTCTGTGAATCATCAGCCTTGCACATTTCACAGTACTCATCATAGCACATACCCTCCCTGGTGCCCATAACCCAACCACCCTCTCCCTACCCCTTCACACCCCAGGAGCCCCCAGTTTGTTTTGTGAGATTAAGAGTCCTTTGTGGTTTGTCTCCCTCCCGATCCCATTTTATTTCATTTTATTCTTCCCCAGCCCCCACAAACCCCCGTCCTGCCTCTCAAATTCCTCATATCAGAGAGATCATATGATAATTATCTTTCTCTGATTGACTTATTTCGTTCAGCTTAATACCCTCCAGTTCCATCCACATCATTGCAAATGGCAAGATTTCATTTCTTTTGATGGTTGCATAGTATATCATTGCATATATATATATATATATATACCACATCTTCTTTATCCATTAATCCATTGATGGACATCTAGTTTCCTTCCATATTTTGGCTCTTGTGGACATTGCTGCTATAAACATTTGCCCCTTTGGGTCACTACATTTGTATCCTTAGGGTAAATCCCAGTAGTTCAATTGCTGGGTCATAGGGTAGCTCTATTTTCAACTTTTTGAGGAACCTCCATGCTGTTTTCCAGAGTGGCTGCACCAGCTTGCATTCCCACCAGCAGTGTAGGAGGGGGCCCCTTTCTCCACATCTTTGCCAACATCTATCATTTCCAGACTTATTAATTTTATTAGCCATTCTGATTGGTGTGAGTGGTATCTCATCATGGTTTTGATTTGCATTATTATTTCTCTTCTCTTGCTGGGTTTAGGCTTTCTTTGCTGTTCTTTCTCCAGCTCCTTTAGGTGTAGGGTTAGGTTGTGTACTTGAGACCTTTCTTGTTTCTTGAGAAAGGCTTGTATCACTATATACTTTCCTCTCAGGACCACTTTTGCTGTGTCCCAAAGATTTTGAACAGTTGTGTTTTCATTTTCATTTGTTTCCATGAGTTTTTTCAATTCTTCTTTAATTTCCTGGTTGACCCATTCATTCTTTAGTAGGATGCTCTTTAGCCTCTATGTATTTGAGTGCTTTCCAACTTTCCTCTTGTGATTGAGTTCTAGCTTCAGAGCATTGTGGTCTGAAAATATGCAGGGAATGGTCTCAATCCTTTGGTACTAGTTGAGACCTGATTTAGGACCCAGGATGTGATCTATTCTGGAGAATGTTCCATGTTCATTAGAGAAGAATGTGTATTCTCTTGCCTTGGGATGGAATGTTCTGAATATATCTGTTATGTCCATCTGGTCCAGTGTGTCATTTAAGGCCTTTATTTCCTTGTTGATCTTTTGCTTAGATGATCTATCCATTTCAGTGGGGGAGATGTTAAAGTCTCCTACTATTATTTTATTATTTTCAATGTGTTTCTTTGATTTTGTTATTAATTGGTTTATATGGTTGACTGCTCCCATTTTAGGGGCATAGATATTTGGAATTATTAGATATTCTTGTTGGAAAGACCCTTTAAGTATGATATAGTGTCCTTCCTCATCTCTTATTACAGTCTTTGGCTTAAAATTTAATTGATCTGATATAAGATTGTCACCCCAGCTTTCTTCTGATGTCCACTAGCATGGTAAATTGCTTTCCACCCTCTCACTTTAAATCTGGAAGTGTCTTTGGGTCTAAAATGAGTTTCTTGTAGATAGCATATTGATGGGTTTTGTTTCTTAATCCATTCTGATACCCTGTGTCTTTTGATTGGGGCATTTAGCCCATTTACATTTATGGTAACTATTGAAAAATATGAATTTAGTGCCATTGTATTGCCTGTAAGGTGACTGTTACTGTTTATTATAGTCTCTGTTTCTTTCTGGTCTGTTACTCTTAGGCTCTCTCTTTGCTTAGAGGACCCCTTTAAATATTCCCTGTAGGAAATATGTTAGCAAATTTTTTTAATTTTTGTTTGTCCTAGAAGCTTTTTATCTTTCCTTCTATTTTCAATGAAAGCCTAGCTGGATATAGTATTCTTAGCTGCATATTTTTCTTATTTAATGCTCTGAATATATCATGCCAGTCCTTTTTGGCCTGCAAGGTCTCTGTGGATAACTCTGCTGCCAACCTAATATTTCTTCCATTGTATGTTACAGACTTCTTGTCCCGAGCTGCTTTCAAGATTTACTCTTTGTCATTAAAACTTATAAGTTTTACTATTAGATGACAGGGTGTTGACCTATTTTTATTGATTTTGAGGGGCTTCTCTATGCCTCCTGGATTTTGATGCTTGTTTCCTTTGCCATATTAGGAAAATTCCCTACTATAATTTGCTCCAATATACCTTCTGCTCCTCTATCTCTTTCTTCTTCTTCTGGGATCCCAATTATTCTAATGTTGTTTCATCTTATAGTGTCACTTATCTCTCGAATTCTCCCCTCATGGTCCAGTAGTTGTTTTTCTCTCTTTTGCTCAGCTTCTCTATTTGTCAGTTGGTCTTCTATATCACTAATTCTCTCTTCTGCCTCAATTATCCTAGCAGTAAGAGCCTCCATTTTTTATAGCACCTCATTAATAACTTTTTAAATATCAATTCGGTTAGATTTTAGTTCTTTTATTTCTCCAGAAAAGGATTTCATTTCTCCAGAAAGGGAATCTCTAATATTTTCCATGCCTTTTTCGAGCCCAGTTAGCACCTTGATAATCGTTATTCTGAACTCTAGTTCTGATATATTACCAGTGTCCATATTGATTAGGTCCCTAGCCATCAGTACTGCCTCTTGTTCTTTTTTCTTCTGGTGAGTTTTTCCACCTTGTCATTGTATCCAGATAAGAATATATGAATGAGTAAATAAAATACTAAAAGGGTGGCAAAGACCCCAGAAAAATATATGCTAACTGAGTCAGAAGAGACCCAAAATGAGGGGGAAGAAGAAGAAAGGGGGGGGACATATATATATATATATATATATATATATATATATATATATATATCTGAATAGAACAGAGCCTCCCACTTGAGTTTATTATGGTCTCTTAGAAGAAATTACCTCCCAAAATGTTAAAGAAAGAAAAACTTTTTAATATACAACAATAAAGGTAAAAACGATGAAGGGATGGCATATGACTGTAAAGATGAAAATTTAAAAAGATTCTTAAAAAGGAATTGATAAGATAAGTTGGTTAGAAAAAGAAAAAAAAGAAAAGAAAAAGAGGAGAGAATGTGATCAGGCTGGAGACTAGAACAAAGCCATGTGCTAGATTTAGGGAATACTTTGATCTGTTAGAAGAAATTGTATCTCAAAATTTTAAAGGAAAAAAACTTATATGTATATAAAAAATAAGGTCAAATACAATGAAGAGATAAAATAGGACTATAACAATGAAAATTTAAAAAGATTTTTTTAAGTTATTGCTAAGATAAAATAGTTCAAAAACGTTACAAGAGTGAAGAGAAAAGTTAAAAAAATAGGATAAAAAAATTAAATTAAAAAATTAACTTTGCAAGACTAAAGGATCATGGGGGTGGAAAGCCATGAATTCTATGTGTTGCTTTCCCCAAGCTCTGGAGTTCTAGAGTTCTCCTTGATCAGTGAACTTGGTCTTGGCTGGACCGCCCTTGCCAGGAGCTCGGCTAAGTAATCTGCTTGGGTTCACTCTCAGGAGCTTTTATTCTCTGAACATTTTCCATAGAGCTCTGGAGGATGGGAGTGAAAATGGTGGCCTCCCAATCTCCAGTGCCATAGGAACCGAGAGCTCAGGGCTCCACTCCTCAGTGCACCCTCAGAGAAAAGCAGTCAGTCCCTCCTGTCTCCCTGGTCTCTAGCCACATTCTGTGATCAACCAGGCTGTGACAGGGCATTTCTATCTCTCACACACAGCCCCATTTGGAGTCTCCAAACCCAGAAGATTCCTGCCATGTGCTCCCACACCATTCCTTCCAGAGTAGGAAGGAGGGGGTCTCTCTGGATCTACCACTTGTGGGGTCCCTGCTGGAAGAGCAGTGGTCCAACTGTGTCTTGGGTCACGGTTTAAGGTAAGCCCATCTCTGCAGCCAGCTTCCCCTCTCTGATACCTAGGAGCTCTGCCACACTCAGACACCTCCAGCCTTTCTGTGATCCCAAGGACCTGAGACCACACTGTCCCCATGAGGGCTCCACCCTGGCTTAGCCTCTGGAGCAATGTCTTTCAGTGGTCAGGCTTTTAAATGTTCTGTTTTTGTGCTCTGCTACTTCACCGCTTGCCTGGGGCCAGCCCCTCCCCCTGCTGTCTATCTTCCTGTTGCTTCGGATTCCCCTCTCTGCAGGTCCTACCTCACCGAAAGTGGTCAACTTTCTGTTTCTAGAATGCTGCTCATCTTCTCTTCTATCTCCTGTTGAGTTTGTGGGTGTTTGGAATGGTTTGATAACTACCTAGCTGACCTCCTGGGACCTAATGATATTTCAATCTCCTATTCCTCCACCATCTTGCTTCCTCCCTCTTTTTTTTTTTTTTTTTTTTTTTAAATTAACACATAATGTAGTATTTGTCTCAGGGGTACAGGTCCATGATTCATCTATCTTACACAATTTGCAGCACTCATAATAACACATACCCTCCCCAATGTCCGTCACCCTCCCTCCCTATCCCTCTCACCCTCTTCTACTCCAGTAACCCTCAATTTGTTTCCTGAGATTAAGAGTCTCTTATGGTTTGTTCCCATCTCTGGTTTTGTCTTGTTTCATTTTTTCCTCTCTTCCCCTATGATTCTCTGTCTTGTTTCTCAAATTTCTCATATCAGTGAGATCATACGATAATTGTCTTTCTCTGGTTCACTTATTTTGCTTAGCGTAATACCCTCTAGTTCTATCCATGCTGTTACAAATGGCAAGATTTCAGAGTTTTTTTGATGGCTGCATAGTATTCCGTTATGTATATATACCACATCTTTATCCATTCATCTGTCAATGGACATCAAGGCTCTTTCCATAGTTTGGCTATTGTGGATCAATACAACTTTTTCTTTTTTTTTTTTTTTAAGATTTCATTTATTTATTTGACACAGAGAGAGAGAGAGATTACAAGTAGGCAGAGAGGCAGGCAGAGAGAGGAAGGGAAGCAGTCTCCCTGCTGAGCAGAGAGCCCAACACAGGGCTTGATCCCAGAACCCTGGGATCATGACCTGAGCTGAAAGCAGAGGCCCTAACCCACTGAGCCACCCAGGCGCCCTGGATCAATACAACTTCTTAAACAGAAAAAGTTGGGAGTCCAAATATGGTTAATGAGGAGAGAGAGGTTGCTGATATAATTAATAAATAATTTTTAAAATTGAGCAAGGAGGTTTTTATGAATCATGGCATCAATTATAGTATACAGAATCATAGGAAAAATCATGGAGTATGTCAAAATCTCAATTATACAACTTAATTTATGGATACATAGGCTGAAAGCCTCAAAGGAAAATAGAAACATTCAGTCTATCATTCGATGCCCAGAATTTTGGTATTGCTTCATAAGTGAAGGTATGAGACAGGGTTCCATTCAAGAACTAGAATCACTCTAAATACTAAACAGAACAGAATTAAATCTAAGAATTTTATAAAAATCCTTTGGAGAACTGGGCATGTGGATTGATCCAGGCCTCTAGATCTGACCTCTGTCAGAATCAGAAAGTCAGGGAATTAGGAATCACTGATGAAACTACTGAATTAAAAAAAAAAAAAGTGTACCACTATTATGTTCCAAGGACAAAAATGTCATTGCTGGAACAATGCCCATGGTTCCCTCAAAACTGCTGCTTGGAACATTGGCCCTTGGGGACCAACTGTCTCCTTCAGGGCAATTTCTTCCTGACATGATTAATTCTGCTTCTCAAGTGTAACTTTCAGCAGAACATGGTATAAATCAAGCAAGGAGATGTCTCCAACTCACTTCCATCTTCTTGGGCTCTGGCAACTATATTGGGGAAGCTTATTTTAAACATGGAACTGTAGATACCAGAGAGCCTGGGTGGTCTTCCAGCCTCTGCAATGCAGAAAGACCCATTAGAAAAAAGTGAGAATGTATCTCAATTCTATACCAATTAGCCATATTCAATATATTTACAAAGTGTTTTCAATATATTTTCAAAGTGTTGTCCGAATGACATGCACTCCTCATAATAACCCATCAAGATAGAAAGTGCTGGGGCACCTGGGTGGCTCAGTGGGTTAAAGCCTCTACCTTCGGCTCAGGTCATGATCCCAGGGTCCTGGGATCGAGCCCCGCATCGGGCTCTCTGCTCAGCGGGGAGTCTGTTTCTCCCTCCCCCTCTGCCTGCCTCTCTGCCTGATTGTGCTCTCTCTCTCTTTGTCAAATAAATAAAATCTTTTTTTTTAAAAAAAGAAAGTGCTCTAACATTTAACAGAGAAGAAAATGTACCATGTGCATTGTTCCATGTCTAGATTACAGGTGGAATAAGGTGCCAGGAGAAGTAACTCTGCACCCCAGATTTGCTTTTGAGCTCCTCCACATTGATGCCACACTGCCTCTACTGGGCTTTGCTGAGTAAAGCTGGTATCTGTATCTTGATTATCAAACATCTACAAAAATAAAGATGTATTTGGTTAAAATTTAAAGGAGAAAGGCCATCAGGTGAAAAAGAATATATACCTCTATAATAAATATGAAGAAATAACATTCTGAAATTGAATAAGAGATTACCTTTATTGAATCAAAGAAATGGATTGCCCCAAATTGCCCAAAAAAGTGATTGTATAGGTCCTGGTATAAGGGAAATAGTCAATTTATAGTAGTTTTAAATGGCAGATGTGGTTACAAAACACTGTAAAATATTTAGAAAAGCAAAATATATGAGGACTATATCAAAATTAAATGGCTACTTCCAGATAATGGTAATTTGAGTGTCTTTATTGTTTTGAGATTCTTCTTCCTTTTCATTATGAAATGAAAACAAAATTCTATATATTTTTTTAAGATTTTATTTATTTATTTGACAGACAGAAATCACCAATAGGCAGAGAGGCAAGCAAAGAGAAAGGGGAAAGTAGGCTCCCCGCTGAGCAGAGAGCCCAATGCGGGGCTCCATCCCAGGACCCTGGGATCATGACCTGAGCTGAAGGCAGAGGCTTTAACCCACTGAGCCACCCAGGCGCCCCCCAAATTCTATATTTTTGAAACACTGAAATTTATCTTATAAACTTAAACATGGATAACTTTATTTTTTGTGCCAATAAACTGGAGCTAGGATAATACATTTTTCTTTCTGAGACCTTAAAAAAACCACACACACATACACACACGCTCACACTCATACACATCCACTCACTCACATAAACAGCTCTAGTACAGATATGTAATGCTTAAAAGCATGTTTAAAAGCATGTAATGTTTAAAAACTTGGTTGTGAATTATTATCCCAATCAGATATAATTAGCCAGGGACACCTGGGTGTCTCAGTTGCTTAAGAGGCCGCCTTAGGCTCGGGTCATGACCCCAGAGTCCTGGGATCAAGTCCCATATGGGGCTTCTTGCTCGTCAGGGAGTCTGCTTCTCTCTCTGCCTCTGCCTGCCACTCTGCCTGCTTGTGCTCACTCTCACTCTTTCTCTCTCTGACAAATAAATAAATAAACAAAATACTTTTTAAAAAAGATATAATCAGCTCATCATTTATTTTTTCCATGGATATACTAAAAGCTAATAATGCTATTATTACTACTAAATATTATTATTACTTTTCAGATCTCACCTCCATACCATTATACCCTGCACTCTGCATCAGGTAATAATACTTGGTACTGAACTGAACTCCAGTTTAAGGAGGTAAAACATGTTGAAGAAATAAGCAAATACTGTGCATCATAAGTACAGACCTAATATCCATGGGTAATTTATAGCTTCCTACGTCAAACGCTGATGGAAGGCAGTTGAGAATGGAGTGCGGATTAAGCCGAGATGAAATGTCAAGGGGATCCAGTAGGGATTAGCTGCTACTGTTTTGGAATCTCAGGACTATGGAATGCTAGATGGCACCGCTCAAAATTCTAGCTCAACAGATTTCATCGTTATAGGTTCCCCTCCCCCCAGTAGCGCCGGTCGCCTCCAGAGCATCTCCACGTCTGTTTCCTAATTGCTCACTTTCTCTCCCCAAAATATATTGTGATCCCTTTCAGGAATAACTCTGGTGCCCTCCCAAGCTCGGCAGTCTCCTCTCTGACTTTTCTGTCCAGAAATGGACGTTGGCCAAGACATTCTTGGTGGATGATTTATCGTCTCCACTATTGCTATTACTGACAGCGCTGAAAACCTAGATGGGCGCGGAAGGCTCTCCTGCGGGACATCACACTGTTGATGACACGGCCTCACTATTGTCGCTCATTCGCTTTGCTTAACTCTCAGACCTCACTTCTTGCTGACCACCCCCCCCCCACTCAAGTTATGAACTGCCTGTATTTTTTTAGTCGTCCTTGTGTATTTGACGAATGCAAACAAAATTTGAATATTTGCTCAAGCAGAATATTGCGACATAATCTATAAATTCATGCCATGACCCGCCCAGAGAGTACCCATAAGATTCGTTTATTCATTATTTTTTAGGAAAAGGTAGGTATGCTCAGAATCATGACATTTTCAAATAGGGGAAATGTGGCTCCTTTATGCGGTAAATAGGAGATCTCAACCAGTAAGACCCTGCATCTGAATCACATGAGGAGAGCTGGCAGATGGACCCTGAAGAATTCAAGTTCGGTAAAATGAACTATAGATCTCACTGGGCTCCTCTTCCTTACTTTTCCCATTTTTCTCCCCACTCACTTAACCATAGAAGCCTTAGTGCCTAGGAGGGTCTGGGAAGAGAATGGGGAGGTGGGGGGGGGCAGATAAGGGAGAAGAGAGTGGAATGGGACAGAATTTGGGGAAGTTTGAGGAGTAATAAAGAACGGAAACTTCTACTGTCACTGGAAAGTCAGATGCAAGAACAGCAGGAGCTCCCACTGTGAGCTGCGTAGCTGGTGATTTCATCCCCGAGGCAGCTGTAACAGAGCTCATTCCAAAGAAGGAATCAGTAACTGTTTATAAAAAGGGCAGAATTGCTCAACTGCCATCCCAAGCCTGTGACTGTACCTGTTTGTGTGATGAGTGTCAGAATGTTTTGGGACACCTCTCACTATTCCCAGTTACCGGAAACAGGTTATAGCATTGTTGGGGGAGTGTTTGGGGAGAAGGGCTTGGCACATACCTCCCTGCACCTTTCAGAGAGGGACAAAACAATTTTTATATCAGTAATGTGGAGGAACTGCCAAAAGTGCAAGAAAAATCAGCTAAGTGAAATGTGAACATGTCACTGAAAAAATCAGTAGGATATTAACCTAAAAATGCTGTTAGCACTTTTGATCCTGGTTATAAAAATATTGAACAATTGATACAAATGGGCAATGACCAGGACAAATAGATACAAGGTAGTGTGTTGGAAAAGGGCCCTAGAGGGTCCAGGTGTCTAGTGGAAGGACTGGGGTGACCCAGACATTAATATGTATTTTATTACTATAATGATCTATACAGACAAAACAATGTGTTACCCTAAACTTTAAGCTCTGCCCTGATATCACCCAGATGTAATTCAAGTGTTGATGGCACATCGTTCATGATCTCTAGCAGCCTGATGTTCTGTCTAACAACCAGTAGGAACTTGCTTATTCATAGGGCACATAACTTTGCACAATTTACAATATGCCTCTTTTACGGTACTTCAGTCATTCTGCATTTTCACAATGGCTAGTTATGGTTTCTTTACCAGATACTTTGATTCATATGAAAATAATGTCAAAATAAATTCTGTCGTTTTTCACAGACATTCTAAGAGTTTCGCTACCATCTTAATCAAGGGTACTAATGTGTGAAATAATGAAATATTTCATCAAATGTTTTCTCAGTCAGTGTACAACTAATACGAATCTAAATAAGATTTCCAATCAGGAGTCTGCATCAAAATTTACCAGGAAAGACAAAATATCAAAATAAGCTTGAACTTTTAAAGAATATTTGTATTAAAACTTCAATTTTTTTATTGAGATATAATTGACATACAATATGACATTAGTTTCAGGTAGACAATATAATGATTTGATCCTTATTTCTATTGCAAAATGATCAGCTCAGTAAATCTAGTTAATATCACCATAAATCGTTACAAAAGTTTTTTCTTGTGATGAGGAGTTTAAGATCTACTCTCTCAGCAACTTTCAAATATGCGATACAGTTTTGTTAACCATAGTCACCATGATATATATTACATCCTATGAAATGTTTATTCTATAACTGAAGATTTTTGTACCCTTGGACTCCCCTCACCCATTTTGTCTGCCTCTCAACCCCAGCCTCTGGGCAACCACCAATCACCTATATCTATGAACTTGGGTTTTTGTTGTTGTTGTTGTTGTTGTTGGGTTGTTTTGAGGGGGGGTTACCTTTTTTAAAAAAATTTAAATATACATGAGATCATATGGTGTCTGTTTTTCTCTGACTTTTTAAACTTTGCATAATGCCTTCAAGGTGCATCCATGCTGTTGCAAATGGCAAGATTTCCTTCATTTTTATTTCTATGGCTGAATAATATTCCTCTGTGAGATATATATACATATATGAACATTTTTATTATCCAATCATCTATTAGTGGACAGGTGTTGTTTCCACATCTTGGCTATTATTAATAATGCTGCAATGAACATGGGGTGCATATATCTTTTCAAGATAGTGTTTTTGTTTTCTTTGGTAGGATTGGTGGATCATATGGTAGTTCTGTTCTATTTTTAGTTTTTTGAGGAAACTTTATACTGTTTCCATAGTGACGGTACCAGTTTACATTCCCAACAACAGTGCACAAGTGTTCCTTTTTCCCACATCCTTGCCAACACTTATTATTTCTTGAAAACTTCCATTTCTTAGATTGCTTTTTATTATCATATTCTACAGACATGTTTAGAGATGCTTGCTCAAGTTCAGTTAGGTGTGATTTTCGTGTTTTCACCCAGCTTACTGTGAAACATAGTGTTTGTGATAGATATACCTACTAACTTATCAAATTAAGAGTGTCAAGTAACAAGTAGGTAACTATAAGAATTATGTGTATTTTTTGACACTGCATTTTTTTTAATTAAGTTCAGAATTTCACACATTGCTGTATTAAACACATCCAACTATTTTATATTTAAGAAAGTACATAAAAATTGTTCACCAGAGTTTTCTGTCTTCCAGAGCATTTTTACATGATTTAAGATTTTAAAAAGTCAATGTATAAATAACGCCAAGTCCTTTTTGAGAACTTTAAGAAGAAATATATGTGAAATAGTCAAAGAGAAATCAAATAGACTAAACTTCAGGGAAAAATTCTTTCCCATATAAGATGAAATAGTACTCTAAAGGAAGTGAAGGGGGCACCTGGATGGCTCAGTGGGTTAAGCCTCTACCTTCGGCTCGGGCCATGGTCTCAGGGTCCTGGGATCAAGCCCCTCATCAGGCTTTCTTCTTAGCAGGGAGCCTGCTTCCCCCTCTCTCTCTCTCTGCCTGCCTTCTCTCTGCCTACTTGTGATGTCTCTCTCTGTCAAATAAATAAATAAAATCTTAAAAAAAAAAAAATAAGGAAGCAGAGAACCAACTGGAATAAAAGCCCCGGAGGCCACAGGATAAGCTGATATGAAAGAATATAACATAGGGTGTCCCTACCATGGATGCTCCTATCAGTTAAAACACCCTGCTTGTAAATAACAGAAAACCCAACATAACATGACTTAACGATTGAAGAGGACGTGTTGGCTCATGAAACCCTAAACCCAAGGATAGGCCTGTTCAGGACAGACTTGAAATACAGGTGCAAGCGCTTCGCTAAGGATCCAATGTCTTTGTCTTACCAGCCTGCCTCTGCCAAGCTGGTTTCATTCTAAATATGACTTTTCTTATAATACCGTGATGGAACCACATGGATCTACCTCTCCACCCTTCAATTCCACCAAAAACAAAACAAAACAAGCAAAAAAACACAAAATAAAAACAAAAACCCAGAGACCATGGGGAATGGGTGCTGGGAAGGCATCCTATAAATGCCCGCCAAAATATTCACATTAAATAAACACAATAATTGGTGTCATGTAAAATGTTTGCCATTCATAGCCATGTTACAAGATTTTGATCATTGGATATTAAATATTAAATCTGATTATGAGGAGAATGTTAATTATGCCTATATTGAAATATGAGGTTGATAGAAAAAGCAAAATAATATTTAATTAATAAATACTCTGCCAGAACAGCTTGTTTTTCACCAGTTATAGCTACTGATATAAATAAGTAGCACTTCCCTGGACTCAGTGTTCTGCCAACAAAAATTCAATTATGAGGAAAAATGGCAGTTAAGGATTTCTATTTGGATAGAAGTTCTAGGAAACCCTAAAGCCTTCTAAGTGGAATACATTTGAAATTAGAATTTTGGAAGAAATATGAATTTGTGGTAAAACTATCAATAAAAAACTGTTAGGATGTTTTAAACAGATTAAAGAACACAGAGTACATCTGAAATCTATATGTAAAAATGACAGTTGGCAGAAAATAATTCTTCCTTGAAAGGAGAGTTGAGGAGATTAAGCTGAGGACAAAACGAAATGTTTACCATTAGAATTTAGAGTAAAAGATGAGGACAAAATATTTTCACCTTCTTTCGTATACAAACTTGAAATAATAGGAACAATGAAAACCAACCTTGCAAATCAGAACCATATCCTCTCAGGGTTTTTTTTTTTTTAATCTTTTTAATATTTTGTCAAAGATTTATTTATTTTAAAGAGTGAAGAGCACGAGCAGGGGAAAGGGTAGATGGAGAGAGAGAGAGTGAATCCTCAAGCTGACTCCCCACTGAGCGTGGACCCCCCTATGTAGGGCTTGATCCCAAGACCCTGAGGTCATGACCTGAGCCAAAAGCAACCAACAGAGCCACCCAGGTACCCCACCCTCAGTTTATTTAACAGGTAAGTAAACAACTTATAGGACAAAAGAATAGCTGTGAATTAGGTAAACTCTAAGTAGAAAACCTCAAAAATATCTTCAATGAAGAAAGTCTTGGGGCACCTGTATGGCTGTCATTAAGCATCTGCCTTCAGCTGGAATCATGATCCCAAGGATCTGGGATCAAACCCTGCATTGGGCCCCCTGCTCAGCGGGAAGCCTGCTTCTCCCTCTCCCACTCCCCCTGCATGTGTTTTCCCTCTCTCGCTATGTCTCTCTGTCAAATAAACAAATAAAATCTTTAAAAAAAAAAAAAAAAGAATTGGAAGTCTCTTGGGTTTTAGCTATGTCAACAAAATGACTGAGACCAAATTTTATGAGATTAATAGTAAACTTACCTGCAGCAAATTTAAATCATGACCTTGTTTATAAATGGGCCATTTAACCATAATGGAAAATGGGAAGTTTGCCACTACATTTGAGGAATACACCAATGTTCCATAGAAACATATAATAGCTTTGAGATTCAGCAGTAATGATGGCTCGTGAGTAAAAACTATTAAATGCTTTCAATGATATCAGTTCTTTACTGGGTTATATACAAGCATTTGCATAAAGACCAATAATTTTCTGAAACATTTTTAAGTGAAATTGAGTTTAAAACTACAGACCCTTCTGGCTAAATAAGATGCTATTCAACAATGAATGTGTCAACAAAGAAATAAAAAAAGAAATAAAAATGAAAATCTGACAGTCCAAAAATCTCTGGGATTCAGCCAAAGTGGTTCTAACAGGGAAGTTTATTGCAGTACAGGCGTACCCCCAAGAAGCGAGAAGAATCTCAAGTGAATAGCCTCACCTCCACCCGAAGGTGCTAGAAAACAAACAAACAAACCCCAAACCCAAAAATGGGGAAAAAAGGAAGAGAGAGAAACCAAGAAATAGACTCTTAACTATAGAGAACAAACTGATGGTTACCAGAGGGGACGTTGGTGGGGAGATGAGACTTAAAGAGTATACTTATCATGATGTAAATACAAATAAAATAAAAAATTTTAAAAAGCTTTTATTTATTTATTCATGAGAGAATGAGTGAGAGAGAGCATGAGAGAGGAGGTCAGAGGGAGAAGCAGACTCCCCAAAGAGCTGGGAGCCCGATGCAGGACTCGATCCTGGAAGTCCGGGATCATGACCTGAGCCGAAGGCAGTTGTTCACCCAGGCGCCCCAATAAAATAAAATTATTTTAAAAACTATAGGCACTTCTGTCATTGAAAATATATCATCTTTTTTTATCATTGTGCCTTATTAATCATGATTAGAAAGATGTTTGAAAGATCACTGAAATAAATATAGTATTAAATGGCTTTTAAATAATACATGTTCAGGGCACCTGGGTGGCACAGTCTTTTAAGCCTCTGACTCTTGGTGTTGGCTCAGATCATGATCTCAGGGTGGCAAAATCGGGCCCAGAGTTGGCTTCCAAGCTCAGCTCAGAGCGTCCTTGAGATTCTCTCTCCCTCTCCTTCTGCCCCAGGCTCATGCTCTCTATCTCTGTCTCTCTCTTCCTAAAATAAATAAATTAATCTTTTAAAAATAAAAATAAGTAAATAGTACATGTTCATTTTTAAAAATTCAAATAGGGGACGCCTGGGTGGCTCAGCGGGTTAAAGCCTCTGCCTTCAGCTCAGGTCATGATCCCAGAGTCCTGGGATGGAGCCCCGCATCGGGCTGTCTGCTCAGCTGGGAGCCTGCTTACCCCTCTCTCTCTCTTTCTCTGCCTGCCTCTCTGCATACTTGGATCTCTGTCTGTCAAATAAATGAAATCTTTTTAAAAAATTAAAAAAATAAATAAAATAAAAATAAAAATTCGAATAGTACCAAAGTGTATGCGCTGAGAAGCAAGTGTCCTTCATAGGTGCTTACGAGGTCTTGTGCAGTTCAAACTTAACTTAGCAATGGCCACCTCCCCCCATCTCTGCCCAAATCCTTGGGAGATCTCATTACCCTGAACCCAACACTCCATTGCAATGAGCACTGGATCTTTCAATCCTTCCCTTTCTATCGGTGGTAGTGAGGGAGGGTTGGGAGGTGGAAGTAAGGGCAGCCGCAGTTATGTCTGCCAGATTTTCTATCTTGCCTCCTCCCCCTCACCCAGCACCATTTCCAGCTTGCCACCAGATGAGGAGATACAAACTGAGGCCTTTATAAGAGAACCATGGAAAACTTTTACTTAGCGTAGCTGGTAGCTATATCTAACTTTCCACATCTCTGAAACTGCATGACCTACCTCATGAGGAAATTTACAGAAGGTTGATTTGTATGTCTGTCTACTTGTGCAAGCAGTGAGGAGTACTGAACAGACTTCTTTTTAATCTTTTAAAAAAAGATTTTATATATTTATTTGACAGAGAGAGCACATAAGCAGGGGAAGTGGCAGGCAGAGGCAGAGGGAGAAGCAGACTCTCCACTGAGCAGGGAAAGCCTGATGTGGGTGGGACTCAATCCTGGGACCCTGGGATCATGACATCCTCAAGTTAAATTATGGATCCTGGGGCTCAACATAGAGTCTGCTTAAGATTCTCTCTCTCTCTTGGGCGCCTGGGTGGCTCAGTGGGTTAAGCTGCTGCCTTCGGCTCGGGTCATGATCTCAGGGTCCTGGGATCAAGTCCCGCATCGGGCTCTCTGCTCGGCAGGGAGTCTGCTTCCTCCTCTCTCTCTGCCTTCCTCTCTGCTTACTTGTGATCTCTCTCTGTCAAATAAATAAATAAAATCTTTAAAAAAAAAAAAAAAGATTCTCTCTCTCTCCTTTTGCTCCTCCCCTGCTTAAACTCTCAAAAGACAGACATAAAGAGAAAGGAAGAAAGAAAGAAAGAGAAAATCTTAAAAGAAAAGAAAAAATATGGATCTCAATGCTTGCTATCATGATTGGAGTTGACTATGATGTAGCCATTCTTGCTTTATAATAGTCATAGAGCAGTTATGCTTTTTTTAATTTATATTTCTATTACAAATATAATATCCTGACTATGCCATGTATTAAATAGGCTCTGTAGCATATCCTACTAATATGTTTATAGTAAAGTAACAGGTCCTTTGTTCCAAATAATCAACTTAAAAGTTTACTTTTAAAACAGAGCTAATTGATATGCTAACCCACCTATATCAACACACAGTTGTAAAAGGGCTATGTTTATTACTGTATTATAGTGCTTAGCAACATTGAGCACTCTAAATCAAATTAAAGTCAGGCCTTGTTTCCTCATTACAGATATTTTTAGCTGCTGAACTCTCTCCCACTAGTACTACTTTGTTTCTTCCAGATTAAATTAAATCAAAGGCATGACAAAATATTTTGGCAAATAGAATGTGTTTTATTTGTTTCTGAAAAAAAAGATATCTTTCCCCTTTGGAATATCCACTGATGCCTTCCCCTGTCATCTAACTTGTTCCCTTATCTCAAAAGCGTTGACATATTCACAGAGGACAGATTCTGTATCAACCATGTACAGATCCCCCTGGACATACCCGCACAAGGAAGTAAAAACTGAGTCCACGTCTGTTTTTAGTAAATTAAACTGAGTCATGTTTCCCTCATGATCCTTTTGGTTCTCTGTTCCAAAATGATAACCCAGTCAACTGGAGGTTCTTCCATTTAATACACACATGGATATGCTTTATCTTCTATGGGAAGCATTTTTTCTTCCTTTTACATCTCTATTAGATTTAGCTACCGATAAGAGGCTATCTTGAATATATTGAATGGAGTCCTTTCAAAAACCAAGTCCTTTAGGGCTTATTTGTTTTTCACTCTAATAAGAAGAGAGATGGGGCACCTGGGTGGCTCAGTGGTTCCAAGTCTCTACCTTCAGCTCGGCTCAGGTCATGATCCCAGGGTCCTGGGATCCAACCAGGCATCCCTTCCCTTCCTCTCTCTCTGCCTGCCTCTCTGCCTACCTGTGATCTCTATCAAATAAATAAATAAATAAAATCTTAAAAATATTTTTTAAAAAAATTAGAAAAAAAATAGAAAAGAGAAAATTTTTCACCAAGATGCATTTAACAATGCCAAGTTGCGCATTAAGATACAAACTACGGATTGAGAATCTTAATGTGCAGAAATAGCACATTGTGATGAAAAGAAAACTTTCTGAGAAATGCGACTTACGTGCAGAGATCCGTAATACATGATGTACAATGCACATTCGCACAAAGGAAAAAGCATTTGATCATGAAAATATTCACTACTGAGCTCAAATCTTTTCTTTAGAGTTAATTACAGTTAATGTTTGTCATTAATGAATTAAATGAGGTCTTCATGGATCTCTTTTGGGCTGTGTCTATATTAGAACAAAAAGTTAATTTAAGGTTAAACTGGTTTCATCAACACCAATAGTGAATTGAAAACTTTCCTTTTTTAAAAGATTTTTATTTATTTATTTGTGAAAGAGAAGAGCAAGAGAGCACAAGTGGTAGGGAGGGTCACAGGGAGAGGGAGAAGCAGACTTGCCATTCAGCAGAGATCCCGACATGGGGCTCGATCCAAGGAACACCATGATCATGACCTGAGCCATGTAGGCACCCCGGGAATGAAAACTTTCAATGATTTTTTTTTCACATTTATATGAGGAAGAAAAAGTAAAATTCAAGATTATTCATTCTGGTTTTGTGTTTGTAACTATTTTAAGGAGGGTGTCTTAGTTTCCTAAGGCTGCCATAGCCAAGTACAACAAATTGGGTACTTTAAAATAATAGAAATTTGTTCTCTCACAGCCTTGAGGCTCTGAAATCAAGGTGTTTGCAGAACCTTGCTCCCTCTGAAGCCTCTAAAGGAAGATTCTTCTTAGCCTCTTCCAGAATCTGGTAGCCCTGGATATTCTTTGGTGTGTGGCAGCACACCTGAATCTACCTCCATTTTCCCACGGCCATCTTCCCTGAGTAGCTCTTCTCTTCATTTTACACTGGATTAAGGTATGATTTCATTTTAACTTAAACCTAAGTAAATCTGCAATGACTCACCAGCTGAATATGGTCACATTCTGAGGGATTGGGAGTTAGGACTGTCTTTCCTACAGCTCAGACTGGTGATTCCAGAACCCAACTAAGATTAAAGCGAGAGAAAGAGAAAAGAAAAAACTCAAGCATCACATTGATACTGCTCCCTCCACAGGAAAGAAACATCAGGAATACGGAATAAGCTTCCTTATGATAGTAAATGCCTTTTTGGGGGACACAATTCAACCCATAACAGGGAGCTAGCAACATAATGCATTTGTTTTCCACATGAGTTCTGAACCAATGGAAGAAGAAAACTAAAGAGATGATAAATGGTAAGCAAAATATCACTTTTATTGACGTTAAAGCTTATTTTGGAGCCTCTGATTTATTTGAAGGCAGATGAGCTTGGTCACCTGAAACGCTGACATCACACTGACCTCACATTTACTTAACCTATCCAGTAGCAGATAACACAGGACTGTCCCGGATCTCTTCCGGTGTTGGCTTGCCCCTAGAACGAATAGCATGGAGGAACGGTGCAAATATGTCTTTCCTACAGCTCAGACTGGTGATTCCAGAACCCAACTAAGATTAAAGCGAGAGAAAGAGAAAAGAAAAAACTCAAGCATCACATTGATACTGCTCCCTCCACAGGAAAGAAACATCAGGAATACGGAATAAGCTTCCTTATGATAGTAAATACATATGCATATTAAGACAGCTTCATTGTTGTGAATAGCCATCAGTAAGGCTCAGGGCATTTTTCCTGGGGCTTGATTTTAAAGATTTTTTTAAAATATTTGTATTATAAATGTATATATATATTCTGTTCTGCAGAATTTTATGTGCTGTTTTGCAGAATTTTAGCCTAAGTTTAAAATAAGGCTGTCTAAAGTATTTTGTAAAATAGGAAAAGGTTCAGAATTCCACATCACTTAACCCATTCTATATTGAATAACACTGAGCTTGTCACAAGAAAGTTTACCAGGAGGATCATTTGGCTGAAACTGCACATCCATTAAACGCCTCAAGCATTGACTTTTATGTATTTTCCCATTCGAGGAACATAAAATCTTACAGGATTCAAAGAAAATGTGCATCTCATAACTTTCAGTTTGTATCCTATTACTAGACTGTACCATGTATAGTAGCCTACTAATAGTTTCTTGTAAATTCTGAAATTAGCTTGTTAAATAGAAGAAAATATATACTTGCATCCTGAAGGGGTCAGATTGTATGGTGTGAAAGAGAAAGGTAAATTACAATTTTATTAACTTTTTTTTAGATACCTTTATTTTTAATACGTTAGAAGTGGAAAGAACCTAGATGTCCATCAACAGATGAATGGATCAAGAAGATGTGGTATATATACACAATGGAATACTATGCAGCCATCAAAAGAAATGAAATCTTGCCATTTGCAACAACGTGGATGGAACTAGAGCGTATCATGCTTAGCGAAATAAGTCAAGCAGAGAAAGACAACTATCATATGATCTCCCTGATATGAGGAAGTGGTGATACAACATGGAGGCTTAAGTGGGTAGAAGAAGAATAAATGAAACAAGATGGGATTGGGAGGGAGACAAACCATAAGTGACTCTTAATCTCACAAAACAAACTGAGGGTTGCCGGGGGGAGGGGGTTTGGGAGAAGGCGGTGGGATTATGGACATTGGGGAGGGTATGTGCTTTGGTGAGTGCTGTGAAGTGTGTAAACCTGGTGATTCACAGACCTGTACCCCTGGGGATAAAATATATGTTTATCAAAAATAAAAAATTAAAAAAAAAAAGAAGTGTTAAAAATAAAAAGAAGGGGGCTTTTCTCCCCAAAACTCCAAAAATTATACAAACTTTTAGAAGGCTTTTGTTTCTGAGTAGGGAAATTTCTACTAAGGGGTGGATGCAGTAGGAAGCCTGTAAGATGACCACATGTGAACCCTGCTTCCTCCCCTCTACTCACCTGTATGTAATCCTCTCCTCTGGATTAAAGGCTGGACTTAATGACTTGCTTCTAATGACTAGCATGTAGTCAATCTGATGGGTATTGCTCCCAAAATTAAGGTTTTTTTTTCTTAATTTATACACATTTTGGTTTATTCCAATACCACATCATTGTACCATGAGAATGTTTATTTCAAGGTGATTTTTAACCGTGTAGCCACAATCCCCCTATAGTTTTACATTATTTTTTCTCTACTTTTTAAATACGAGATACAGAATTTATCAGAGTTTACAAGGGACAGACACATTCTTTCTGCTGAATAAGGTATCATATTTAACTTAAAAACTCTTATTAACCTTTTGGATAGCAAGAATTTGAAGCTGTTGGGCGTCCCATGTGTTTACAGGTCCCAAAGTAGCCCTGAAGTCTATGTAGACTTCAGGAAAATATCTTTGATAAACTATAACAAAACTCACCTCAAAATAAAAACCTATGAAATGCCCATAGTTCTATCCAGAGTCAACATTTTTACAATATCCATTTTCAGAAACAACAGTGAAAGATAGATTTACGTTCAGAAAACAGAGCCTCTATACTAAGATGCCCTAACTTGCAATCTAGCACCCTATGCTGAATTCTGTTCAGTCCTCTTATTACTGAAAACACCCATCCTCAGATGCCCCAAATAATGTCAGGTGGGACAATGATTTGAACAAAGAGAATTCCAAAGAGAGCTACGTTTTAAGACAGTGGGAGGACATGGGGAGATGGAGAGGAGAAGGGAGTTGGGGGAAATTAGAGGGGGAGACAAACCATGAGAGACTGTGGACTCTGAGAAATAAACTGAGGGTTTTGGAGCAAAGTGGGGTGGGAGGTTGGGTAAGCCTGGTGGTGGGTATTATGGACCGCACGTATTACTTGGAGCATTGGGTGTGGTGCGTAAACACTGAATTCTAGAACACTGAAAAGAAATTAAAAAAAAAAAAAAAAAGACAGTGGCTCCCATTCTGTTTGTTCTAATATACTATCTCTTGGATCACTTGCTCTCAGGATAGCCCTGGGAAAGAGTCTTGTCAAGAGGGGGCTTAGAAGATTTCCCCCTAGTTGAAACTTCCCAGTCTGCAAGCCCAGTCAACAGTTTGCCTACAGCGTTGTGAGAAGCCCTGATCCTAAGGTACCCTGTTGAGCTATGCCCAACATTCTGATCCACAGAAACTGTGAGACAAGAAATGTTTGTTTCAGGCCTTTAAGCCACTTAGTTGTGGAGGAATTCGTTATGCAACCGTCGATAACTAAAAGGGGAAAGGCCTAAGATTCTGATGTAATTTAGTGTTAAGATTATGGGTTTAGAAGTTAATTTGTCCAATAACTTAGGAACATTTTGTTTAAGTAATACATCATATTTTCTTGTCAAAAAAATTTTGGATAAAAAGAGATAGAAACAATCAAATTCAATCTCCAATTTCCCTAAATTCACATCCTTCTTCTGAATTAATCATTAAGTTATTTTTCCAGAACTTTTTCTCGGCATTAACATTTTCACATATGGAGTTTTACTTCATAGAAATAAAAAAGAACATTCTGCAACATGCTTTTTTTTTTTTTTTTTTTTTTTTTTTTTTAGTTTAACTTGTCCTAAACATCTTCCCACAGCTGCGCATTGATTTCTAACTTACTCTCTTACCTTCTATGGTAATCTATAACAGAACCATAAAACAACTTTATTTAATCTACCTGCTGATGATGCACATTTGAGTTTCTAGTATTTCACCCTGACCAACACTGTTGCAATTAATTAATAGACTTGTACTTATCTCTTTGTGCTCATGAACTGATATATCCCTATTTTAGACTTGTTTGCAAAAGACATGGGCATTTTTTCTTCACAGATTTCCCAACTTCTCTTTAACACAATAACCATTTATACTGTCCGACCGTGTATTAGAATTCTGGTTTTCCCCAGATATTTTCCATCTTTTGAATACATTCTACCTTCTTCTTCCACCTTACTAATTAATCACATGTTTTATATTTCTTCTCCTTGCTATCGTTTTGTTTGTAAAAGGTTTGGATCTTTAAGTCACCTGTTAGCTTTCTAATAATGTTTGATTAACTTACAGGTCAAATTTGGAAAAGACAATAACAACGAGGAGACAACTCTTCCAAATATGAAAACAGGTAATGTTTCCAACTGACTTTAAATTCAACTATAGAGCATAAGCCCTGTTGAATTCCTCACTTCCTTCTTACTTGAATATCCTACAGTTCTTCTACATAGTTGGTAATCAATACATGATGACTTAATTTAATTGATTAATTTGCCCATGACATCTCATGTCAACTACCATTGAAATATACAGTGACCACCTACAGCCAAAATCTTGGTTGTAAAAAAATATGACATTCCATTGGGATATGATGGAATCCACAGCTGGTACAGGGGAAGTATGAGATGAACATGGAAGATCATGGGACAGAAAGTATGGAGGCACTCAGAGAAGGATGGAGACATGCCAAGCAACACAGGAGCTGGCTTGATTTTTCTGATTTTAATAATTGTATATCCTTCTTCTTAGGGAATATACTCTGGTATTTAGGAGTCAAGGAGCAAGATTTCTACAACTTGTACTCAAATGGTTCAGAAAAATTGACTGATGATAGCTACACAGCTAGCTAGCTAGATGATAGAGAGAATAATAAAATAAATGGGACAAAATATAAACAGTTGATCGATCTGGGTCAATAATATATAGGAATTATTCATATGATTCTTGCAACTTCTCACTGTTTGAAATTATATCAAAATACAGTTTGCCCCAAAACCAAGGTTTAGAATTTGTTTTTCATAATATTAGTAGTTAGTGTTCTTTGAAAATGAATTTTTTTTTTCTCCAAGCATTTTGGCTATAGTTCTGTTGCTTAGATACCTAATTCAGCACAAATCTCACCATTTAATTCTCTAAAAAACTTGAGAGCTCTTTCCCAGAGTAAAATTTTCATTTCATACTATGATTGCTACAAAGTCTGTGATTTTAGGTTTCCAATTGCTACAGATCACAAACAAAATTAATTGAGAGTGTTCAGGATGAGGAAACTAGGGTAATATTCTAAAGCCCTGAATTCTGTTCTTATATTGAAATACCAGGCAACGTAAATTAACCCTACTTTATTCATATGAATACGGTAACTCTTGTTGTTCTTGAACTCTTTTATACTACTATTAACTATTTTTAATTAAAATTATAATTGCATGTGTTGCCTTTTAATGTAGAAAAGACAGTAACTCCTCCAAAAAATAATGGTGATGGAGATACACATGTAAGCATATTTTTAGTCATAAGAGCAACAGAAAAAGAACAGCCTTTATTTTTCCACCCACTGACCAGCCTTCCTTGAAAACTCTGTTTTCTTATGCATAATAAAATTCAGAAAATAATTGGGAGAAATAGCTTATTCTGTAAAATATTAGCTTCCATTTTCATTCAGGTTCAAATGTGAAAAATGCAAACCAGAAGTACTATTTGTTCAATATTATTAATTAAAACATTCTGTGTCTATGAGCTACAGTTTTCTGTGTGTTACAATTTCAGAGATCCAAAATAACAATAGATAAACAGAGTATCTTCTCAAGAATGTAGAACTTGTCATTTAAAAAGAGGAGAAATTTTGGCATAGGCGTTTTTGAAAATGGATAGATCATACCATTTGAAACTGCCTGGTTATGGATCTGAACATGGATGCAACTCATTACCTGTGAAAATAGTTACTTCGTGAAGAATTACACTTCAGTGGGAAATATAATTTGGAAATTACTGTTCCTTAAACATCATTTACGATAACCGAAGTTAACCTGTGATTTTCTTTAATAGTCTTATAAATTCTATCTCATCTGTAATGGCAGTGTAAAATTTCATCTATTACATAAATTCTAATTTAAGAAGATGTTGACAGAGTATGGGTGTGTTATACTCTGGTGATTAACAACCTTAGTATCTTCGGCCATTAAAGTACAATCGTCTCTAAGCAAAGCCTAGCATGAACGGGCTAACCATATTATACAGGTGATTCTTGTAAAACTGAAGCATTAGCTGCTCTAATGTGAGAAAAATAGATGGGCTTGTCCACTTGTACTTCAAACAATTATTTGGATAATAGGGTGAAATAAGAACTAGAAAACCATTCTGTTATCTAAATACAGTTTGGTAAGTACTTGGATTTAGAAAATACATTCCAAACTTAAAAATCTCTAGCCAAAACCATAACATGATTTCATAAAATGGCCTGTGGAGAATGGCAGTTACCCAACAGAATAACTTCATGTGTCAGAATTCTGACTCATTTGCAATATTCATGTGTAGAGTTGTGTTTTGTTCCAAGAACTCCAGCCCAATCCCAGGCTCATGCCCGAATTCAAGCTACTAGCCCCTCTTCCTAATGCAATATTCTCATTGATTTCTCTCCATCTTCTCTCACTCAATTTTAACCTATTTTCAATGTAACACTAGAATAATTTTTTTTTAAAGATTATTTATTTATTTATTTATGTGACACAGAGAGAGAGAGAGAGAGAGAGGTCACAAGTAACAGAGAGAGAGAGAGAGAAAGGGAAGCAGGCTCTCTGCTTAGCAGAGAGCCTGATGTGGGACTCGATCCCAGGACCCTGAGATCATGACCTGAGCCGAAGGCAGCGGCTTAACCCACTGAGCCACCCAGGCACCCCAGAATAATTTTTTAAACATTACGTCACTGCTGATCAAAGCTCACCTGTGATTTTTCAATTGCACTTAAAATTCCAACCTCTTTGATCTGGCCACAACCTCCCTCTGTAGCTTCAGGCCATCTGGCTGTCTTTCTGTTTCTCTGATAATGCCCACACGGTTTCTGCCTTCAGTCTTCAGCATTCCTTGTGCCCTCTGCTCTTCCTCCAGCTCTTTGCAAGGCATTCCTCTCAACGTTTGGATTCCAGCCCAAGTGTCTCCTTTCTAGAACAGCCTTGCCTGTAACTATTTCAATACACCCTCACGCTGTCATAATAATATTTATCACTAGCATTCATTACCTTGTTAGTTTCCCTTCCTTAAAAACAACTTCATGAGTATAAGAACGTTTGTTCCTGGGAGAATGGGCAAGGATGCATAGTATAAAAGAGGAACTCAATAAATATTTGTTTTATGAAGGCCTCTTCAAAGTAGGTATCATTTTTCATCTGATGAGAAGCTGTTCATTTTGGTGAAATTCTGAAGTTCTCATGAAGTGCCTCTTGACCATACACTGAAAAAGAGTTTCTTTAAAACTAAAATAGAAGTCTTCAGTTTTGTTTAATGTTTATATTTCCATTCCTTTTAAAATTAAAAAAAAATTATATAAGTAAAATCTGTTTTGTGAGTTTAGGGGAAACATCAAAATGTCTGCTTTGTGTTCAGATCCAACTACAATGGAAATGTTAGAGCTCTGGCATTATGAAGTGTGTAGGTATTAGTTTTTAAGCATTTACATAACACAGATTCTGATCATGGTTGAATTTGCAAACAACACTGAGTTGAGAGGAAGAGGTGGTGAAGTCAATGTCATGTTTCACCAAAATGGAATACTATTTATCCATCCTATTGTTTAAAATATGGAGAAGGCAGTCTGCACAGATGTTTGTTCTGGAAATGACATGAGTCATATTCTAACCCTGCCCTGGCTGCATAGTCCCCATAGTAATCATAGTTCAGACACAAATGAAAACTGTGCCTAAACCTCTCTCAAGTCACTGGAATGGTCAACAGGGGTGTGTACTGGACTCAGCTGCCCAAGAAAAGGAGCCCAGCTAGGTCTGTATCCATATTTCCAACAACTGGCATAGTACATAGTGACAAATGAAAAATGAATAAACATATCAGATGGGTAGGAATGGATCATTGTTCTAGAATTTAATGTCCAAGCCAGCCATTTTTATTTTGGGGAAAATGTCCCTGGTTTTAATGCTAGCTCTCTGGGCCCATTAAGAAAGCACTTTTGCCTTTGTTCCTTTATCAATATTTATCAAATGCTTTTTCCTATGCTAGGCAATATGGGTCCAGTGGAGGGGGGGAATAGACGTAAACCTGTCCTCATGAAACATATGGTCATCTAGGGAGAAAAAGTGTGATCAGACGATCAACCAAGTATACAATTATGCCCTGTGATAAGTGCATTTAAAGCAGCTCTGAGGGGCACCTGGGTGGCTCAGTCAGTTAAGTGTCTGCATTCAGCTCCAGTCATGATCCCAGAGTCCTGAGTATGGAGCCCTGCATCAGACTCCTTGCTCAGTGGGGAGTCTGCTTCTCCCTTTGCCCCTCACCCCACTCTCCTGCTCTCTTTTACTCCCTCCATCAAAAAAATAAATAAGATCTCAGGAAACCTGGGTAGCTCAGTGAGTTAAAGCCTCTGCCTTTGGTTCAGGTCTTGATCCCAGGGTCTTGGGATCCAGCCCCGTGTCGGGCTCTCTGCTCAGCAGGGAGCCTGCTTCTTCCTCCTCTCTCTCTCTCTGCCTGCCTCTCTGCCTGCTTGTGATCTGTCTGTCAATAAATAAATAATAATACAACAATCTTAAAGAAAAAAAAGAAATAAGATCTTTAAAAAAAGAGAAAAAAAAGAAAGAAGCTCTGAACTTGCATGGCAAGGATGTATGATTTAGTCCGAGGAGTTGAAGAAGGCTCTCATGAGAACGGACTTTGGAGATTGGGAAAATGATTAAGAATTAAAGTGAAGAGTGTGGGAGAGTTGTATTAACAGAAAGAGAAGAACACAAACACAGACCTGTGGTGGGAAGGAGAATGGACTATTGGAAGAACTGAAAAGCATAGCAGCACGACTAGAGATGGAACAAAGGAGAGAGACTGCCACAAGGTAAGACAGGAAGGTGAGGCAAGAGCCAGACCATGGAGGGAGGGGGTCCTTGTAGGCATTGTCAAGGGGACTTTGACGTGCTTTACACCTAAATAATAGGAACAGATTTGTTGCAGTTTTTCCAGCAACATGTTGGAAGCAGAACCCTGCCAAATTGCAAGGCTTCTACTGAAGACTCAGAACCTCACAGGCGATGACAGCAGTAGGAAAGGGAGCTAGCTAATGGCATCCGACCTCTTGATCCTGTCTATTCCTGATACATGGATCAACAAGTCCTTACAATTAGATAGTGGAAGCCGAGCTGGAAACATATACTTGATGTACACACTTGGAAAGGACACAAACTTTGTCATGATTATGGAGTCATTGAGACAGAATTGTTTAACAATGCCATCGGCAATGGCAAATAAAATTCATAATCTTAAGGTCTTGTCATAAAATGATTTTCAATTCCAAATAATAATTTTAAAGAATTTTTTCTTTGCTACATAAACCGAGATTGACTGAGTATGTACTTTTGTTATGTTTAATTTATAAGAGCATAGAATTCAATCATTAGAGTCTATTATGACTCTTAAGGTCCCCTATGACTTTGCTGCTTGAAATGTAATCCCGGGATCAAGTTCATCATCATCATCATATAGAAGTATGTTAGCAATTTATAATCTTAGAATCAGTCCCACCCAAACCTACTGAGTTAGAGTCTGCATTTTTTTAAAGATTTTATTTATTTATTTGATAGACAGAGATCACAAGTAGGCAGAGAGGCAGTCAGAGAGAGGAGGAAGCAGGCTCCCTGCTGAGCAGAGAGCCCCATGTGGGGCTCGATCCCAGGACCCTGAGATCATGACCTGCGCTGAAGGCAGAGGCTTAACCCTCTGAGCCACCCAGGCACCCCCTAGAGCCTGCATTTTAATAAGATTCCTGTATGGTTTGTTTGCACATTAAAATCTGAGAAGGATTGCCTTAGAACTTTACTCGCATCCAGTGTAGAAATTTCTTTTTGAATACTAGAAAGGGTTTAGTCATGTGATGTTTAATTTCATTAAATGAAATGCTCTGCCCTTTGAACATGTAGGCATTTAATGCTGAGTTGTAAGAGTCAAACTGGAAGAGTCTGAGGGATCCACACTTTAAAAAAATTCTTATTCATCAAACTTTACTTCCTTCCTGGATGATAGATATATCATTTATATATTCCTAATTAAAACACACAGTGTAGTATACACAAACATATTTTAACATCTTCCTGGAAAAAAGTTATTTCTAGACTCATTCGTTGGACAGGGTATTTGTGACTGAAATGAAAAATGTTATCATAAATATGGTAAGAGAACTTGAGCACAAAAGGACTCTTTTCCATTCCTCGTAAGAATAGGTTGTTATTTTGTAAAGGAAAGTTGGGTAATGTTCTTTTTAATTTGGCAAAAGAAGGTCCCAGAGCTGAGGCTGGAGCGTATTTTGAGTGAAAAGATTTAAGATCTTTCACATCAAAGCGAGTTTGGATTTGTTGTCTTGGTTTTTGGATTAGTGTTCTATTTGCTACCATAATGAATTTTGACATACTTAATGGTTTAAACAACACAAAGTTATTATCTTACAGTTCTGTAAATTGGAAACACCGTCTCAGGGGATTAAAGTCAAGATGTTAGGAGCACTGAGCCCCTTTCTGGAGACTACAGGAGAAAAATACAATTTCTTGCCTTTTCTAGTTTCTAGAGGCCACCAGGATTCCTTGTGGCCCCTTCCATTTTCAAAGCCAGCAGTAACCAGAGAAGTCTTTCCTAACATTGCATCACTCTGACACAGACATTGTTACCATTTCTTCACTTTCAAAGATCCTTGTGATCCCATTGGATGTTCACAGAAATCTGAGATACTCCCCCTATTTTAAGGTCACCTGATTTGCAGCCTCAGTTTCCCTTTGCCACATAATGTAACATATTCATAGATTCTGAGGATTAGAACATAGACATATTGGAAAACCATTACTCTACCTACCACTGTCCTTGGTGGGAGGAGTAAGCTTCTTGGCCTGGAGAGAAGGGACAGAGAAGATGAGGGCAGTCCCTGCAAAGTGTGGCACATTGTGTCATTATGAGAAACATATCCAGTGAGAATTTCCTATTATAGGGATTGATTGGCAATGAGACCTTAAACAGGTTTTTATCCTGGGTTTTATTATCCCACTTTGTGCTTTTTCCTGTTCTACACATTTCTGCATTTCTCCATTAAGTCCTAATGAGAAAAAAAAAAATCTGTTGCTTAAGGTGACTTTTGGAATGAAGAAAAGGGATAAGTAAAGCCACATTCACAAAACCTGGACAGAGTAAAGCCAAGTTCAGGGAAAACAATAGCTACAGGGCAGAATGATTAGAAGGGTTACTGACCCAAGCAAGCCAAGGGAAGAAATTCACAGCAAGAGAGGACAAGGAGATCACCGGCTCTTATGTCCTGCCACACAACAGTGTCCATGGGACGTATGCATCTGACAATTGATTTCAAATAAGCAGAAGTGACTACTGGTTTGACAAATACAAAGGTGTGGATGACGCTGTGAGATAAAAGGGAACTAAGATAAGCGTCTACCGCCAAAGTGCTTACAATCTAAAAGAAGAGACTGACAAGTAAATGCCTGTTATTGGACAAAATAGGCACAGAGCACTGCGCAGGGAACATCTGGGAGCACGGGGAAAATTTCTAAAGCAGACAACACATGCCAAGGAAGGCTCTCCAGAAATGGTATTTGAGTTATGTATGGAAGTATGGCTGGGAGATAGGTTATATGGAGGGTGGCAACTGGGTATTTCAGAAACAGCAAATAGCCATGTACAGAAATATATAAAAATATATATTTATAAATATATATTTATATAGAAAATATCAATATATAGAAAAATAAATATATAGATACATAAATATATAGAAAAATAAAAAGATTTTATTTATTTATTTATTTGACAGAGAGAGAGAGAGAGACAGTAAGAGAGGGAACACAAGCAAGCGGAGTGGGAGAGGGAGAAGCAGGCTTCCCAGTGAGCAGGGAGCCCGATGCAGGGCTCGATCCCAGGACCCTGAGCCAAAAGCAGACGCTTAACCAACTGAGCCACCCAGGCGCCCCTAGAAATGTACAGTCTTACTATAGATCCTAGAGATCGACTCCAATTTTAACTTTGTTGCCCATTAATCCTTCCTCTTTCTGTCACAATGATGCAGAGTTTCTTTTCTTATAATGGTGAATCGCAGGATGCCTGGGTGGTTGCGTCAGTTAAGCGTTTGCCTTCAGCTCAGGTCCTGATCCCAGGGTCCTGAGACTGAGCCCCACATCGGGCTCTCTGCTCAGCGGGGAGCCTGCTTCCCTCTCTAGCCTTCCTCCTGCTCAAGCTTTGCTCTCGCTCTCGCTCTCTCTCCCTGACAAATAAATAAATAAAATCTTAAAAAAAAAAAAAAAAAGAACCCCATCTGACCCCATCTGCTCCTTCCCCGCAGGGGTTTTCTGGAATACTGGTCATCCTTTTCCCCATTTGCGTCTTTACGCTTTTGCTCTCTTCTTTATCCTTTTCTGTACTCCAGCCAGCTCTTTAATGCCTCCCACTTCCGTAACTTTGTAGTCTTTGTTCTCCCACCACATCTCTGTTCAGCTACTGCCTCCTCTCTCTTTCCCCCACCAGACTTCTTGAGAGGGTCCCACCGCTAGACTTTTCTGCTTTCTAACATCCTATTTACCTCCAACCCCCAGCTGTCTGAGTTTCAAAGGCTCCGTGCAAACCCGCCTAAAACTACTTTCACTGAAGTTACCAACTTGTTTGTTGAAATCAAATGGCATTTTTCACTTCTAAGTTTTCTGAATTCTCTGACACATCTGACACTTGCATAACTACCTTCTGGGAATGTTCTCTGCCTCTTTCTTCAGGGATGACAAGATTCTGATTACCCACTTCAGTGGCCAACCCTGTATCTCTTTAAGAACCAATGTTCTAAGGTACATACATAAACTTTTTTTTAAGGATATTTAATGAAATGGGTTTCTTGTTGGAAAAAATATTTGAAGGGTACCTTAGCATTAGGATTCAACCAATACGAGTTTGCTTGAAATATACAAATACTGATTCATAGGCCTGATACTGCAAACAAGCAAAGTCTACAGGGATTACAAATAGTTTTGTTATAAGAAATTAAGAATGAGGGGCACCTAGGTGGCTCAGAGGGTTAAGTCTCTGCCTTCTGCTCAGGTCATGATCCCAGACTCCTGGGATCGAGCCCCGCATCAGGCTATCTGCTGAGAAGGGAGCCTGCTTCCCCCTCTCTCTGCCTGCCTCTCTGCCTACTTGGGATCTCTCTCTCTCTGTCAAATAAATAAATAAAATCTTAAGAATAAATAAAGTATGATAAATATGATGGTTTATGCTTGTCCCCAGCCATATTTTCTCTCAGACATTTCTGTTAACCTGATTTTATGAAAGCACATAGGCCAACTTGATTTGGAAAATTCTATTCAAGAGTATGGGCACAGGACAGAGCAATGGAGAGAAGAGGGTAGAAAGTAATCATCGCTATGAACTTTAATTTGAAGTACTTAATGGGTGGCCTAAGAATAATAAAAAATAACTAGCTAACAATATTTAAATATAATTCCCATTGTATTTATTTAGTTATTTTTAATGAGGGGAAGCTTTTCAGAAGAAAATATTAAGTCACTGACATAAAAACAAAAAACACAAAACCCTGCCATCTCTACTTCCACTCAAATGATTGAGGTTGATTTTTTAAAAATAGAATACATCCTTTTAAAAAGTCCAGAGTATATTTTCTGGCATTGAGAAACATTTTACTGCTTATAGGACTCTACCACAATTCTCTGCTCACACAAAACACAGTTTTGAAATGAGTTCATTTTTTAAAAGATTTTATTTATGAGAGAGAGAAAGAGAGAGAGTGTGTGCACCCATATATGTGCACAAGGGAGAGGCACAAGGAGAGGAGGAAGAAAGCTCTCGCTGGGAGCCCGATATGGAGCTCCATCCCAGGACCCTGAGACTGTGACCTGAGCCAAAGTCTGATGCTTAGCTGACTGAGCCACCCAGGCTCCCCAAGAGTTTATTTTCTTGAGAAAAATAAGGTGCTTATACAGAGCTAGCCAAAACAAGTCTCTACAGATTGGCTAGATTAAGTGGCTGGGAGTGCTGTAACTCCAGAGTGACTTGCAGGGGAATCCAGTAGAAAGGAATGGAGACCCTGGGCTTAGGTAATGCAGCATTACTCTTACAGTTATGGAGTTATTCCACATGTGCTATAGAAACTGATTTTGTAGCTACATCCTTGTAGGTGGAGATACTATAGTCAAATGGTGTTTCCTTTTTGACTTAAATGCTATAGAAACGTAGCAATTATACTAAAGATAAATGGCATTGGCTAATTGGTTTATTCCCCAAGTTGTGTTGGTAGGTTGAAATTTTTTTTTTAGGATCTTATATATTAAGATTAAGATTATATATTAAGATTTTATATATTTATTTGAGAGAGGAAGAGAGTGAGAGTGAAAGAGAACAGGAGCAGGGAGGAAGAGTGGAGGGATTGGGTGAAGGAGAAGCAGGCTCCCTGCTGAGCAGAGAGCCTGACTCAGGACTCGATTCCAGGAACCTAAGATCCTGAACTAAGCCGAAGGCAGATGCATAACCTACTGACCCACCCAAGCTCCAGGTAAGTTGAAATTATCTTGTAAAGATCATCATTTTTTTAAAATATTTCAGATAAACTCAATATTTTAATGCAAACATTGATTCTTTTGAAATTTTAATTTTTATATCCTAACATATCCTGTAAGTATGAATTCTTTTTATGTCTGGCTGAAGCTCAGATTTCTTTTTTATAATTTATAGTGGAGTTTTTGGTGTGAGCTTGGTCCTGGAGTCAACTTAAGATGTGAAAAATCACATGTAGTCAACATTGTCTTTGAAAATCCCTTAAATTGCTAATAAAATAGACTCCATGGTAAACCATATTAGCATATAATCTCCCATATGTAGGGTCCAGTGCAGTCAGTTTTCCTTTAACTTTGGACCAGATTTTGTTCTTCAAATAACATAGTTTGCTTAAGTTTAAGACCACATTGTTAAAAAATGTATATATTTAGATATTAGAATTACATCGCAATGAGGGAGATGTTCACAACACTAGGAGCTCCTGAGAAAAAAATAATTGAGGAAACAATAGATAAAATCAACCAAACTATTTTTTTGTTTGTTTGTTTATCTTGTATAGTACCTCTTAGTATGCTAGGACTGCCATAACAATCACATAGACTGGGTGGCATGCACAACAGAAATTTATATTCTCCTCATTCTAGAGGCTAGAAGTTTGTGATCAGGTTATCATGGGGTTGGTTTCTTCTAAGACTTTTCTGTTTTTCTTATAGATGACCCTCTTTTTTTGTGTGTCTTTACGCATCTTCTCTCTGTGTATACATGTGTCTTAATTTCCTCTTCTTCCTGGATCAGAGCCCATTCTAATGACCTCATTTAACCTTAATTACCTTTGTAAAAACCATTGCTCCAAATATAGTTGCATTCTGAGTTAAGGGGAGTTAGGACTTTAATCTATGAGTCTGGGGAGGATACAATTCACCCAATAATACAGTAGAATGTAATTATATTGTGTCTAATTATATTAGGCACATTTCTGATGTACTAGAAAATCAGGAAGCCTAGCAATCAGATTATTTCTGTGACCTGCAGAAAAAGGCCACCAACGCTACTATTATCTATCTCTACCTCCATCCCCTCTATGACAAACACCACCATCACCACCATCATCTCCTTCATCAAAACAACATGGCCACCACTCTACTACCATCGCCATTACTTCTGCCATCACCTCATTCCCACTCTATAATAACTACTCAGGGTAATTCAGCCTTAAATTCTAGAAGACCTCAGATATGGGTTTGAACTGTCAACCAAGTCAAAAAGTTTCCATGGAATAGATCAGATACATCAGAGCTTCAAACTGAATTCTAAAATAATACAGAAAATATCTCCTGGTGAGTGACAGCTTTTCTAATATGACACTAATATCATAAATTATAAGGGAATGTACTGACAGATTTAATGACATAAAATCCAGCATCTTTGGCATGTCAGAAATACCACAAATAAAATTCAAACAATAACAAGTCTAGAGATTTTGTTTATTACACACTTGTGAAAAAGGGTTAATTAAGTACATTTATAGGTTAGAGTAAAGACGCCTAGTGCTACAACTTACTGATATGGAAAATCTTGGAGATAATTAGGTTTGGGAAAGAGACCAATAATTTTATTCAGGGAGTACTAGATTTGAGTGCTCTTACATCATACAAGAGATTCTACGTAGATAATTGTATATCATATTTATGTTAAACAAAAGACATTCAAATTATTATTTTTTGCTATTAAGATTTTATTTTTAATATGCCATGAAAATCTTGATTTTATATTTTTAAGATATGTTCCCAGGTGCATCTCTTAATGCTCCAAGTTTTACCATTTGGCTCCCATTTTCTTTGGGAAATGGGATTTCTTCCATTTTCTTGATCCAATAAAAGATGCTGGATATAGTTCTGTCCTCCTCTTTTTATATTATAATATTAAATATAACCTTAGTTACCATATATCTCTATCTGATTAGAAAAAAAAATCCTTTACAAATATTAGAAACCTGGTTTTGAAATGTTTCTATTGGTTTTTAACCCAATCAGCATTTTGCAGGTTTAAAAAAAAAACACACACACACACAGCAGTTTGAACTTATACCTTACCACTTAATACAATTCTGCTGAAGAAAGGGTAAGATTGAAGAAAAGTAACTGTTCCATTTTTTCATTGGCCTCAAAAGTGTACACTGCCCAAAAGGATACATCAAAATGAAACCCAAAATGACTATTTTGAAACTTAGGCAACTATCAATTTTTACCTCAAGCAGACAACGTGAACAAGAAACTAACTGTATTTACATATAGTAACTATAATTGTACGGCTTCTTAAATCATCTAAGAAGGGTCTTACATTCAATAATCAAGAAATAATTTTAAATTAGTAGTTATTTTCACTTAAAAAGATGGTATCCCTTTTTCCACATGTATTTCTCATGAAAGAATGTGTTTTCTTACACAAATGTTATACATATTTGAAGCAACAACAATAGTCAGCAAAAATGTGACATTTCTGTTTACAGTTGCTCCAAAATATTTTTCAGTTTCACAAAGCCATTATCCAGTGCGGCCGCAAAATAGAGACTGGAGATTCTAGATAGCAAATGTTATTTCTAAAACCAATGTTAAGTCAGAAAAATGTAAAATAGGCATGACCCTAAATTTCTGGATCTAGTAAACTAAGAATAAACGCCTAAGAAAAGTTTCCTACTATTTTCTGAAAGAAATAAAGAGGTTTTTGTTTGTACAGTATTCTGTTTTTTTTTTTTTTTAAGATTTTATTTATTTATGAGAGAGAGAGAGGGGGGAGAGAGCAAGCACAGGCAGACAGAATGGCAGGCAGAGGCAGAGGGAGAAGCAGGCTCCCTGCCGAGCAAGGAGCCCGATGTGGGACTCGATCCCAGGATGCTGGGATCATGACCTGAGCCGAAGGCAGCTGCTTAACCAACTGAGCCACCCAGGCGTCCCAATATTCTGGTTTTTGATTGTACAATATTCTATGTGCTGTATGGATATGCAATTTAAATAGGTATATGCTGTGTCCATCTCTGCCCTATTTCCTATAGCTCTCCCTTTCCACCCACAACAATATACTATCTTTTACCGAGTTATAGACATTAACCTAAATCATCCCACATGGTCCAAGGGAAGAGTTAACGTAATACATGGATGTAAAACATGACAGGAAAAAAGTCCTTTTCAATCTTCTCAAAAGAAAAATGTTTGTATCACAAGTCCCTCAGGAAACACTAATGTCTTTAATTTTTGATAGTGTCTTTTTCCTGATACTATACTTGAATGTGGTTGTCTTAGTCAGCTAGTGCTGCTATAATAAATTACCATAGAATGCATGGGGTAGAAACAACAGAAATTTATTTCTCATAGTTCTGGAGGCTGGAAGTCCAAGATTAGGGTGCCAACACGGTTCTGGTGACAACCCTCTTCCAGATAACAGACTGATGACTTGTATCTTCACATAGTAAAGAGAAGGTAAGAAAGTTCTCTGTGGCTCCTTTTATAGGCACTAATCTAATTCATGAGGGCTGTACTCTCATGTTCTAATCACCTCCCAAAGTCCTCACCTCCTAATAACATCATTCTGGAGGTTAGGATTTCAGCCTATGAATCCTGGGGGGACACAAACATGCAGTCCCTAGTAGTGGTTCCAGCTTCTGCAGGACTCTTCCCCCACCACTTCTCCTTGAGTTCCAGCTTCTGGAACTTGTCCAATTAACATCTGAATCAATATTCATAATTTGGCTAATTTTCTGAAGTCCTTGAATATTTTCTTGACCTGTTGGTAGCAATCCTGGGAGCAGTGAAAGATTCTGCTGACGGATATATCTCATGTCAGCCAATGTTGACTTCGTAAAAGTTCAAGGGCAAGTCCTACAGTCGTTGCAGCTCTAGCCACTGCTCAGAACTGAGGAAACCAGTTCTCACTATCTGAGGAAGTCAACCATAACCTGACTTTCTCTTTCTAGCACTTCCCAACAAAAAATACTTGTATGGTTGCAAACAAGCCACAAACTGGGAGAAGACATTTACAAAACATATATATGATAAAAGACATGCAATGCATGCAAAATACACAAAGTACTCCTTTTTAAAGAAGATTTTATTTATTTTGAGAGAGTGTGTACACATGAGCAGTGGGAGGGGCAGAGGCAGAGGGAGAGACAGAATCTCAAGCAGACTCCACACTGAACATGGAGCCTGACACAGGGCTCGATCTCATGACCCTAAGATCTTGACCTGACTCAAAATCAAGAGTTAGACACTTAACTGACTGAGCCACCCAGGCACCGCTTATATGACCCTTAAAACTTAACAATAGGAAAGCAAATAATTAAAAAGTGGGCTAAAGAGACACCTGGTAGCTCAGCTAGTTAAGAGTTTGCCTTTGGTTCTGGTCATGATCCCAGGGTCCTGGGAATAAACTCCACATCAGGGTCTCTGCTCAGTGGGAAGCCTGTCTCTCCCTCTCCTTCTGCCACTCTCCCTGCTTGCACGCACTCTTTCTCTCTCTCTTTCTGTGTCAAATAAATAAATAAAATCTTTGGGAAAAAATAGTGGGCTAAAGATCTGAACCGATACCTCACCAAAAAGATATACAGATGGCAAATAAGCATTTGAAATGATGTTCTACCTCATATGTCATTGGGGAATTATAAATTAAAATAATGATGAGATACTACCACGCATCTATCAGAACACAAAAAGTCCAAAACACAGATAAGACCAATGTTGGTTAAGATGTGGAGAAAAAGAGACTCTCATTCATTGTTGGTAGGAATACAAAATGGTACAGCCCCTTTGGAAGACAATTTGGTGGTTTCTTATAAAACTAAACATGCTCTTATTATATGATACAGCAATTGTACTTCTTGATATTTACCCAATGGAGTTGAAAATTTATGTTCCCATAAAAACTTGCACAATGAATGTTTATGGCAGCTTTATTCATAATTGCCAAAAACTGAAAATAACAGAGATCCTTTAGTAGGTGAGTGGATAAATAAATGGCCTTGCACTCAGAAAATGGAATATTATTCAGTGCTAAGAAGAAATGAGCTTTCAACCCACAAAAAAACATAGAAAACTATGAAAACGTATTATTAAGTGAAAGATGTCAGTTTGAAAAGGTTTCATGCTGTATGATTCCAACAGTATGACATTCTAGAAAAGGCAAATCTATAGAGACAGTGAAAAGATCAGTGGTTGCCAGAGGGAAGGAGAGGGAGGAGAGATGAATAGGTAGGAAACTGAGAATTTTTCAGGCAGGGAAACTAATCTGTGTGATACTGAATATGTGACCTCATACATTTGTCAAAACTTATAGAACAGTATAACATGGAGAAGGAGCCCTAATGTAAACAAAAGAGTTTAGTTAATAATAAAGACTGTATCAATATCGATTCATAAATTGTAACAAATGTATCATACCAATGCAAGAAGTTGATGGAAACCATGAATGGGGGGAGGAGAAATATAGGGAACTCTGTCAATGTCTGCTCAATTTCTCTGTACACCTGAAACTAAAGCCTATTAGTAATTTTTTAAAAAATATTTGACAAAGTAAAAAAGTACTTTACAGCTCTCTCTGGGTTGTATAAATCAGCTCATTGACATGATTTCATTGGCCTATATTCACAAGGCTAACCTGTTGCAAATGCTCTTATTGCATCTTCAAAAGGTTTTTACTGAGAGTTTCCTAATGTACCATTTGGTTGTTGTTGGGCTAGTGGTGGTCACTGGAGTCTGCACTGGCTTCCATGCAGGTTTCTCTTGTTCAGTTGCACAAGGAGGTGCAGGTTCAGAATATCCTGTCCGTGATGCTAGAGCAGTGGGTACAGATCAGAAGTGGGAATCCGAGCAGAGACAGCAGTTGGACTTGAGCCAGAGTCACTAGTGTGGATGAACCAACTGGAACAGTGGTCTTAGGATTTGGTCACTGGGTTGTAGCTGAAGCAGGTATTATATCAGTGTTTTGGGATTTGTCCTCAGAACCATCATGAACTTCTCCTCATTTTGAGTATATTCTTTGAGGAGAGTTAACATCATTAAGAGCATCATCATCATTAAGGGCCTTGTCTACAGAAATTGGTTTTTTCCCACTACTCTAAATTCATCCTTCACCTTCAGTGTTGTTACTACAAAGCTGCAGTCAACTCCACTGGGTCCAGTTGCTGGCACTACACTGAATTCTAGAACCAAAGTCCTGACTGATCCTGGAGCCCCCAGTCCATATCACATTCCTGGAGACAATCCCCCCCACTCCCCATGTCACAGTACATTGTTCAGGTCTCTAGAAAGCTCTCCTCTCGGACCCCCTGCTGCACACAACCCAAACTGTCTCTTAAATGGCAATAGAATCAGTATTTCTTGGTTTGAAAAGATAAAAAGGAAGGAAAAAATTCCCCATCAGTATGTTAGTTTTCATCCCCTTAAAATAAGAGAGATTTTTTAAAAGATTTTATTTATTTATATGAAAGAGAGAGAGAGATCACAAGTAGGCAGAGAGAGAGAGGAGGGGAAGCAGGATCCCTGCTGAGCAGAGAGCCTGATGTGGGGCTCAATCCCAGGACCCTGGGATCATGACCTGAGCTGAAGGCAGAGGCTTTAACCCACTGAGCCACCCAGGTGCCCCGAGAGATTTTCAAGTAGAGAGGCATAATTCACACTGGAGAAATTATATCATACCATATTTTATTTTTTTTAAGATTTTATTTATTTATTTGACAGAGATCACAAGTAGGCAGAGAGGCAGACAGAGAAAGAGAGAGAGAGGAGGAAGCAGGCTCCCTACTGAGCAGTGAGTCTGATGTGGGGCTCGATCTCAGGACCCTGAGATCATGACCTGAGCTGAAGGCATAGGCTTAACCCACTGAGCCACCCAGGCACCCCAATCATACCATATTTTAAAAAACAAAATTTAACTATTAAAAGTGGTTTTAAAATCACCTTCCTGTTTTTTGACATTTAGCAGCTGGGAAATAATAATACCCAAATGCATACACAATGAAGGCTTAGGGAAGAGCAGATCCAATTAGGAGTTTAGTTTTAGCCAATCTATGTGTAAATTACTTGTAGATATCTACATGGAGTTGTTGAGTAGGTAGACATTAATTTTAAAATTGTTTCCCAGATGGCATGAAAGTCATGGAACTAAATGGCATTATCTAGAAAGTGAATGTATAGAGACGGAAAAAAAAGTTATTTGGGAAAGACCAACTTAGAGATTTTCAAGACAGAACCAGATATTACGAAGTTGCCTGGTAAGGAGTGGCCAATGAGAGAGATGTCAATCTATCTCCAAGAAGAGTCTTTGGCAAGGAGTAAAGGAAGTGTTTCAAGGAGGAAAGGATAATTATTTGTGTCAAAAGCTACAAAATCATTTGTGTAAGCCAAAAGGTGCTTTTAGGTAAGGCAACAACAGGACTGAGAATTGACTTGGATTTGGCTGCATGGAGGTCACTGGTGACTTTGAACAAAGAGTTCTTGTGGATGGAAAGAGACAGAAGCAGATTTGGAGTAGAGTCAAGGGAGTGTGGGAAAACAGGAAGCATAGAGAACGCGTACAGGCAATTGTATTTAAGAGGTTACATGGCAAAGGGAAGCAGGGAAATGGAAAATGGACCTGAAGATGTGAAACCAAGGGGAGTTTACTGTCCTTTTGTTGTTGTTGATGGAAGAGGGAGGGGACAATTGCAGGCATGAAGTCTTTGAGCAGGGGAGCGATGATGAGAGTCAGTACACCAGAGGAGTTGACTTTAAGGCAAAGCACTACCCATGATATTCAACCACAGGGGGAATAAAAGGTATATGATTACAGATACAGGCTAGCAGATGGATAAGAAACAAGACCATCAGTTAAGAATGAGGAAGAGGGATGAGGTGTTGAAGGCTTTTATAGAGAAGAGACTATGCATAATAGCTCTGGGAGAGGGAGAGACTGAACTGACTCACAGATATCCCACAAACTCTCCTCTTAGGCAAGTCACATACCTGTCTAGAGGATTCTCAGACAGAGAAAATAATTTGGGGACTTTTTGTAGAATTTACTTTCATTGGAAAAAAGTGAGAAGTCCCAATTCATTTTCATTCTTATGAGCTGTATCCAAAAGTTCTAAGCTCCAAAATTTTCTTTCTTCATTGTCCTACAGAATTTCGGGGTTGTTGTTTACTTCAACTAAGAATACAACACCATTTAAATTTATTTCTCTTTAAATCTGTCCTTATAGAGCAACTCAAGAAACCAGAAACCTTGAAGGTGAGTCATAGAAGGATGCTTTTTTTCAGGACTAACTGATTAAAACCACAGTCTTAATTAAAGTATCCCATCTCTGATCTACAACTGTCCTGGCATATGACACAAGATATCATCTTATCCTAGAACCATTCCAATGAGAAAATGTTTCCTATAATATGCCAAAATAATGATTATTTAAACTTGGAGAATATTGCTGATTTGTTAAAATATCTGTCAGTGACCACCTAACACGGAAAAAAAAAAAAAAAAAGACAAAAATAAAACTTTGTTTGTAACGTCAGGAAGAAAAAAATACTTTTTTCCTTCTACCCTTCTAGGTTCTTGGCTGAATCTCATAACAAAAGTCAGGTTAACAAGAGAAAATCATATAAATTTGTTTACTATAAGTTTTATATGACACAGGAGCCTTCAAAAGAAAGTGAAGATCTGGGGCAGTTGGGTGGCTCATTTGGTTAAGTGTCAGACTCTTGATTTCAAGTCAGGTCATGATCTCAGGGTGGTGGGATTGAATCCCATGTTAGGCTCTGCCCTCAGCAGGGAGCCTACTTGAGATTCTCTCTCTCCCTCTCCTTCTGACCCTCCCCACTCTGCATTCTCTGTCTCTCTCTTTCTCTCTCTCTCAGAATAAATAAATAAACCTTAAAGAAGAAGAAGAAGAGGAAGAAGAAAAGGAAGAAGAAGGGAAAGGAGAAGGAGAGGGAAATGGAGAGAGAGAGAGAGGGAAAAGACTTCTTCAGAGCCTTATCCCAGCCGGCAGAAGGGAATTCCCTCCCCTCCACCCACCTCCAGCCTTCCTGTTTTACCTCAAAAGGCAAAAACAAAACAGAACTCCCCCCGCCAAACATAGTTAACAGGGGTTAGGACTTCAAGGAAATAGATACATATATCTTTAGCCATGGAAGAGAGTCCAGGGTGGTAGGTAGGAGAAGATCTACCACTAGAGAAAAACTTGTGGAGGTCACAGTCCAAGGACAAAGGCCAACTAAAATGATGAAATTTAAATTTGAATTCCCCCTTGATGGGGATCACACCTCCACACCAGCAGGGTTCCATTCTAACAGGGCATGACAGCTGTAAGTTCTGCAAGGAACAGGCTTTTTCTGAGGTGGCATACTTAGGGAAGCCCAGTGCCAAGTGGGAAAATAAAACACAGACCCTAGAGGAATTTGAAGCTTCTGGCATCTATTACAACAGCAAAAATTAACATAAAGCCTCACACTAATGGCTTATTTACCTCAGTTTTAATTATTCATGCATATCATTTTCACCTTTCAACAAAAAAATTACAAGGCCTACAAGGCAAGAAAAAACACAGTCTAAAATGATAGGCGTACTTGGGTGGCTCTGTCAGGTAAGCATCTGACTCTTGATTTCGGCTCAGGTCGTGATCTCAGGGTCCTGAGTTGGAACCCTGAATCCTGAGTTGGGCTTTGTGCTCAGCGAGGAGTCTGATTCTCTCCTTCTCCCTCTTCCTGTGCCCTTCCCCCGCCAGTCACACCCTCCAATCAATCAATTAATCTTCAAAATGACAAACCAAATGTTAGAACCAGCTTCAGATATGACCCAGCCATAGGGATTATCATGCAGAGAATTTGAAATAATTATGATTAGCCTTTCTGCTGTCCAGAGAGGTCCACAGAGCATTGTCTGGTTCCCATTGTAACTTAAAGGGAAACTTTCATAGTGTCTGGAGCCTTGATGTCCTGCAAATGAAGGGGGAGGATGTCCTCAAGTTCCTTACAGCAGGAATCCATTCAGGTGGCACTGACTTTGAGTTCCAAATGAAACAGTACATCCACAAAAGGAAAGCTGATGGCATCTCTATCATCTGAAGAGAACCTGAGAGAAACTTCTGCTGATGGTTCATGCCACTGTTGCCATTGAAAACCCAGCTGACGGCAGTGTCCTATGGCCTGAGAATATGGGCCAGAAGGCTGTACTGCCATTGGAGCCAATCCTATCACTGGTCACTTCCTTCTGGAATCTAGAACCAGATCCAGGCAGTCTTCTGGGAACTGAAACTTCTGGTAATAACTGACCGCAGGGCTGATGATCAGTCTCTCACAGAAATGTCTTATGTTAACCTGCTGACCACCATTTGGTGTATCACAGACTCTCCTCTGCACAGTGACACTGCCTTCCTGGGCAACAAGGGAGCTCACTCAGTGGGTCTGACGCGGTGGCAACTGGCCAAAGAAGTTCTGCACATGCGCGGCACCATCTGTGAACCTCCACAGAGGGTCATGTCTAATTTCTCCTTTTACAATTCTGAAAAGAGATTGTAAAGGAAAAGCAAAAGGGCACCTGGGTGGCTGTGGGTCAAATGTCAGACTCTGGGTTTTGGCTCAGGTCATGATCTCATGGGTCATGAGATTGAGCTCCTGTGAGGGCCTCTGCTCAGCAGAGAGTCAGCTTGAAGATTTCTCCCTCTATCCCTCCCCCCACTCATGTGCACGTGCTCTCTCTCTCTCTCTCAAATAAATAAGTAAATAAATAAATAAATAAATCTTATTTAAAAAAAAAAAAAAAGAAGAGCAGATCACTGCTGAGAAGGCTATGTGACTAAGAAGGAATTTCAGGGTGAATGGACTGCTCCAGCTCCCAAGTTCACTGCTTTTCAACCCAAGGTCACAGGCTGGTCTGACCGCCTGCAGGTGTCCTCTGTGCCTACCCAGCAGTTATCCACTGAAGACTGAAGCTCTCAGCCTGAGAGCTGGTCTGAGAACTGGTCTGCAGCTCCCACTGCTCTGGCCACTCAATGGTTAAGAACAACCATTGAGGGGTCTTAAGTTGTTCATCCACAGACTCTCAAGTGGAAAATGGAAATAAGGTTGACAGAAAATAAAGTTTCTTTAAAAAATTCTTTAATAAAATAAAATAACTAATTAATATTGTAGCAGATCTAATGGAAAAAGTGGACCATATGCAAGAAGGTAGAGGTAATATAAGCAGAGAGAGGGCAAATCTAAGAACGAATAAAAAAAGAAATGCAAGATATCAAAAGCACTCTAAAATAATTGAAATATGTCTGCTATGGGCTCATTGGTAGACGTGACATGACCAAGGAAAGAATGAGTGAGCTTGAAGATAGATCAATAGAAATAACTGAAAGAATCTAAGGGTTAAAAGAGACATTAAAAACTGTCTAGTGTATTTACTCATTTTTCTTCCTGGAAAAATTGGATTAAAAATACATTCTCTTTTCTGATGGGATGTCAATGATGTCAACAATCATTTAACTCTTGCCGCCAAGACTTGCAAATAGAAGCATATAATTTAATAGAACTAGCTTAGGTGAAACAACTTTAGGCATTTAAATACCATTTGCCTCTAAAATGCAGTGCAATATACAAATTATAGGCAGTTATAGTTTAATAGAATTAGAACAGGATCCTACATTTTTTCCACTATTTTACAGCATCCTGACCACATTTCTTTAATATATTTTCGTTGTCATTCTTTGACTAAATGCCCTACATTCTTTATGCTATAGCTTTTACACTTGTCTACTGCTACTTTGATCTTTTCTAGGATTAAGTATCAGTTGTCAAACACTGAAATTAAAAGCTCTTATTAATGGCCTTGTCTCTTTGGATAGTATTTAACATCCCTTCGGTCAGTGTTCAATTTCAGTTCGGCTGTTGCTGTTTGCACATTTTCATAACTTGTTTCCAGAGAGTCATTATGTTGAAACATTGAAGGTCAAGTTGCTGCTAAATGGATTTTTTAATATATATTGTAATGTCAGAAGAAGAATAGTGTAACAGTTTGAGATTATTAGCTTTACCTACTTTCATTGACTGAAATTGGAATTTGAGCTCATATTTACATATTTCACATGCTCGTATTTCATTTCTCATATGTGTAAAATTCTGTGCTGGTGTTGAGGTGGCTAAGAAGAGACTGCCTTGTCTTCAAGGCATGATTAGGTTATAACTGTATCTTAGAATTACCTTGGAAGCTTTTTAAAAATTCTGTCATTCAGGCCTATTTGATGTGGGGCCTGTTTGCATTGGGGTTCAAGTACCGGTATTTTCAAGAGTTCCCCCAAATAATTTTAGTGTGTAATCAAGGTTAAAATTATTGAACAATATAGTAAGAGAAATATCATGCAGAAAGATTTTGAAAGTGATAGATAAGAAAGTTGCATGCACACACATACACACGCTTGTGAGATTTCAGAGGACAAGGAGTTCATTTTCAATGGAGAAATCAGCAATAAGTGTTTCTGAGTGTAAAGGACTGTAAAGATTTTGGAGAGTACTACCTGACTAAGTGGAGATGCATGTCTGGCAGGAGCACACTATGACTGAAAAAGACAAAAAAAATGTACTTGGCAATGACCTTTTTGGATGATGTAGGAAAAAGGTGGATTCAGAAGAGAATACTGCCTTGAATTGTTGAGACAGAGATCTCAAACTGAGAAGGCCTTAAAAATTCAGGGTGAATTTTAGACTGCTATCATTATAAGGTATTTCTTTTTCTTTTTTTTTTTATAATTTTTTATTTTTTTAATAAACGTATATTTTTGTCCCCAGGGGTACAGGTCTATGAATCACCAGGTTTACACACTTCACAGCACTCACCAAAGCACATACCCTCCCCAATGTCCATAATCCCACCCCCTTCTCCCAAACCCCCTCCCCCCAGCAACCCTCAGTTTGTTTTGTGAGATTAAGAGTCACTTAATAGGGTTTTTTTTTTTTTTGTATTATTTAAGTGTGCAGAAATGTAAATCCATGATCCTATTACCTAGCTCAAGAATTAAACATTATCAATGCATTTAAAATCTGGGTGCTTCCTTCCCTGATAATAACCCTTTGCAGACGTAATTATCACCCTGAATTTGGTGTTTATGATTGTCGTGCCTTTTTTAACATTTTAGAACACAGATGCTTATGTTCCTAAACAAAATATATTTTCCAGTTAAAAAATACATTATAAAGTATGGAAGAGAATAAATATGGCATAATGAAAAAGGTGTTTCAGGATATTGGGCCTCGCAGCAATATAGAAGAATCATGAAGGGAGGACTGGTTTCTGGGAGTGGAGCTGTTGTTTCATGGAATTAGACCCTGTGGACCATTTCCTCATTGCGAGAGCACCCTCCTCCCTAGCCTTCTCCTGTACCTCCTTTTTGACTTTGTCTCTACCTCTCCCTTCTTTCTCGGTCTCTTCCATGGCGTCCATTTTTTGTCTACTTCCTATAGCTCTTACTTTGTTGGGTAGACTTTCAGGTCCATAGTACCAAAATTCTGATGACTTCCAAGTTTGTTTGATCAACACGTGTGGCTCCTCAGCTCCAGGCCTATGTTGCTGATTGCCTGTGGTTATCAAGCTTCACAGCCATTTCCATCATGTCCAAAATCAATCTTAGTGACATCTTACTCTTCTCCTGCTTTATTCATCCCCTTTTTAATGTATTTCCTCTCCCTTTACTTTCATCTCTGCCAATGATCCCCAAGATTTGTCTTCTTACCCAAGCTAGAAAACTGGGAGTCTTTCCCACAGAACTTTCTAAACATCCATTGTGCCTACTAATTAATGCCAAGACTAATGTCTTGCTAGGTCAAACTCCTTAATCATGCTTTGTATTGTCTCCCTCCCCAATTCTCTCCACTGCCCTAATCTCAGGGTCTTTTGTCACTTTTCTACTCTGTTATGGGTCTGTAAACGTATCTCCCCAGCCCTCATTTTGTCCAAGTCCTACTATCTATCTCTCATTTGCTCTCAGTGTGATTTTCTTAAACACAAATCTGCTTACTTTCCACTCCAGGTGATAAAAACAAAAACAAAACAAAACAAAACAAAAGAACAACTCCTCTAGCTTCTACAGAGGCTTCCCATTTTGTTCTTTTGAGCCCGAATTAAGATTCTACAGAGTTGACTCAAAGACAACTAGTAGTACCAAGTTAGGGCAGATGAATCTTTTGGGGGAGACAGAGAAGAGTGGGGTTCAAAAGCAAATACCCTTTTACTCCTCCTATCCTATTTTGCTGCTAAGTAATTCATTCACCAAATATTTGTATTTGATAAATTTCACATGTAAAAATTTGCAAGTTTAAGGTGTACACTGTACTACTTTGACATACTTCTATATTGTAATTTGATTGTCATTGAAGCAGTATTTATCACATGATATCATTATGTACAGAATTATTGACTAATTCATTATACTGTCTATTAGATCTCTATGGCTTATTTACTACTCATTACAACATTATACCCTTAAATACCATCAATTTTATCCCCTCCACACAACTCTCTTCCTCATAATCAATATTTTACTCTTCTACTATGTATGTATATCACATCTTCTTTTATCCATTCTTCTGTTAATGGCCATCTGAGTTGTTTCCATAGCTTGGTTACCATTCACCAAATATTTATTGACACCTACCGCATGCCAGATACTCTTCTTTGTGCTATTTGTATTAACTCTTTAACTTTTGCAACAACTGATGGATGCAGGTAATAGAATTATCCCCATTTTGCAGATAAGAAAATAGTATCAAATTACCCAAGATATAGTTTGGTGCAACCCAGAATGAGGACTTGAACATAGGAAACTCAATTCTAGAATTTTGTCATCCAAAGTGAGATTCTTGGGCCAGCAGAATCGTATCACTGGTATTATTCTTGGACATTGGGGAGGGTATGTGCTTGGGTGAGTGCTGTGAAGTGTGTAAACCTGGTGATTCACAGACCTGTACCCCTGGGGATAAAAATATATGTTTATAAAAAATAAAAAATTAAAAAAAAAAAAAAGAAATGCAGACCCTGTGCCCCCATTCTAGTCTTACTCATAGGAATTTGACTTTTTATAAGGTTCCCAGGTGATGTGCAAGTTCATTTGTGATTAAAAAGCACTGTTTTTGAGTCTGGGTTTTTAACCCTTACATTGCCCCTATGTATCAAAAGTTCACTCCTGCCTTCTTCTTCAAATATATCAGTTAGTTCTTCTTTTTCAGGGGACTCATAAAAACAAAAATAATCCCTAAACCTTGCCCTTTTCACTGAAGGGTTGAGAGCAAGATGAATATTATGTATGTAGGCTCCGAAGATGAGCCCCCAGGAACTGAGCCAAGCCTCCTCCTTTAATGGCCACTTCTTCATGTGTCCTCAATCTGACATCGGATACTGTCAACAAAGTTAAGATGGGAAATTAAGAAGCTGGAACTTTTCCGGCCAGGGGAAATATGAGCCCATACTATTATTAGTTATTATTCCAATCAGTTCTTGGTGTAGGTTCTTGGTGTAGAATTTTACAGCTCCTGAAAAGGGTCTGAATAACTGATGTTCAAAATAACCCCTGGTCACTTCATGGTTGTCCGCAGTTGGTATGAATTCAGTACCACGTGCTTAACCAAGCAGGATGAAGAGGTAAAAGCAGCTACAACTTGGAATCCAAGTAGCAAGGAAAGCTTAGGATCAGATGGTCTTATAACCTTAATTGACAACACAACCTTAACAGTTCATCAAAGTGACATGGATCTTCTAAGTTAATATGGCAGGAAGGGTAAGCTTCAGAATAAACTGTGTATCACTCAGTCTTCCAAAACTCATTCATGGAGGTTTCTTGGCCAGTCTCACCCTTGGCTCCTTATCTACCTGGAAACTGTTTTCAGCACGTTTTTGGATCTCTCACAAAACACTCAAAACCCCGTCGAGCCATAATAATAAATGGATGGTTTGCCAAGGTTGTGCAGAGAGAGGGAGAATGTGTCATGTTACACAGCACCCTGCAGAAACTTTTTTTTTTTTTTAAAGATTTAATTCATTTATCTGACAGAGAGAGACACAGCGAGAGAGCGAACACAAGCAGGGGGAGTGAGAGAGGGAGATGCAGGCTCTGTGCCGAGCGTGGAGCCCGATGCAGCGCTCCATCCCAGGACCCCGGGATCATGAGCCCAGCTGAAGGCGCATGCTTAACACCCGAACCACCCTGATGCCCCCACCGTGCGGAAACTTAAGCAAAATCTTCATTAGCCATAAGGCTCTTTATGTTTTTCTTTCTCAGAGGCTTCCTTCTCAATCTAATTAGGTTTTCCCCCCTTTCCTTTCATTCCTCCTTCTTCTTCCACACAGTATCTAGTAAGCTTCTGTTTTTTTGCTCATATCAACTGCAATCCCAAGTTTTAAATAACTCAAGCAAAACATAAACTGGATCATTCAAAAAAGTAATGCATTTCCTACCTGACCTCACTAGCCACTGCATCCACCCTTGTTCTTGGGACCCTTTCAAACAAAAGCCAGTTTCCTCCCAGGTGGGGGTAGAGGTGTCTAAAATAACAATAGACACCTTCTCCATATGGCTACACTCTCCTCTCTCGCAGCACTTCTTCATGTTTTTTATAGACCTAAGAATAAAAAGCCTTTATCCTGTTGGCAAAGGGCTGGGTGGACAGGCCATCTTCAATGTTCAAAAGACAAGGTGCCCGCTCTTTGAATGTATGTATTTATGTGGCAAGCATTTGAAACAGACCTTTGTATCCCTACAGTGACTCTGGGCATCTCACACTCAATCAGAGAGGCCTCACTTCTGTATAATTTTATACATTGGCTTTCCACATGATATTTCCTAGGAAAAGGAGCTTTAATTCTAGAAGTAATTCTTAAAGTATTGAAAACAAGTAATAGACAACGTAGTGTCTTACAGGCTCAACCTTCTTTGCACGGTGAAGGACTCTGCATTACCTGGCCTCTACCAGCCTTCCCAGCCTCCACCACCACGCTTCATGCTGCCAGCCAGCACTCTTGAGGTTCCAAGAAGCACCACATGCATCAAGTTTCTATGCCTTTGCTTGTGCTGTTCTGTCCATTCACCCGGGAGTGCTCACCTCCATTTGGAGTACAATTTGTGTCAGTGCTGTTATGAAGACCTTATTATCTTCTTCTGTTTTGGCTCTGTAACAGAGTCATGGACTGGGTGGCCTAAACAACAGAGGTTTATTTAATATTCTTCTCAAGGCTGTAAGTTCAAGATCAGAGGGACAGCATGATCAAGTTCTGAGGAGAGCCTTCTTCTGGGTTCAGACTGCTGACTTCTCATTGCATTCTATGGTTGAAAGAGGGTGACAGAGCTCTCTGAGGTCTCTTGTCTAAGAGCACTAATTCAGGGCACCGGGGTGGCTCAGTGGGTTAAGCCTCTGCCTCTGCCTCTGCCTTTGGCTCAGGTCATGATCTCAGGGTCCTGGGATCGAGCCCCACATTGAGCTCTTTGCTCAGTGGGGGGCCTTCTTCCCCCTCTCTCTTTGCCTGCCTCTCTGCCTACTTGCGATCATTCTGTCAAATAAGTAAAATTTAAAAAAAAAAAAAGCGCACTAATCCATGCATGAGGTTTAATTCCTTCATGAGGGTTCTGTCCTCACAACCTAATCACTTCCCAAAGGCCCCAACTTCCTAAGAGGAGGAGGATTAGGATATTAACGTAAGAATTTTGCTGGGGGACACCAGTCCACTACATTGATCTTCCCCATTTGAAGGGATCACACCTGCTTTATTGCCCAGAATGTACTCATTTCATTGCACCTATCCTCACTTTGTGTTTTGTCTCTAGTAGAAAATAAGCTTTTTGAGGGCAAGGACTTTTGTCCTTATTTGTTCTTGAATCTCAGCCACTGCCTGGCTGGTGTAAATATCCTTTGACTCTTTGGATGAATATGCATTTGAATGATTATTTCCAAACTTAAATAACAACAGGCTTTGATGAAAGAAAAGTAGCTGTAGGTATATAGTCTGCATTAAGGAAGGCATAATTCTGCTTGAGAAAAGTTGGTATGTCATGGGCTCTTTTTTCCCCACTCCTGTATTCTATCTTTCAAGTGTCCTGGGTAAGTATAGAGCCTTAATAGTTTAGTCAGAACTAGCACCAATAGTGTATTACAGGATAGATGTGTGGTTTTCAACTACGTAAAGACTGAGATAGCTCTCTAAATTCTTGGAAAACAAATAAACAAACAAATGAATCCCAATCTGAAAAAAATTTCCGGAAAGTCTCCACTCTGTTGACAGATAGACTCGTTCTTAATTAGGAATAATTCCATATATCTCCAGCTATAGTATCGACTTATTAAAAAAATAACAACTTCCCCCCTATCAGAGTGCTTGTAAAATTGGTCTATATATGTATAACCATAATTAGCTGGTAGCTGTCTTCTAGAAGTGTCATTCATTTTCTGATATAGTATCAAAAAGGCAATACTTGCCCTGTATTACAAAAACCAATTAAAACTTTAAAAATATGGTTAAGATGCAGGAAAAACTGATAAGCAACAAGAAAGACTTCTAAAATAATTCCCATCCTAAAAAATAGGACATACATTTGTGTTTGAACACATATCTCTAAAAAGAAATGCCTCCCAGCACATGAATATTGTGAAAAATTATCACTATTTTTTAAAAGTGAGAATAGCCTAAATTAAGGTATTAAGGTAATAAATTAATGCAGAACAGGCCACTAATACCCTGGAATTAGCATAGACCTGAATTAAAACTTTGAGATTGTTAGAATTCTTTTTTAATTGTGATGAAATGTAAAAAATCTATTTCTAGGCCTGTGATTTATTCATATTCATTGTATGACTCACATTTATGATTAAATTTGAGGCACTGGCTGGTTATTCATCTAGGTACAAAAAGAAGGGGAAAAAAATCTGTTGATCACCTTAAGAATAGAATTAGTAGAAAAAAAAACTAGATTACGATGTGAAAAATGAGCAACTACTAATATGCTATTTTTTCCAGTTCCTGAAAGGAAATGATTTCACTTTATAAATCCAAAAATGTTGCTTGTGTCACACAATATAGGCAGAATATACTTGCTCAAATGTCAACTTTATGTTCAGGAAGAACCAAAATATCAAAAAATAAAAATAAGATATCTGAAAAATCTTTATACCTCCAGGGAGAAGACCGTAATTCCCAACCATGTACATTTTACTTGCATTCCACAACCACCTAGTTTAAGAATGAGAAAGTATACTAAGTTTTTATTTAGCTGAGTTCAGGACTAAGAATATGTAAAATTCCCTGGATTTTTAGTTATCACTCTACATTTAGTTTATATATTTTATTTTTGGCTTTGAGAACATCCCCAAGTGCAACTTCTTGTCATTGTTTTCTTTTTCTCAGTTGTCCCCAAAGAGAATATCAATATTGAAACTCAGAAACCAATTTCAATTTGTTTTAGTGCGCGTCTAGTATCAGAGAGGTTTTCTATTTAATATTTAAACACATCAATAAATATTTAAACAGCGAAGTATTTGTGCTGGGTAAATTCTAACTAAAGGAAGATGGAAGCTATTTTACTGTTCCAATGTTACTAACCATAAGTTGGGGATTCTCAGCTTGTGTGTGTGTGTGTGTGTGTGTGTGTGTGTGTGATTTTTGCAATCTATTCAATGTAAAATATTTTCCATATTAACTTTGGTTCAAGTTGAGCAAACAATGTAACTAGCTGGAAAATTAAAGTGACTTTTCTTAAAACTTTTGTTTAGCTATATGTTCTTGAACAGAACACAAATTTCAAAAAGAAAGTAAAATCCTTTTCATGTCCAAATTTGTAGTCATTCTTATTTACTCTGCTTGTATTTTTCTTTTGCTTATTTTTTTTTAAAGATATTATTTATTTATTTGACAGAGAGAGATCACAAGCTGGCAGAGAGGGAGGCAGAGAGAGAGGGGGAAGCAGGCTCCCTGCTGAGCAGAGAGCCCGATGTGGGACTCGGTCCCAGGACCCTGAGATCATGACCTGAGCTGAAGGCAGAGGCTTAACCCACTGAGCCACCCAGGCGCCCCTCTTTTGCTTATTTTTGATAATAAATTAATATCTCACCATCAAGCATATTATTTAGAGTCTTTAAAGAATATTTACAAACAAAATCCTTTACAATTCTGTAAACTGTTCAGATAAATATCAAAAGTAATAAGAAGGCTAGAATTTTATGAAGGGTAGTTATTTATCTAGGTCTTTAGGACCAACGTCCCAGTGTACCAGCCAGTCCTGCAAGAATTCCTTATTTTAAATGACTCATAAAACAAATTACAAACTTAGATTGGTAGGTAACAATAAAAAGAATGTGGATTAGATGGGTTTTGATGAAATCAGTGTGATTCTAGTACAGAAATGCCCCCACTGAATGTTGGAAGAGCCTAGTGCCCACTGAAGATTTTTGCCAGCGTCTTCGGTCTATTGAAATACTTTGAAAGTATGTGTGCTGGTTTTTTTTTTTTTCCCCCTCATTATCTATTTCACCCATCCCCCACCCACATCCCCTCTGGCAATCACCAGACCTAATCACATGGGCCCTGTTCTAGAGGGTTAGAGCCTCTCTCTTTCCTTCCGGTCTTGAAGAAGAAAACCCTTAGCACAGCTAAAGCTTCATGGAATCAGATTCTGCTAACAGCAGTGGAAGCTTGGTTGAGGACCTCAAACCCAGTGGAGACCCCAGCCCTGGTCACTCCTTGCTGGCAGCTGTGTGAGACCCTGAGCAGAGGGCCCAAGGAAGCCGGCCTAGACTCCTCACTCACAGGAAATGTGAGATAATACAATGAGTTATTTTAAGCCTCTGAGTTTGTGGTAATTTATGATGCAGGGTAGGAAACTAATGGGCAAGCCTCAGGAATAGCATAGGTAACTATGAAAGCTTTGTATCATTATATTTTTATATGTCTATATTTTCATATGCTTCTTGAGAGCTGGACTCTTTTTTGGTTCTCTTTGTGTTTTAGTTCACTTAGACACAAGCATTCCTTGAATATTCTTTGAATGAACTAATTTGTGGATGAATTCCTTCTTATAGTATCCTGGTTCTTTTTATGTCCAACCCTGCTAAGAAACTGCTCTTTCCATCTCCTACTTTTATTCCTTCCTCTGACTTTCCAACAGTGGAATGAGTTGTATCCATTAACCAGCTATGTTTTGGTTATAATTAGCAAGCATCAGAATTGCAAAGTCTAGTGAAAGTGTACCCCCTTGGGTTTAGGGCTCCATATGAGCTATTCAAATTAATGTATCTTTCTTCATATTCAACCATAAAGACATCCTTCCTTTGGGATGCTATCACCTGTCATTTATCAATTGTTAGGAAATTCTTAAAATGTGTTTCTCATAGAATTTTCCAATTAGAAGTACTATAAAATGCAATTACATTATACATTCTGTTACTTAGGAAAAACTGGGCCAGTAAGGGCTCCTTGTTATAAGTGACAGAAATCAGTTCTGCCATTAAGAAAAAAGTGTGTTGGAAACCTACTTGGCAGCTGACAGAATAAAATGTAGCAGAGAGAATTCAGCTTGGAAAATGCATGAGAACTAAGGTGTGAAGAAGGTTAGAACTCCGGTTAAAGAGATGACCTTCAAGCAAGTGCAGTGTGTTGCTATGTCCTTAGATTGATATGAGATACCACATATGAACCCCTCATGAATGGGGTTTTACCCCACTCCCATTAGAAAAGGTTCTAAATTGTCTCTTTCTTTGTCTCACTACCGAGAGATTCAGTGAGCTTGGGGGACCATCTAATTGGCAGAGTTCATTCTGTGGCTTTGAGAGAGCAAGTGTCTGGCATTTTTGGTTTCCATGGTAGTATGGGGAACCCTACCTCTCATCAAGACACAATAGTCATTTGCCCAAACATGAGGTTCAGAGAGTGGGCTGCCTTTACCCCAAAACATAACCTGATATATGCAATACAAAGTGTTGGCATTTTCAAGAAGTAGGCTTAGTTTGATTGTATTGTTGATAAAAATGTGAAGCAGATATGAGTTGCAAGAAAGACTTGAAATAAAGCCAGAGACTTTTATTTTACTTTACTTTACTTTATTTACTTAAGTAGGCTTCACACCCAACATGGAGCCCAAAGTGGGACTTGAACTCATGACTCTGAGATCAAGACGTGACCCGAGATCAAGGGTTGCATGCTTAACCGACTGATCACCGCCCCCAACCCCATGCCCCTAAAGTCAGAGAATTTTAAAACATAACAGTAAGATTATTTACTCAATACATACTCAACTGTATGGCCACTTTTGGCAGTAGTTACATAAAGAAAGAGATAACCAAAATGGTTTGGGAGACTTCCTACCTTCCCAGAAGTTGTAATTCATATACACAGTTGTGGATGATTCTATTTAATTGAAACAATGGTTCTGCAATGTTCGAGAAATATGATTGCCATTATTGAGGGTATACCCACCCCCTGTCCATGCTCCTTACTCAGCAGCCTGTTGTAGAGTCTCTGTCAACAAGATTTTCTGTTCATCACATGCAAGTAATTGGATCAAAAAACAAAATACAACAGGTTCAATGATCTTTACTTCAAGTTTCCGTGAGGGAAAGGTTAAATTTTTAGTAGCTAGGAACTTAGGATCCTGCTGTCAATGACTTCTACTTCATTCTTTTCCACAATGTCTATATCAAATGTCACCCTCTCCTTCATCTGACTTCCAGTAATTTGTAAATAAATTTACTTATTAACATCTAGTATTCTGTTATCTATATTCCTGATTTTCTCATCAGATTATGAACTGTGTCAGAGTAAAGAAGATTTAGCAAGAGTTAGTTTAATCCTGGGACGCCTGGGTGGCTCAGTTGGTTAAGCAGCTGCCTTTGGCTCGGGTCATGATCCCGGTGTCCTGGGATCGAGTCCCACATCGGGCTCCTTGCTCCGCGGGGAGCCTGCTTCTCTCTCTGACTCTGACTGCCACTCTGTCTGCCTGTGCTCACTCTCACGCTCTCTCTCTCTCTGACAAAATAAAAAAAAATCTTAAAAAAAAAAAAAAGAGTTAGTTTAATCCTATTCCTAGTTTCTGCATTACTTGATACACTGTGACGCTGTGTTTGTAGCTTAGCTGACTCCCCATCAGGCTACATGCTTTTGGGGGGTAGAGATTGTTTTCTTTTCGTCTTTGTCCATGGTACTGAAATTCTAAAGAGCCAATAGGGTGGGATCATTCGTTTGTCTTAAGGGTACTTGTCATAAACAAGATGTGTATACTAAATTCCCATTTATTTGGCAAAATTATCATACTTTTGAAAGGCCAGTGAAACTTGTGTATGTATGTGTGTTTCTGTTTTTTAGAAGTTAATCCTAACATGTCATGTGAAAGACAGCATTACATCTCCTACGCTTTGAGGATGGAAAAAAAATAAATTTGAGGATTGAGAACAAGCCCTTGGTAAAAGAAAGCATATCATCTTCACCTGTTATTGCTCTCCTGACAAAGATCTGCATCAGTGAGTGCTAAATGAGTACCCACAATGTGACTTTTTAAATTCATTTTGAATACTGTTGGCAAATGAAGCAATGTTGCAAAATATATTACCCTGAGCTAAGACCCTGGGACAGGAATTAAAAGGCCTGATGTCTTAATTTTTTAATTGAATAAATATTTGCTAACATATTATGCTAGGTATAAGTTTTAACACAACCGTATACTTGCTGTGTACTGTTGGTAAGTCACCTAACCACACTGAGACTAAGTTTTCATGTTCGTAAAATGAATATAGTGTGGGTCTTGCAGTGTCTCATTGCATAATTAGTGAGAGACATACTGTATATTCAAGTGCCTTATATGTGATAGAATATTTAAATGCAAAATTATATTTATTGTATTTGTTATAACACATAAATAGTTTAGTAACATATTATATTAATGCAATAAAATCATACTTATTAAATAGGACTATGGTGGGGCATCTGGGTGGTTCAGTGGGTTAAAGCCTCTGCCTTCGGCTCAGGTCATGATCCCAGAGTCCTGGGATCGAGCCCAGCATTGGGCTTTCTGCTCAGCAGGGAGACTTCTTCCTTCTCTCTCTCTGCCTGCTTCTCTGCCTACTTGTGATCTCTGTCAAATAAATAAATAAAATCCTAAATAAATAAATAAATAGCACTATGGATATCTCCTAAAACCAATTCTCAAGTACCATCATTTCTTTACTACCAAAATATTATGATAACTTATAATAATATGCATTTGAATTGTCTTTTACCATTTTCAGGCCACTTTCAAATAATTCATTTCTGATCCTTTCAACAATAGATCCTTCATTTTTTCATCCACATATTTCTAAGACTCTACTTTCCTCCATGGTAATTTCTAAACCAGAAAATTAACTAGTTTTTGAATGGTACTTGGTAAGGAAGAAATTTGGATCCAATTTACTTCTATCTCAATTTCTTGAAGGTCTACAAAAGTGATGCATGATACCTGACAGGCATAAAGAGCCGTCAGATGAGTTTTATTGTTAGTTCTTGCAAAATGACCGATGACGATGGAAATCTAAAGCACTGAGTCTCAACATTTTTGATCCTAGGACTGTTTAACATGCTTAAAAATTATTGAGGACCTCAATGACATTTTATGTCTGTAAGTTGTATCTATCACTCTTTATGATATGAGAAGCTAAAACTGATAATTTTCAAATATATTAATTATTATTTCATGTAAAACCAAGAAGCCCATTACATTCTAATGTAAATATTACTTTTATGACAATACCAAATTTTTCAAAACAAAAAAGATTTTGAGAAGAATGAGACTGCTTTCCTATTCTTCAAATCTCTAATGTCTGGTTTAACAGAGGAAAACATAATTCTCTAATCTGCTTTATTCTGTCACCATATATTGTTTGGGTTGAAGTATAAAAGGAAAATCTGTATACACACACACACACACACACAAATATATAGTTGGAAAAGGGAGAATCTTGCCCGCCCCCTGGAAGGGTTTTGAGTACCTCCAGGAATCTATCAACCACACTTAGAAAGTGCTGGTCTCCTGTGTAAGGGGTTTAAGCCAGAAGAAACTTTGAAGTCAGGCAGACCTCTTACCTCAGTTCACACCAGTTTAATATGTTTGGTTGTGTGTCCTTGGGCAATTTACTTAATAAGCCACAGCTTCTTCCTCTGTGAAAAGAGTGTAGTAATTCCAATTTCATGGAGGTTGTTAGAAAGAATAGGTTGTTTAAAGTGTGAAGTGCTTAGCATGTGTCTTGGCACATAGTAAGTATGCAAAGAGTAGTAGTTGACTCTAGTTTATCACAGACTGTTTCCTGTATTCCCCTCAGAAGAGAAGGCCTAGAACAGCCATTTCACCTCCCCCAACAATATGGTCAGTCTTGGAACAAAGATTCTGAATTTGAAACCAATAGAATCTAATTTTATGCTACCCTGTTTTTATCTATACAGCATTTATTCCCAGTCGGTATTCTCATATAATTATGGATATTTATAATATGATAATCCAAATCGAATGCTATGGTATATTTGAACAGTACCATTTAAGTAACTGTAACATAAAAAAATATCACATGTTGTTCTTGATGAAACACACACCAAACTAATATGTTGAGACAACAGATTATTGTTTACAAATCTCATTTTATAAAATGATATCAGATATACTAAATATAGTAAAAACATTTCCTGGAAGCCTTAAAAGGGTAAAAGGAGATTTTAAAATTTTGTTTTCATTTTTGTTTATAAATTATTTTCAATTATACTTATTGAGAACCTATTCAGGATGTAATTGTGCAGGACCCATTTCTGTCTAATATTTAAGGTTTTCCCTTTGTTCTGTTTCTACTTGCCAATAACATTGCTCATCCAAAAATAAATTTTGATTTGCTATATCTCTAGTATGTATTTTTTTAAAAACTAAAGGCATTTACATCTGACTTTTGTGTCTTTTCTACTATCCAAGAAAGTACACAAATAATCACCAAAGGTCTGAAACTCGTGGTAAAGTAGCTGCCTAGGAATAATTAAACAAGTTCTTTTGTACATGATTTGATATGAAGTTATTACAGGAATGTCAGTGACACAGTCTCTTACACTGTAAGATTTTGTGAATCGACCTCACTTGCTTACTTTTACTATGTACTCACTTTGTGCCTTATGGTTATATGTACTTAATCATTTAATCATCAAAATAGCCCTATATTTTTTTCTCATTTTGTAGTTGAGAACATATGTCAGTAAAGGTCATGTCAGAAAAACAGAAAACTCCTTCAATATTTAAATCAAGGTCTATTTAATCTAAAGAATTGGTTACATAGGGAAAATAGACAGGGAGTTAAACCAGTTTGGCAAGAGCAAGAAATCATTATGACTCTTAATTTGGAAAAGGGATAGAAGAAGACAAGAGTTCCAGAGCTCAGGGACCTGCCTCACCAGGAGGACCTTGAACCAGGGTAGGCCAGTTTGGTGAGAGCTGGATCCACCCAAGATGAAGGAGAAGCCACCCAAGATGAAGGAGAAGCCACCCAAAGGGAGAAGGAGAAGGTGAGATAGCCTGGCTTCTCTTTTTCTCTCACCTTCCAATTCCCTACCTATGCTAACTCCATTCTGAAGCCAGTTGACCTGAGAGCATGGGCCATGCAAGGATAGTCCTTTCAGTGATTCAGAGCAAAGCAACAAAGTGCAAGAAATGTACTGAAAACAAATAGGCAAGGATTGCGCAGAAGGTTTAAGCAATTTGCCCAGGGTTACAGAGCTATCTGTCTCTGGGTTGTTCTTTGGGATTTGTATATATGTAGCAGTCATGTGCTCTGAGTCATGTACTCTATTCCTTGTGGGATAGAGAGGTCTTAGGAAGTGACATTAATCACTTCGACTACATGTATATGGACAGAGAAAAGGATACCTTCAGGGAAATGTGTGCCTACCACTCACTATAGAAGCAGAAGAAAGTTTAAGAAATGAGGAAGGGTCTGGGAACTCTAAGTCATTTTCAGCGTCAGAATACGCTTTTGGGCTTGTTCAAAGTAAGGGGAGCAAGTGATTCATGGAAGAAATCTGCACTTTTGTGCTGACTCTCAGTTGATAAAGTATTGCTTTTTCTCTATACAGACCTTACTTTCAAATTACCTCTTGCAAGGAAATAGTTCACATTAGATTGGATTCCTTTTTCAATTCATAGAACTTTCATGCCAGAACTACTCCAACTAGGAGAGTGAATATTGCCTGAAAATGTGGAGGTACTATTCTTTAATGTTTTAACGCATCTCTTACTAACCTAAGGGGTCAGAGGAGGGGGTCAGGAAAAAGGACATTTGATAGTACATAGGTATGAAGTGTGGCATTAAGTGAAGTAGATTGAGTATGACTGTTATGAGCCTAATTGTGTTCTTCCAAAATTCATAGGTTGAAGTCCCAATCTCTAGTACTTTAGAATATAACTATATTTGGAGATAAGTTCTTTAAGAGGTGGTTAAAGTGAGGCTGTTAGAAGGGGGCCCTAATTCAATATGATCTTATAAGAAGAACATACACCAGGTTAGTGTGCACAGAGGATCGATACTATATAGAGGCAGCAAGAGGGTGGCATCTGCAAGCCCAGGAGACAGGGTGCAGGGGAAATGAGCCCTTCTGGCACCTCCATCTCTGACTTCCAGCCTCCTCAACTGTGAGAGAATACGTTTCTCTTATTTAAGCCACCTGGTCTGTGGTATTTTGTTATGGCTGCCCTAGAGAATGAATACACTGACCAAAGAAGCAACGTCTGGAAACTCTCAGAGTATGAGGCAGCTGGAGGTACCGATATTGATATGCTTTGTCAGATAAACAATATGGCTCCCAGAAGCACAGAACTGTCCAGTTGGAATGAGAAGTTAGAGTTAACCATTACAAAAGCATAAACAAACTAGTTTTCTCTCCTTCATGACTGTCCATTTAATTCAATAGCATTTTATTGTACATGTATTAGGCAGATGGTACTCTTACAGGTTCTAATTTATGAGCACCTTATCAGTGAATGGTACCATTGTGACATCACTGAAACCTCCTCTTTCAGTGATTGTTTATGGTTCCCTTATTGGTGGAAATAAAATTATCCTAGAATACCCAATATACCCAAAGAAGGAAAATAATTCTGATGCTCCTCAAGAGGAGAGTTGGAAGCTATTCTTTTGTCATGGAAATTGCTCAAATCTACACTATGATTGAATGTTTCTTTCTTGCTCATGGCTTACAAATGTGTTTTGGCAACATATTAGACTTTTGGTGTTCAGAAATAGATATTCAAACTCCTTCTAAAAGGAGAGAAATAAATAGTCAAGGCATAATATGAGTTTCCTTTGTTTATACAAGGTATCATATGGAATATTGTTAGATACATTATTTTGATGCCACATAGAAAAACGGATTTGTTGTTAAAAACTAAATTTTTAATATAATTTTATTTTTATAACGATTTTATTTATTTCAGGAGGGGAAGAGTGAGAAGCAGACTCCCCTATGAGCAGGGAGCCCTACTTGGGTCTTAATTTAAGTACCCTGGGATCATGACCAGAGCCGAAGGCAGATACTTAACCAACTGAGTCACACCGGGGCCCCTAAATTTTTTATTTTAATGAAATCTGTCACTTTAAGTATTTACCTGCGTGTCAAAAATCTAGAGTAATACAACTTAGGAATTACTAAATAATATCCTATGTTTATATACTTCTAATAACCATACATATTAAGGCTGACTCATGAACAGAAAAACTGACATTGGGACATACTGTTAAAATGAATTAGGATATCTGGCTATGTGTCATATGTGCAAATTTATCTCAAATTTTCAAATTTCCATCCTCTATTCATTCTAATTGTACACTTTCTAAAAAAGAATGCCTATTAGGACATTTGAAATTTTTTTCTCATACAAAATAATTAAGACTTTAAAATTTTCTGGGAAACCGTCAGAAGTAAATTGGAAATAAATGATCAAAGCTGGCAAGTGTGACTACCCTATAAAGAGATTTATTTAATGATTATCTAGTAAGCATTGGTAAAAAAATATTTTTGAGGAACTAACAACTTAAATCAGAGGAACACTGATTGCCAAATTCTTGAAACTAAACCTTATTGTATGGAAATATCTTTTTTTAAATCACAGTATTGGATTCTTAGGTTACATTTAACTTTCTTATATTCAAATGTTATGAACTGGTTAGAGTTCTTTTTTTTTTTTTTTTTTTATCCACAATACAGAGAAACAGAAGATGTTACGTTGGAAAGAAATTTGGTCTATAAATGAGGTAAAATAAGCTCTAGTTTGCTTTCTTTGGCAAGTAGCCTTCTTTGGGTGTCAGTGTTCTCATAACAAAACTGTGCCTTTTATCCAGGACTGTAGCATTATTCCTAAAATTCTGTAGTTCCAGTCACTTCACAACTTTTCAAATTCCTCTGGTAGAATGTAGGATATCAATAAAATAAAATTTGTAGTAAGTCAAAATCAAATGAGCAAATACGAAGACTCAAGGGAAAAGATCTCAAAAGGTGGTTGAATATATATCTGAGGTGCAAAGACTTGTAAAGTGCACAGATTTGTTACAAAGCCTTAAGAATCACTATGATCCATGATTATTATATAAAACCAGATAATATTTCAGTGATCACTTACTAAGCTTGCTTTTCTTGCCATCAGATTCAAAATTATACCTGATTTGCAAATGTGTGTATTGCATTTTGACAATCTGCATTAATTATTCTGCCCCCTCACTGCCACACTTTCACCTCCTATGCTCAGATTAGCTCGTGAAGCTCAAGATTTTTTTGAGGGTAGGGATCGCTTTCTCGATGTTAAGTTTTTCTTACAATTCCATATACGGTCAAGTATTCCATGCCGGAAGGTTAATGGCTAATTATTTGGCAACTGATACATTAGAATTACGTACCATCTGGGCAGTGATACTTTTGTTGTCTGTTGTATTCATCATATTTCATTTTTATCAAATCTTCGGGAAATAAACCTTATTTCTCCAGAGCCTCGCAGCGACAGGCACATGTTTGCATGAATGAAGTAGACGGAGAATGTCAATATTCATTTATGTAATGATTAGTTAAGGAGAAAAGTACATTCCAGCATAAGGACTTCTGACAGCCCTTTGCTTAACTCATACTTGACTTCTCCCTTCGAGCAAGTTAACTGCTTGTGAAATTCCTAGAAAGGCGAGGGGAGAGGACCGGAGACATAGAAAGGAGCCGGGGTTCGGGACCCAGCACGGTTTTGGGACGTTACCAGGCTCAAGGGGAAAGGTTACGTCTTGGAGGAGTTCGGAAAGCCGGCGATCCGCAAGTCCTGGGCACAGAGAGAACGCTGCCCTTCGGCCTCAGCTGGGAGCTTCGCAGAACCAAGGGCAGGCTACGCGCAACCTGCCGCAGGGGCGGCTCCTAGGCAAGGCTCGCGGGGCGCGCCCTCGCCCCACCCCGGGAACGCCGGGCCCGCGCAGAATGGGGCGGGGCCGGGGATTGGGGGCGGGGCTCCAAGGCGGCCCGGCCCCGCCCCGCCCCGCCCCGCCCCGCCCCGCCGCCCCGCGGGTCACAATATAGGGTTAGGGCAGCCGGCGGGCGGGGCTCAGCGGGGGAGGAGCTGCGGGGCGGGGGAGGTGACGGCGGTTGGGGGAGGGGAGGGGAGGAGGAGTCGGGGAGGGAGGAGAACAGCGCCATTCCGGCCCGCCGCTCCCTCCGTTCCCTCTCCCTTCCCCGCAGTGGCCCGCGAGCCGCCAGCGAAGGAGCGCGCGCGCGTGACGCGGCCCGGCTTGCTCGCGCCCTCCCGCGCCCCGGCGTCCGCCGCCCGCTCATGGCCCCGGCCGCGGCGGACCAGCCGCTCTGAGGCGGGCCGCGTGAAGTGGTGCGGCGGCCGTCGTGGCCCTCGCTGTCCGCGCCTCGCCGCCAGCCCGCGGTGCCCGCGCACGCCGGCCGCCATCGCCTTCGCGCCTGGCTGGCGGGGGCGCTGTACTCCCCGGCGGTCCGCGCCGCTCCCTGGAGCTTGGCGGAGCGCGGCGACCAGGGCCGGCGGAGGCGCGAGGAGCCGCACACCGCCGCCTGTGTCGCCGCCGGCGCCGCGGGGGCCATGACCGTGGAGCAGAACGTGCTGCAGCAGAGCGCGGCGCAGAAGGTGAGGCGAGCCCGGGAGCCGGCGCGGCCGGGCCCCGCTCCTCCTTCCGACGTGCGGTTCTGACCCTCCTCGGCCGGGTGCTCCGGGCCTCTCCCCCACCGCCGCTCGGGCCTCGGCTGCCCCCGGGCTTGCTCCCCCGCCGTCCGCCGCCCCTGAGCGCCGCCTTTGGGGGCGTCGCGCCCAGTGCGAGGCTGCGTGTGGGGAGTGGGGTCTAGTTAGTGGGTTCCAGTCCACTTCCTCCTCGTCGATTGTTTACCTGTAGCAGAAGGTGCGGGCTCTGTAATGGGAGCGACCCTCGCATTCCTACACTCCTCTATGGGGCTTCGGAATTAAACTTTATTCACTTCCTCCCCCCCACTCCCCCCTTTTTAAAAAAGAATAACCAGTTGTCATTCTTTCTGCACACAATTTGTGTTTCGAAGGTGGGAGCATGGCAGGCCTGCTATTTTGCAAGAGGGGTCTCCATGAGAATCCTGCCTGGTGGGGCAGGTTCATTTGCCAGGTGGACTCTGTGTAGAAGTAGAGAATTTGGTTTGTTCTTTTCCCTTTTTCGGTTTCCTTTTCCTTGTCTCTGAGTATAGAAACTGATCCTAAGAAAGAAAACCTTTCTGGCCATGTTTATTCCAGGAATCTTTTGTCCCCTAAGTTTGACCTTATTCACATTCTTCACCCTTTACTCTTGCCTCAGTCACGTATTCAAATGGTCACTCAGTTAAATTAAAAAAAAATAATAATAAAGTCTATGTGAAGCTTCAGGTCTTTTATATCGAATCGTGAGAGGTGTTTCTTTTATTTGAGATTTTATTTTCAGAATCTCAAGTGCACTATCATGGCTTGCACCATATCCTGAAGAGTTGTGTGCTCTGACTTTTTTGTTTTTTGTTTTTTTTTTTTGGTCATTTTGTGTAAAGCATTTTGGGCAAAAGGAAAAGATTGTTTTAGTCGCGTCGACATTTGGGGGGTAACTAGGGTTTACTGTGAGCAGCTATCAAAGCTGTGTTTGGCTTATCTGGCTGAGTAATGAATGCCCCACCCTGTTGTAAGTTTCGGCGTAGTTTGTATCCTCCTACCTGTGCTTGATTTCAGTATAAGGCCTGCTGTCCGAAAGTGGACTATCTGTATACACTCACTGTCCGCTAAGTTTTTGCTTTGAGATTATTTTTAGAATTCTGATAGTGCTTGAGGTAATTGAAGATGCTCAAGAATTTTGGAAAGCAAGGATAGTGTATTGTTATTTTAGACACTTTGGGAAAGTTGTCTTTGGAACTCTTGTGTAAGTTAACTGTTACTGGTAAACTCATTTGATTGTTGCAGACTGCAGTTTATTTACAGTGCAGTAATTCTCGATTTAATAGTGGGCGTTTAGAACAGTTTATCTCCTAATCCTCCTATTCTGTTTTGAATACCTTAAACTTTAGTTTTTGATGTTAAGCATGTGATAAAGTGTTAATAATACCTGGAGCAGGATCTTGTGTTCATATGTATGCTAAGCAGTACTCTAATAGGTTTGGTATCATTTTTGTTTATAGTTCTCTTGAGTGTTGAATATTAAAGCCTGATTGAAAGTGAGAAATGTGGCTCCTGTTTTTCACATCTTTTAAGTTTGAACAATGGCAAGAAGTTTTTATGTTGTCGTTGGTTTTTTTTTTTTTTTTTTTTTTAAGTTGATTTGACCAAAGTACTTCTGTAGCATTGAATTAGATAATGCGGATCTGCCTGGTTCAGAGATTTGTGCATAAAATTGTAAGGTCTAGAATCAAATGACTGAAAATGATCTTGGCCATCAAATCCAGTTTCCTAGTTTTATGAGCCCCCTCCTTAAAAAAGGGAATAGTTGTTAATCCAAAGTAATATCATTATGATGCTATTGTTAGTGTGTGTGTCAGATCATTTTAGAGATATTGGGAAATTTTTTTAGAGCAATATTATGCATTTATTTTTATACTTCCATAATGGTATGTATGGATTTTTTTTTTTTGAAAAGAAACAATGTGTGTGTGTGTGTTTTTAAATGCTTTTTGCATTAATATACTATTACTTTGTTACTCATATTCAAACTATTTAAAAATACTTGATGGGTATATGTACTTTAAACCATACACTACAAATAAATTGATAGATTTAAATTCACCAAATTAGTAACTAAGTAAGGGATGACAAGCTAGTAACTAGGAAGTGACCTTCATACTTTAGAAGAAACAAAAGTGAAACTCTTTGTTTTCCCTTAGAAACTTTATGAATTATCAGGAAACAAAAAGTGTCTGGTGCATATTGCATAACCAAAATTTTAGCCTATTTCCTGCTCTCCTTAAATTACATATGGGAATGCACAAGCATATTCGTTTTATGTATGTAGTTCTATTCTGGTGGTTGGAACAGTTTTTAATATTTTCAAAAATTTTTTTTCTTCCAGAAGGATGATTAGTTTATATTTGTGTGTGTGTATATATATATATATATTGTGTGTGTGTGTGTATTTTTTTAAAGTAGCACAACACAAAGCTTTCATAAGTCTTTTGTTCACCTGCAAAGTAGCTTGTCACAGTATAAGGCAAGAGGCTGGCTGTCTTTTCCTCTGATGTGTTCTTCGCTTGGTTGCTAGAGTTTGGCCACGGTAGGAAGTTAAAAGATGTAGTAAAACTGCAGAAAGCTGCACTTATGAGGTTTAAGTGTTATAGATTAGGTAGAGTTGGTTAAATCCTATTCATAATTTTGGTCTTGAACAGGTATCTTTAACATTTGTGCTTGGTATTTTACCTAATTGTACCATCCTTAGATCTCAAAATTTTGATACATACATAGCTTCAGGTCCCAAATGAGGATTCCTTAGGGCTGTGGTAGAAGGCTTCCTCCCAGGGATCAAATTGATTTATAGAGGGAGGTGAGTTGGGTACTGTGTGCATTAAATGCATCCTTTTGATTTGAATAAAATATGAGATTCATAAAGGCAGCTATTTTGCCTATTTTGTTTCACCCTAGAGCTTGGAATGGTTTCTTTCTTTCTTTTTTAAGAATGGTTTCTTGCACATAGTAGGTTTCAGTAAATACTTGGTGAGTGAAATGATGAGTGAATGTTTTCTAAAAGGAATGTAAGTGCAGTAATTGTTTTAGTTTCCAAACTGAATCTCAAGATTAAATTATTGAGAAACTTTGGACTACTGTTGGAATATAGGCTGTGTAGTGGAAAGACTGTATGGTGTGGGTTGGGTCTAAATCACCTCTCTATGACCTTGGACAAGTCATTAATTGCCTCTGAATCTTCCCTTAAAGCCTTAAAGTTAGTATGATTAGGCGTGAGCAATTCTTTTAGATCTGAATGTTTAGTGGAGCTAACCAAGCATTCATTTCTGGATAGGGAGGACAAAAAAGAAATACTAGAGGATGAGGCCAAAGGAGTTTTATCAATCAGAGGTCAACTGTCACTTAATTATGGTTGGGGCGGGGCCAAGTGGCAAGGTTGTCACAGATCCGCCAATTTAAGAGTTAAAGCAAAACTTGGAAAACAATGCAAGCTGGATACAAGGTAAATTTTTTAGTTAAATTATATAGTATTTTCTAATTTAGGTATCATTTAAAAGTTGTAAAAATACAGTATAGCATTTCAAAGGACAGTGAAAGTTATGTAAATCACTGTAAACATTACTTAAAAGGGATATTCTTTGGTACTAAATAGTGATTATGTTGTTATTAGCGTAAGACTTGGTATGGGCAAGAGACAGGGATCCAGCTGCTCATTCCCTTGTTCCTTCTCTTGCCCACCTAATTTTGGTTTGTATACTAACATTGTATCCAGCTGCCTTAATGAAGTCTCATCAGTTTTAATAAATATTTTGTTGACTTTCTTTAATATTCTATATATATAGTTCATGTCATTTGTGAGTAGTTATCACTCTGACTTATTCCTTGTTAATAGTCATACTTCTTTTTTCATTTTTTAATTGCTTTCGCTAAGATTACAGAATACTGCTAGGATTAGTGTTAGTTTCTGTTATGTATTCTTTCATTTTGCTATGGAGATTTCCTTGTAATCGTAATGTTTTGAAATCAGATTTAGATGTTAATTCATTATCAAATGCCTTTTTCTTTTTCCTTTTTTCAGTGACCAGTGTGATAATTTGTATGTCAAAAATAGACAAAAATTGTTATAGATAACATATATGGAGTGTTATATGTACCTATGTTGAGGAATTGTGCTTAGATTCTTTGAAACTTTTTATTCATTTAATTTTCCCAAACATTATTATTAGGTGAACACTTTTTTTTCCCCCTTCCCCCTACATGTTGTGGTTGAGGAAACGGTATTAGAGAAGAACTAAAGGAAGATTTCATTGATGGTATGTATTGGGGGTGGAATTTAAACTCAGGGTTATGAGACTCACGGGCTCTTAACCATTATGCCATGCTATATTGCTTTCTGGTAAGATCTCATGTAGTCATGATGCCTCCAAAATCAGTATGCTAAATTTTGATCTGGAATTTAGTATCTGTATTCTTAAATGAGATTGGTTATGGAGTTTGCTTTTGTACATATGGGTTATCAAGGTAATGTTAGCTCATAAAATCATTAGAAAGCTTTTTAGGTTTTCCTTTGTTTTTGGAATTGTTTAGTGCAGGATTAGGTTAAATCATTCAAAATTGGTGGTATTTAGACATGTTTTGTCATCTAACCTCAGTACTTACTACTGTAAAGATTTGGTGAATATGACTATAGTAGGCTGACCATGTATCTAGAGCAAGTTTTAGACAAGCTTTCCACATTTTGACAGTTAACCTTTTAGGTTTACTGCCTCTTCCAGAATCAATTTTAAAAATGCTTATAGATTTCGATTTGATTTCATTTAGATGTCTATGTATGTAAGTGTGTACATATCTATATATCTATCTATCTGTCTATCTGATGTTTTCTCTTAAATCTATGTAGATAGATTCTGTTATTATTCCTGATTGTTTTGTTTTGTTCTCAGTAATGTTTGCCAGGTTGTTGATCTATTTTACCAGTATTTCCCTAATCCAATTCTTTGGTTCCTTTATACTTTCTGTGTATCTTCGACTTTATTAATTTTTACTTTTGTATTTAGTATTTCTACCTTTCTGCTTTTGGGGGGGTAGTTATTGTTGCTTTTTTATATGTGAATTGAACATTTAGTGAGTTTATAGTCGTATATTAATAACAAGCATTTTGGGCTGTGGGTTTTCATCTGATTTTGTTTGGGATTTGACTTCATTTTTCTTTAAACGTTTAAAAGATTTTTTCTTTTCTGGTATACCTCCTAAGATGTTGCATTTTTTAAATTCTTGATTTATGTTTCAATGTACTGTTTAGAAAACATGATTTCTGACAGTTTAAGAAATTAAGATTTTCTTATGACTATATGAGGTTTTAATGAGCATATGAAAGGGATATGTATTTGAAAGTTAGAGTTCTGTATTTATATATTAAATAAACACAGTGTGATTTGAATATTTCATGGTTTTTTTTTCTTGTGTCATATTCTGAGAGATGTTGATGAAATTTTAATGTAGTCTCATCACATTCTTATTTCTAATGGATCTGATCTAAACTTGCGTGCTTTTGTTAGTCTTTTAGTAGAATTTAATCATTTATGTATATGGTGGTAACTGATAAAAATACTCTTTTGTCACCTGAGTTTCCATTTATTAGTTTTGTTTTTGTCCACTCAGTTTTGATGGATTGATGAAGTTTTCATGTTTCACCTCCCCCACCCTTGCCTCTTTGTATCTTCTATGATTAGCAAATCTTTCTCCTTTCTACTCTTATTTATAAACAAATATATATCTAAACATTTTTCTGATTGTGTCAGAACGAACAGTTTTCTCCCAATAAGAAAGACTTCTTAGCATATTTTTATTTACAACATTCCTGATTTTATTGGGTTAATATGGAATTGTATTGTAAATGATGGCATTTTAAATTTCTTAAGATGCACCTTACATCAAAAATATTACTTGTGTTATAAACACATTAGTAGCCAATTTTTTAAAAATTAGGTATTTAATTTTAGCTGTATATTTTTCTGGCAGATTTAATACTGTTTGATGTTATTCTACTTCTTTTTTGTAGATAAGTTAACTCTTTGTGTAAGCTTGAAAGATTTCCTCTTTGGTTTTAGAATCCAGAAACTGTGTGTGTGTGTGTTCTTAACAGTTCTTCCTAGGATTTTTGGTCTGAAAACTTTCATGTTCTTCTCAGGAAAAAGCTGTATATTTTAAAATTATTGTTTCTACTCTATTCCTTCTCCCATGCCCTCCTTCCGTAATGACATTATTTGATTAGATACCATTCATCTCTCTTACTTCCTACAAATTTTATTTTGTAATTTCTTTTTCTCCTTTTTTTTGTCCTGTATGTTGAGGTAAATTTTTAGTTTGATTGTACAAATTATTATTTTTGTACTGTCAGTTGTGAATTTACTGCTTCCATAGGTGGTCATTTGCTTTTTTTTTTTAAAGATTTTACTTATTTATTTGACAGAGAGAGCTCACAAGTAGGCAGAGAGGCAGGCAGAGGGGGGGGGGGAGCAGGCATCCTGCTGAGCAGAGAGCCTGATGTGGGGCTAGATCCCAGGACCCTGAGACTATGACCTGAGCCTGAGGCAGAGGCTTAACCCACTGAGCCTCAGGTGCCAGGTCATATACTTTTTTGAGGGCTTGTTTTAATAATCTGCATTTTAGTTGTGAAATAAGCAAAGTTGAATTAATCATAAATATTGATTTATGATTAGTTTTCTATGCAAATGTTTCATTTTTTAATGAACTTTTTAAAAAAAATATTTTATTTATTTGACAGAGAGAGAGAGATGTCACAAGTAGGCAGAGAGGCAGGCAGAGAGAGAGGGGGAAGCAGGCTCCCCACTGAGCAGAGAGCCCAATGCGGGGCTCTACCCCAGGACCCTGAGATCATGACCTGAGCCGAAGGCAGCGTCTTAACCCACTGAGCCACCCAGGCACCCACTTAATAACTTTTTTTTTTTTTTTTAGGATTTTATTTATTTATTTGTCAGAGAGAGTGAGCACAGGCAGAGAGGCAGGCAGAGGCAGAGGGAGAAGCAGGCTCCCTGCGGAGCAAGGAGCCCAATGTGGGACTCGATCCCAGGACGCTGGGATCATACCTGAGCTGAAGGCAGCCGCTTAACCAACTAAGCCACCCAGGTGTCCCCACTTATTAACTTTTAATAATATTCATGAATTGTACTTTTTAATAACAAACGCATAAATTAAAGCAAAAGCTGTAACTTTGAAAGTAACCTATATCTAACCAGTCTCATTTTCATTTCCATCCCTCTATTTTGATTTGCAATTATAATCATCTTGAATCCTACGTTTATCTTCCCTTTAATTTCCTTTTTATTGTAGCTTTATGAATTCTTGAAGATACATATTTTTAATTTTCATTGTTTTGACTTTCGAAACTTTTTTCTGCCTTGATAGCTAAAAGATATACATGTGTCTTTTCTACGGAGAGTTTTAAAGTTATGTTTGGAACATTTAAACCTTATTCCATCTTCATTTGCTTTTTATAACAGGGATGAGGTGGGGATCCAATTTAATTTTCATTATATATGATTTTTTGTTTTGTTGTTAATTATTAATTTTACCTCATTGAAAAGTTAATGCTGTCCCCTACTGAAATGACAAGCCATTTTTATCATATACAGAAGCTCTATATGGTGCTTTTTTTCCCCCTTGAGTTGTCTTATGTTTCATCCTTCATTTGTGAATGCCGTCCTGTCTTCATTGCCATAGCTTCATAATAATCTGTAGTACTGGAAAAGTAGGTTTGCTTTTCTTCTTCCAAAGTGTCATTATACTTTATTTTCCTTAGAAATGAATAGAATAATCTTACCAATCTTAGAATAATCTTACCAAGTCCTCTGAAAAACGCTTGAGTTTTTTTTTTTTTTTAAGATTTTATTTATTTATTTGACAGACAGAGATCACAAGTAGGCAGAGAGGCAGGCAGAGAGAGAGAGAGAGAGGGAAGCAGGCTTCCTGCGGAGCAGGGAGCCAGATGCGGGGCTCGATCTCAGGACCCTGAGATCATGACCCGAGCCAAAGGCAGCAGCCCAAACCACTGAGCCACCCAGGCGCCCCGAACACTTGAGTTTTTATTAACTCAAGTGATTGTATAGACCAGTTTGGGATCATTAACATATTTATGGTATTGAGTCTTTCTAGCCGTGAATAGAGTATACTTCTTTTATTTATGTCTTCTTTAATATCTCTTCATTTTATAATGTTAACTATAGGATTTTTGTACATCATTTATTCTAGATGGTAATTTTTGATATTAATTATATGTGCTTTAAAATATTTGTTATTTGTTAATGGTGTGTACTACACATGCAACTGGCTTTTGTATGTTGATCTTGTATCTAGCCATCTTGCTGAACTTTTCTATTTTAATACTTTTCCAGAGGTGATTTTGTATTTTCTGTGTAAAAGATTATATCATGAATAAATTATGGCAGTTTTATTTATTTCTAATTTTTATGTCTGTAATTTCATTTTTTTCTTATTGTACTAGGTAAGATCCCTAATAAAAGTTGATTAGAAATGATGGTAATAGATATTATCTTATTACTGATTTTAAAGGACTGTTCCCTACTTTGGTACCTAATGGGTTTTTAAAGTATTTACATGTGTTAGTTGTATGAGCTTACATGTTATAAAAAAGCTTCTGTTTCTAAAGAACTGAAGAATATTGTAAAATTTTAAGTTTTGATGTTCATGTATGTTTTGCTCATGACTCATGAAAGTTATACTCCAGGCACCCGGAGTAGGTGGGGAGATGGTTTGTCAGTTACTTTTCTGTCATCCTACCTCCTATAAAATCAGACATGGTGAGTATGGTATCACAGCTTACAATAATCATTAATGTTATAATATATGAAAGACCAAATTTGGCTTGTAAAAGCCGTTTTGGAATGTGGCTAAGTAGAGGAAGTGAAAGTTGAATTTATAAAATGACCACTTGTGTTTATTTTGGCAAACTTGTCCTAATTTTCAAGAATATTTTCCTTGTCGGGATATTTTATTTTATACACATGACGGGTAATTTTTGAAAGTTTTCTCCTTTTCTTCCTTCAGTTAACTGTTTAGCACAATCTGTGCTTTTTAAGAATTACCTGGTCTTAATATTTAAAAGTTACCAGCAATATTTTCCTTGTCTTTTTAGCCTTTTGGTATAGGTTTAGATCAGACTTTCTTACAGTGTGGTTTGTAGACTATTCATTTCCTGTGGAGCTTGCTAAAACTGTAGAATCCTGTGACTCACCCCCGACTTACTATTTCAAGCACAAGAGTTGGACTAGGGCATTCTTAATGGGAATCCCAAATGGTTCTTCTTTACTTAAAGTTTGAGGACCACTAGTTGCAATTAATTAATATTCTTAGTGATAAGAATGCTTCAGCACTTGTGTAAATTGGCTGTGGGGCACCTCCAGGGCTTGAATTACTACAGTATGCCCAATTTAACGGTGGAGCAGTCTCCGAACATACAGACTTTCTTCTATTTCAGGTGTTTCTCCCTGTCAGTTCACTGATACTTTCCTTTTGTAAGGGAAATGCCTTCTGCCTTGGCTTTTAGGGCAACATCTGGATGGAAATCCAAAGCTTCAGGTGCATAGGTGGGACACTTGACCCCCAACCCCAAACTCAATAGGGCAGATTTAGTCTTTCTGTTAATTGACTGATACATTAAGGAGTTGGGAAACAATTGTACATACTAGGGTTGTAGTCCTCTTTTTCTTCTTTTTGGAGTGTGTGTGTGTGTTTGTGTATGTGTATTAATCGTTTCTGAAAGGTTTGTGTGTGTGTATGTGTGTGTGTGCACCAAAGCATATGCAAGGTTATGTATACCTAAAATAAATATAATAACTTATTACCCTTTGTATCATCCTAGACATAAAACAGAACATCTTTTTATTCTAGCCATTTCCTTTGTGCCTCACTCAACCTGTCACTTCCTTCCACATCCTGCTAGTTGCTATCTTGACCTTTCCAAGTTAATGTTACTGTGGTATGGTTTACAAAAACCAAAATAAAACCGCCCCCCCCTCCTTTTTTCAAGATTTTATTTATTTATTTGAGAGAGAGAGACAAAAGTAGCGACAGAGAACATGTTTGGGGAGGAGAGGAAGAGACAGGCTTAGCAGGGAGCCCAGCGTGGGGCTTGAATCCAGAACTCTGAGATCTTGACCTAAGCCAAGGGCAGACGCTTAATGACTGAGCCACCCAGGTGCCCCAGACACCCATTTAAAGTATATAATTAGACAAATTTTGGCAACTCCAAAAGATACACTTGTGTCACCCTTTCTATTTAGTATCTCCACACTCCTATTCCAGGTGAGCATTGATCTGATTTCTGTTACTACAGGCCAGTGTTGGTTTTCTTAGGTCTTCACATAAATGGAATCTTAAAATTCCTTTTTTTTTTTTTTTTTGCATTTGGCATTTTTTTTTTCTCCGCAAAATGCTTTTGAGATTGAGCCACATTATTCATATGTTAGTAGTTCCTTTTTAGTGCTGAATGATAATTCATTATATGGATATTACAAACCATGTAAACATGTTTCTATTGGTGGACTTTTGGGTTGTTTCCAGTTCTTGGCCCTTATAAGTGATTTGTTACATGTACATTTTTAAGTACCTCTTTGAGGAAACATATTTGCATTTCTCTTGTTCAAATACAGAGGAGTAAAATTGTTATAAAAGATTGCTACATGGTTATTCTAAGTGGTTGTACTGTTGTATATTATCATCCGCAATGTATGAGAGTTAAAGTTGGTCTACTTCTTTGTCAGCACTTGGTATAGTTAACTTTTATGTTTTAGCCATTTTAGTATGTATGTAGTGGTACCTGATTGTGGTATTAATTTATATTTCTTTAATGACTTGTGGTTTTAAACATTTTTTCATGTGCTTATTGGCTATTTTTGGAGGATTTTTAAATATTGCTTCTCATATACAATTGATCCTTGAACAATGTAGGGGGTGGGGCACTAACCCCTCCCCCGCACCGCCCCTCCATGTGGTCAGAAATCTGTGTATACCTTTTGACTCTCCCACTCTTCAGCTACTAATGGCCTACAATGACTGGAGGCCTTACTGATATAGTCAATTAATACGTGTTTTGTATTTTATATGTATTACATACTGTATTCTTTTTTTTTTTTTTTTTGAAGATTTTATTTATTTATTTGAGAGGGAGAGAGAGAACAGAGGGGGAATGAGAGGGAGATTGATGCAGAACTCAATCCCAAGACCCCGAAATCATGACCTGAGCCGAAGGCAGATGCTTAACTGCTGACACACCCAGACTGTATTCTGTATATACTGTATTCTTACAATAAAGTAAGCTAGAGAAAAGAAAATGTCAGGATGTCTGGGTGGCTCAGGTCATTAAGTGTATACCTTTGGCTCAGGTTATGCTCCAGGGTCATGGGATCAAGCCTTGTCTTGGGCTTCCTGCTCAGTGGTAAGTCTGCTTCTCCCTTTCCTCCCAACTCACCCTCTCTGTAGCTATGTCTGTGTCTCTCTCCCTCAAATTAATAAGTAAAATATTGAAAAAAAGAGAAAAAATGTTATTAAAATCAAATGAAGAGGAAATACATTTGCAGTGCTGTAGTATATTTAATTTTAAAAAAGTCACATATAAATGGATTTGCACAGTTCAAACCTGTACTGTTCGAAGGTCAACTTTATCCAGTTTTACATTTTTATAGGATCAGCAGTAAGAGTAGCTAGTTAATTATTCCACACCTGAAAATAGCTAAAAAAGCTAAGGATGTTGCTAGAGGTACAACATTTTAGGAGCAAGTACTGATAGGCTCCTAAAACAAAATAAAACTCCACAGTCCTTCATTTTATTATTTTTTAAAACAGTTGTTAAAAAGGCTTCCTGCTGGGCGCCTGGGTGGCTCAGTGGGTTAAGCCGCTGCCTTCGGCTCAGGTCATGATCTCAGGGTCCTGGGATCGAGTCCCGCATCGGGCTCTCTGCTCAGCAGGGAGCCTGCTTCCTCCTCTCTATCTCTGCCTGCCTCTCTGCCTACTTGTAATCTCTCTCTGTCAAATAAATAAATAAAATCTTTAAAAAAAAAAAAAAAGGCTTCCTGCTGAAGAATGACAACCCTTTTCAGGGGCTCCTGGGTGGCTCAGTTGGCTAAGTGTGTGACTCTTGGTTTTGCCACAGGTCATGATCTCAGGATCAACCACCCTGTGGGGCTACCATTCGGTGGGGAGTCTTCTTCCCCTCTCTCTCTCCCACTACCCCCTTTGTGCTTGCTCGCTCTCTTTCAAATAAATCTTTTTAAGAAAAATAGAAAATCCTTTTCTTCATGCCTCAAGCTAACGTTGAATTAATGTCTTTGATAATTGATAACACACACAAGAGAAATCTTTATGATATATTTTTTGTTCTACAGGGTATGAAATATCTTAACATTGTAGTTGGTTTGGAAATTTAGAAAGAACTTGGAGGACCAATTTGGCTGGGCTTGAGTCCAACTGGACCAAGTTGGATGGGTGGGCTGAACTGTGGAGAGGTAAGCATTTGGGTCAGAAAGACTTTTCTTACTGTTTTTGGTCCATGAGAGAACAAGAAAGAAGAGCCTGTTTTGAGCTGGAAAAGGAAACAGCTCTTGCTTGCTGGGTTTTTGTTGGTGCTGTTCAGCCTGGAAGTGGGTGAGGTAGAGGCGATGGTACCTGGCCTGAGGGCAGGATTGGCTGAGAGCGGAGAGCTAGGTTCTCAGTGAAACTGGGTGTGGGGGAGCAGTATGGAGAGAGGGACAGGAATGAAGAAGCATTAGCTGCAAAGGTCCACTACTGTGGTAACACTAATGTGAGAACCAGTGGTTCACTCCCATATACACTGGTGTGTATGTTATGGTTCATGCCAAAATACGTGCGAAATCAAGTATCTGCTTTCTTTGGGGTAGAGCTACAGAAACAACTTTGAGCTGGGGTGTGGGGTTTGCTGAGGCCTCTGAGCTGGTCTGGGTTTCTCATCAAGAACGCCCTTGAAGTCTTCGCATGAGGCCTTAGACTGTGGGGCAGAGCAGGGCTAAGGAAGATTTAAAGGAAACTAGCAGCAGTCCAGTATCTCTGGTTTTAAAATGCTCAATTTTTGGAAGCAGCAGCTTTCTGCACAGGCCTCCTGGGGTCAGTGGATACTCTTTGTGCCTATTTTGATCACACCATATAGATTCTCAGAACTGACTTCTGGGTTTCTTCCCCAGTGGGACCCGGTCCTCAGTTAGGTGATAAGACTGCAGAACTCACAGAAGACAGATGGTATGTGTTTCCATTCTTGCTGGTGACTTTTTAGGAGAAAGGCATCCTTGCCCTGGAGCCTGTTGCAGCTCTGGCTGGATAGATGAAGACAGCATAGGAGATGGCTGGGTTCAACTCTTGGTAGGAAGCCTAGATTTCTGGGGCTGTGGGAACCAGGGTAACCCCCTCAGGGCATGGGTCCTGTGTGAGGAGATATGGTCCTAGGTCTCTGTGAAGATTGATTTTATTTGGTGTTGACATTGGCTTACTCCTGGCCATCTTGAAGTTGGAGGTTGGCTCAGGCAAACTCTAGCCTCAGGGTTTATAGTTTTCTGATGGAAGCAAATGCCTTCTGTGCATTCTAGACTGTGCTTGTGGTGATCAGGGACCTTCTACCCTGGGAACTGCCAGAATTGCTGTAGAGCTCAAAGCTCTCTGGATTTAATGTACAAAGGGAGGTGGCTGACCTACAGAACCTTTGTTCTTCCTCTTACTGCTGCATTAGGATTTCAATGGGCTCTCTATAGAAAAGAGAGAGTGGGGCTGTGGGAGGGTCAGGATTCAGGCAAGGGGGTGTGGTGGGGAAGTACTGGGAACCGGCTGCCTCCATGTTTTCCTTACTGATCATTTTTATATCATGTACAAATAATTTGTATGTTGCTGTTGAATTGTAGAAATTTATGTATTCTGAAAGTTTCTTTCATTACATGTATATATTTTTTCTTAATGTGTATGTAGTTTGTCTTTTTATTTTCTTACCTGTTTTCTGAAGTCTAAATATTTTAACATTGATTTTCATTGTCCTATTTTTTTTCTTCCATAGGTAGTACTTTGACCTATTTTTCTAAACTTGAGTTTATAAAATTTTTTTCCTGTGTTTTCTTCTAAGATGTTTTATTAGCATTTACACTGAGGTGTCTGATCTATGTAGAGTTTACTTTTTTGTGTGTTCTGAGATGTAAGAATCAAGGTTCATATGAAATAAATGAACCTTTGTGTTGTAGTTCACTTATACTTCTGGATACGCCAGAAGTGTTCTATTGCTGATAAGTTATTCATTTACATTTTTATGGACCATTGAGATTTTTTTTTTCCTGTGAAATTCACATTTGTTTCTTTGAGGTTGGTTTTACTTTTTTTTTTTTTTTTTAATTTGAAGGAGTCTGTTATAGTCTAAATACTTTTTTTTAATGTGTTTTGTATCTTTTCCCATTTCAGGAGGTCTTTTTACTCTCTTTATGGATCCCTCTCATGAAGAGAGGTTTAATTTAGTCTCATTTGTAATTAGTTGCCTTGAACTGCCATACCCTGTTGTTTTCTTTTTTGTTTGTTTTTTTTTTTTTTTACGATTTTATTTATTGAGAGTGAGAGAGAGCTAGAGATCACAGAGGAAGAGGAAGAGGGAGAAGCAGACTTGTCGCTGAGCAGGGCGTCCAATGCGGGACTTGATAACTAGACCCTGAGATGACTTGAGAAGACCTTTAATGGACTAAGCCACCCAGGCGTACCCCTGAACCCCCAATATACTACTTTATAAAGATAATCTCTTTTATCGCCCTCTACTGTTTTTCTTGTTTTACCCTAGTATTTAAGTCTTATTCCACTAGGATTTGATTTTACACCTTGAGTAGGTGGCCAAATTAACTTTTTCCTTCTGGAAAACCAGCAACTTTATTGAAAAGTTCTTCTTTCTTCCCATTAATGCTTCACCTGATGACAAAATTTTTTTTCTTGACTTTGGGCCTTTTTAAAGGAAAACAGATCTCTGGGACTCTCAAAGTATTTTTTTTTTTTTAAATCACTTTACTGAAGTTTGCATAAATATAACTAGGCATAAATTTATTATGTTCTATTGTGTGGCTCTTATGCACTAAAACCAAAAATCAACTAATAGATGTAAGTAAAGCTAGAAAATTAGTTAAATTTAGATTAACAAGGTTAACTTGACAGATGGGAGTGTTTTATAGAAGATAACTTAAGCACTTGCAACGTCAACCAAGGAAATTAATATATGTGTATCAGGACATTCTTGTAAGATATTATTATTAAGCTTTGGAAGTAGATTTTACTGCTGTTGTCATCCACATTACTTTTGTGAACCTGTTAGTTGATAGCCATTGTCTTAGAGTGGTGTTCTCAGCCTTTTTGTTGTTAACATCTTCACAGATGTACCTCCATGTTTGATCACACTTTATTTTTGTCTTTTTAGTTTTTGCTAAAGCTCTGTAAATGTAATTATTATAGAGTCTTTGAAGCAGAATGTTGTATGGTTTAGTGCAAAGTGGAATATACTTCCTGCAAATAAGAGGTAACAATTACAGCTTACTTTTAAGTTAGTGCCCGATAAATATTATTTGTTAAAACCCGTGAGTACTTTGCCTTGTGAACGTATCTTGGGGTCTGGACAATCGAGAGGGTGAGATACTACTATGCGTTGTGATAACTGCTTTGCAGACACTTTGAGATAGTATTATGTATTGGAGTAATAATGTGTTGTAATTATTGCTAGCTGCCTTAGGAGTTGTAGTTTCTTATGGTAAAACCTTCTCAAGTGTGCTGCCAAAAATATTTAGTATTTGAATGCATATTACAAACACAAAAATGTTGAGAATTATTGGGTAGAAAGATAGCATATAGGTCCCGCTATTGGGCAAGAGTTCTGTGAGTATGTCAGTTTTTGTTCTGTGAACTGTCAGTACATGTATTTAAATTCTTCACATTTGGGCTGTGTTGTACAGTAAAATTTGGCTACTAATATGATACTGTGTTTGTACTTCCTAACTGGGGGGATTTTCTAAGGTTTAGTCTTTGATTTTCTGCCGTCTTCCTTTGTAAGCTGTCTTTGAGAGATCATGTATTTTCTCACTTCTATATGTTCATTAGTACTAAGTTTGTATATTCAAAATTAATTAAATGTTATGCCATTAGATAAACTCTTGTTTCAGGTTTTCAGTTGCCTGTTGTACATTTATGCTTACTACTCATTCATCTCGTTATCATGTCTGTGCATTTAATTACTATTTCTTTGAAGCAGATTGAGAAGTAAGTAGTACACAGAAAGCTTATAGTTTGGCGGTGGTGGGACACGTCAGAAATGCATATATGATATTCGAAGTTAAATGAAGTATTTATAAGATGTATTGGTAGGACGAAGAAGAGCATCTAAGAGGAATAGGAAAGGCTTTGTTGAGGTGGGAGTGGTTGAAATGAAAGGAGGACTAGTAGGTAGATTGGCAGTTATCGTTCTAGGCAGGGAAGTCCATGCACAAGGGAAAACAAACAGAAGAACTTGGTGCCATCTGTTATCTACCAGTAGCTTCATGTGGCTAGATATGATATAATAAAAAAATAAATATTTAGTCTTTTTCCCAGGTTCCTGTCACAGAGCCTGTAGAATCCTTGGAATTTACTGTCTTGTATGCTGATGAGTTAACTCCTTCTAAAACCAACCTCAGAAAACCAACCACTGTGATTAGAGAGTTGGAATTTTCAGCCCACTCCCCAGTCCAGTGGCCAGGAGAGGGACTGTAGATTGAGTTCAGTCACTGATGGCCAAAGATTTATCAATCATACCTATGTATTGAAATCTCTAGTGCCTTCCATACTTTTAATAAGTGCTCAGTTAAAAAAACAAGTGCTCTGTTAATGGCACTTCTAGGCAAGAACTTAGCATATATAGTTAGTTTTTCCCATCCTAATTATTTTGAAATTTATTTCCTTAAAAATACAGAATTACATCATTAATGTATTGTTAGAATATAAAAAAGCTAGAATATAAGAAAGCTCTATTAATAAGGGTCCAATTAGGATACAGAAACCACACAGTAATTTGAATAGGGAAAGTTTAGTATAGGGAAGTATTCACCAGTAACATATAGTTGGCTACAAAAATGTAAAGAAAACTAAAGAATAATGGAAGGACTAAATTTGGGAGAGGTTTGCCCTCAGACTGAGTTTCAGTTCTTGCTGTAGATGTGATAGAAGTCCACTGGGTGAAAGACTGGGACATTGATGCAAATAGCCTTATAGAACCGAAAAAGAAAGTTGTTTAGGATATATGCTTTATTAAACTTAGCACTATGTCTTGATGATTGGACTTCCTAGTAGTCAGTAGGGTGCATTATGTCTGTAGTGAGTATGACCGCAAATTGTATTTGCTTTAACAAAGAAGTTAACTGTGACTCATATAGCTGTGAGGAATTATATAGTATTCTAGTTTGAGAGTTCTATGTAGAGTGTATTTATTTTGTTTTATTAGTATAAGGGATTTTATTTTGGGACTCCCAAGTTCATTAGGAAAATTTAAGTGTAGAAACGAGATAATATGAAGATATATTTTATTTAAACTTCAGATCATATAGTTCATCATAATCAAGACATGACTTGATTCACAAAACTTTTGTTTACCCAGATGTTTTACAGAATAAGGCACTCTAATTTAAAAACATTGTCTATCCCAAAAGAATGGGATAGTTGGGGTTTTGGAATGCATATCCTCATAGAAACTATGTTTCATGGTGTTGGGTTCTTATTTGGCCTGGAAATGTATTTAACTCTATATGAACTTACAGTGCTGTGTAACGGTTTTTTTGGGGGAAAGTGCATTTAGAATATCTGTTTATGATGCATTTCTGTTATCTGCCAGCTAATAAGGATGGGGGTTGCTATTAGGGACCTGGATATCATGCAGCTGTTAGATTGATTAAAGAGTTGGGGTGGCAGGAAAGAAAATGGACTGAGGTGAGGAAAGGTGGGAAAAACCAAGTATATCGATTGCTCTTAGCTAACTCTTTACTTTTCTTCTTCTCCTTTTTTTTTTTTTTTTTTAAATTTAAGATCATTTGTGGCTCTGGGATTCTATAAAATGATAGGGAAAATCTTTCTAAAATCAGAAGTTCTGGAATATTTAAGCCTAAGTGTGAAATAGTAAATAATGAATAGTGAAAAATAGTAAATAGCGAATAGTAAATAGTGAAAAATAAAAATGCATGCCTTCAGAATTACACACCTATAGAGTTATATAATTAATTTTTTTGTAATGCTATTCCCAAAAAGATTGAGATAAGCCTTGACTCTATGATGCTAGAAGATACAGGATTACCCCAGCCATTATAGAGTTACTGTCTAGATTATTTGCAATTGAAAATTTCAACAAATTTTACTGTACACTCACATTCAAGTAGGGTTGATAAGACCAGAACTAGGAAATGAAACTTTCTATGGGATTCTAGATAGACTGTAAGAGGGTGTGGAATGTTTGTTTAGTAAGTGGATCTGATTTATGTATACTTCTTGTTCTGTCTTCTATAATCACTTAGTATGTTCTTTCCTGTGGATGAGTTCAAGGCCTATGACCTGACTTACTCCAATTTATTTCTGCAAACTTTGCTGTAGTTATTTATTCAGTCAATATTTATCAAGTGCCTACCACATGCCAGATGCTGCATTAGTTACCGGGAGCACATTGATGAGCAAAATAGTCTGTGCTCTCTTGAGACTTAGAGTCTAGTGGTTAACCATGGTGTATTATTGTAATCTATGGTAAGTGCCAGGAGACCCTCCAACTTTAACTGAAGGAAACTGGTACCTAAATTTGGGTTGATAGATAAGGATAGAGAGAATGTGAAATAGATGGTATCTTTTGAAATCAGTGTGATTCTAGCGTAGAATTGCTTCCATACATTATTGGAAGAGCCTAGTGTGCATTGAAGGTTTTTCCCAGTGTCCTCAATCTGGTGAAATATGTTTGTGTTTTGTTTTGTTTTGGGTTTATATCGTTGGTAGAGGCAGAGGCAGAGGCAGGTTTGCGACTCAAAAAGAAGCCACATAAAGGACAGATTTATGTGTTTGGAATTATCTGTCTAGGAAGTATGGGGATTTCTTGTTATGGGAAGAGATAACATGAACTAAGGCAGTTTAGTGTTACCAGGTAGATCCAGAAGATATTTGCAAAAGTAGCTGTGTGTATGGTCGCATGCCTTAAAGGCAGTAGAATGGTTAATCCTTTCATTGATAGGTGATTAAAATACCACATGGGCCTAGCAGTGCTTTAGAGAATGTGATCCTGAAGTTTAAGAATGCCTTGGGATTTTCTATCAGAATAGGATTTTTCCCTCTTTTTTTAAAAAAAAAAACTCGAAAGTGTTTTTAGAGGTTATTCTAGGAGTTGCCTTTTTTTTCCCACTGAAGATGGAAACTTTTGGCTTTCTTTCTTTTTCACTAAACCAGGTTTTATATGTATTTTGAAATTCAGGAGCCATTGACTGACTTGTGAATCATTTGCCCCTTAATGTAGAAAGTTTTCCTGCCTTGTAGTTAGTGGTGCTCCACTTTTTTTGTGCCATTATTTAAGTATTTTACATAGATGATAGTATTGCATTTTTGCAGTGAGTTTTCATTTTTCACTGAATCTTTAATCTCCAAAATGAAATATAGAGAAAATATGGAAAGGGTACAAATTGTGGAATTTGAAAAACCAGTTTTTGTTCCTGTCTCTGTACTTAATAATCTCTTGAAGCCTTTGTTAGCTATGAAATGAGAGTAACTTTTTGGAGGGTGTGTGTGCACACACATATGTGCGTGTGTGCTCATATTAAATGAGGTTATAAACCGGAAGCACTCAAAACACTTGGCATACAGCAAGAACATAATAAATGCTTATCTTCTTTCTTTAGTCTAAGCCAGTAAGTGATTCCTTTTTTTTTTTTTTTTTTTTGCATTCTCAGTGTTAAATATGCTGTATATTTACTGAAACAGATTTAAAACAGACCCAACATTAGCTAGGTTCAATTGGGGAGGGAGAGAATTTCTGTAGAACTCTCTGAGTCTTAATTTATATTGGAATTACTGATGCTTCCTTTACCTAGAAGTGTGTATAGTACTGTATTTTGCACATAGGGGGCACTTAAAGATGTAATCATGTGATAAAAATAACATTGAGGAAGGAATTGGAAGGCCTGCATGAAGTCTTGCCTTGTTAGCTTATTGATTTCTGTGGTGTTTGCAGTTGCTGAATTTCTTTGAACATTGTGTCTTGCCTTTCTTGGTCCAGCAGTGTGAACAGATTGCATCCTCCTCCTTATATTTTAGTATATAAATTCATACAAAAAAGACCTCAGAGCTCAGAAAATGAGCTCTAGAGAGGGAAGTGGGTTGGATCCATCTTGGATCGAAAGTTGCTAGTCCAGGAGGAGAGAACCCATGTGCAGGACATTTTTAGTTGAGGAGCAGGGTGTCTGCAGACCAGAAGTGTGATAAATAGAAAGGTGAAAACCTTGAATGAAAGACCAGGGTCTTAATTACAACAGAAATAGCAACAAGAAAAACATATAATTGTAGGAAATGAAGGTGCAGGTTTTCAAAGACAGGAAAAGCACAGCTGGAGGATGCCTGTGACAAAGGAGAAAATGACAGATGTGATGCCTTCTGTGCCATAAACTTAGAATCTTTCTCATAGCTTACCTCTTCTGATCTCTCTCCCATTTTTTGCTAACCAAACTAAGAAAGTTTTTTCACCTTTTTCTCCTTCACACTCAGCTTCTACTCCATCCCAGTCGTTTTCTCTTCCTTATTCCATTTTCCGTCAAAATTCACGAGATCATGAACTATGCTAGAGATACGCCTGGATTATTTTTTTTTCTAAGATATTCAGTTGACAGTGTTGTGAAAGATAAACAAAACATCAAATTACCGCTACAAGCTATGAAATTTCAAAGATGTTACTTCTCTTTAATAAAATGCTATTTTATTAAAATTTAAATAATTTTAAATTTAAAAAATGCACTGTCAGTCGACTCTTACCATAATAGGCTATTCCAAAAGTTAGTGGTGTACCCAAATACGGTCATCATGTTCACCAATTTTCAGCTCGGTTAGGGTAGCTCTTCTCCACAGGTGCCTCATTCTTCTGGGGTGAGTGCGCTACCCAGGGTCATGTTCTTCTTAAGGAAGCTACAGAAGTTCAGGAGGGAAGCCCAGTCATGCAAATACATTTAATGTCTGCATGACTGTCTTTAATATGTCATTGGTCAAAGCATGTCCCATGGCTAAGTCCGTCATCAGTGCAGCAAGGAAATTGTCTCTCTAGTGAGAGGAAATTAAAAGTGGCAAAGGGTGTGGATACAGAGATAAGAGAATTGGGAGTCTAACATGGGCCCTTGTAATCTTTTCTGAGCTTTATTTTCCTGTTTACTTTTTACTTGTAGTTGTTAGTGGATATACTGTTTTGTGTTCCATCACTTTAGCTTAATATGATTTTGTGAAGATAATCTCTATATAGGTTATATATTTGCTATTTAAAAATATGCACTTGTTTGCTTGACTCAAACTATGTTTCTAAGTATAAAAAATCATCTGAGATGCTTATTAAAAATGCAGATCCCTTAGCCATCAGCCCTAACTCCTCTGGAATCACCGTCTCTGGGGCTGGGGCCAAGAATCTTGTTTATTATCAAACTCATTGGTTCATTCTTCTGCACATTAAAGTTTAGAACCACTTACTTAGTGTGAGGACGTTTGTATTGTTTCCATTTTTCCAGCATTGTAAATAATAGCTGGTAACGTTTGTATGAGTGACTGATTTGGGGGAAGTGTTCAGTAGTCCTTCTCTGATCCATGACCAGGTAATTTGCAGTTGAGGGAAATAATGTTCCGTGTAAAGAATGGAGTTTGGAGTGCTGGTGGTGGTGAGATTACAGAGAAGCACATAAAATCTTCCAAGATTTTTATGTTCAGTAAAACAAAACCTTGGATAAGAATTTCTGTAAAATTTTTCTACATCTTTAACATTGTGATGTTTGGTATTGAGTAACTTAGTCATGGTTCCATTTGCTAGTTATTGGTACTACTTTAAATGAACATAGGGAAGTTGACAGGTTTGAGGAGAATTCTTTTTCATCTCTAAGTTTGATCGTTTAATTTTTTTTACTCAACTATTTTATTTCTGGCATTTTATATGACCTTGTTTATATACTATTATTTTTATTTTTAGATAGTCTTGTTATTTCAGCTCTTTAATAAGGTTGTTGGAAATGAAAATTCATTGATGGCGTGATGGATACTGCCCATGCTTATCTGATATACATTATTTGCTTTTCTTCACAAACAGAACCTTGATTTCATTTTCAAATTGGCTTTTTGCCTAGCTGAATAATATGTTTCCCAACCTTCTTTGCAACTATGAGTGGCCATGCAATTTTGTTCCGCTCAAGGAAGCTTTAAGTGGAAGTCACTGAATGGGTCTTCTTAAAGCAGTTAGACTGTTTTGGCTTATGCCCTTTGTCTTATGCCCTTCCCTTTATCCTCCCTGGAACTTGTACCGGGTGCTTGAGGAGGCTTCGAGAGACAGACGTTTGATGAATGTCACATATAAGAGTGTTCAGTGGGAAGGCAGAAGGAGCTTAGATCTTCTTTGCATGTGGGAGGTCTTATCAGATCTGGATTGCCCACCTCCAGTCTAATTACTTTAGGAAAAACAGACACTGCAGTATGTTGAAGCTACTATTTAGATGGGACTCTGTTATATGCAGTTGAATGTAATTTCTAGCTTATACATGTGATTTCTATGAAAGATATTTGGATGACCGTTACCTCAAACCTGATTTTCAGTATGCTTTTTATTTTTTTTATTATATTTTATAATTTGTTTAGGACCCTTCAACTCTGAAGGTGTATATGTTATGCATATTTAAATTGTCAAGTATGTGGGGTGCCTGGGTGGCTCAGTGGGTTAAGCCTCTGCCTTCAGTTCAGGTCATGGTCTCAGGGTCCTGGGATCGAGCCCTGCATTGGGCTCTCTGCTCGGCGGGGAGCCTGCTTCCCCCCCCCCCCCCGCCCCTTTTTCTGCCTGCCTCTTTGCCTACTTGTGATCTCTGTCAAATAAATAAATAAAATCTTAAAAAATTGTCGAGTATGTTTTGAAATGCACATTTTATGGTTATTAACAAATCTGTATACAGAATATCTTAAAACCTTATAATAAAGTAATTTTAAATTTAAAGTTGCAAGATAGTACAAACTTCTACAACTTTTTTTTTTTAAACTATTTGAGAGTAAATTGCAGATATAGTGCCCCTTTGAAATTTAAAATACTTCAGGTTGTATTTCCTAAGAAAAATAGACATTTTCTTACATAACTATAGGGCAGTTATCAAATTCAGGAATTTAATATTAGTTCAATATTATTACTAAACAGTTCATATTCATATTTCTCCAGTTATCCCAGGAATGTCCTGTATAGCATAGTGTTAGATGCAGTTTGGTTTCCCACATTTGATTACCAGGCCTTTTTTTTGTCTCCTTTAATCTAGAAACTCACTCTTTGTCTTTTATGACATAAGCATTTTAAAGATAACAGAGTAATTACTTGGTAAAATGTCCCTCAGTTTGGATTTGTCTGATGCTTCCACAAGATTAGATTCCGGTTATGCATTTCGGGCAGGAGCACCATAGGTGGTATTGTCACCTTGGTGTATCCTACAACATCAGGCAGCATATGCTGTCATTTTATTCCAGTATTGGTAATATTAAATCTGATTATTTGATCGAGGTGGTATTTGTCATTTCTTCATTATAAAGTTACACTCTTTCTCCCTTTATAATTTGTAGGAATAGAATTTAAAACTATGTAACTATTTTATTTTCCATCAAATTTTTACCCCCTAGTTTTATTATCTGTTGAGGATTCTTGACTGGTTTATTACTGAGATGAATGTAAAACATTTTCAAGAAAGATTTCAGCAGGTTCTTTTATTCTAGGGATGACTTCTTTTACACTTCATTTCCATTGAACTTTATTTTGTGGTGCCGTCTTACAGTTTTAGGGAACTTGTTTGAAGAAATACGGAGATGTCAGAAGGAACATGGTTCTTAATTAGGGGGGTTCAGGGCAGTATTTGATAGTGGGATCCCATCCCCTTTTCTCTTTTCTCTCCAACAGAGTATAATAGATCATGAAGACCAGCAGATCTGAAGCAAATGGGGGCAAATGATTAATTCTGTTTGGGATCTTTTATGATCCCAAGTTAGAGGGATTAGAGAATGAGATGATCTTCTTTTTCCTCAAATAGATCTTAGGATCACTATCTTGTAATATACACACCTGGTGTGTGGTTTGTCCTTTGGCATGTCTTTTTCAGACATCATAGGGAAATGGATGCTGGCTGACCCTAGGGTCAAAGGGAGGTGCTAGAACTTTCAGGATTTCTCATTCAGTGGCCTCAGCCCCTAGTGAAAGTAGCCCTGTGGATACAGCTGTTTTCCTTAATTCTTCTTAGGCTTAATCATTGTGCATATCACTCTTTTCTTGTTGGGAGGAATAAATTAGGCGGTGAAGAATGGGCCAGAAACTCTTAATTCAGTAAGATTTCTTGGGAAGTAATAATAGAAGTTCAAGTTCCCTTTTGGAAACAGGAGAATGGTTAATCTCCCTAAAATAGTGAAATTTGTTGAGTCTTTGTCAAGTTCTATATTTTTTTGTTTTCTATACTAGTTTATTTTGTTTTCTGTTTTTTTTTGTTAAACCCATAGATCATTTATTTTCTTATTCTTGTATATTTTCAGATTTTAACGTGTATTTCGGTTTTTCTTCTCTAGCACCAGCAGACGTTTTTGAATCAGCTGAGAGAAATCACTGGGATTAATGATGCCCAGATACTGCAGCAAGCCTTGAAGGTAAGGCCTCTGTTCTACGGCATACAGTTTAAGTTACACCCTCACCTCTACTGCCTACCATATATGAAAGGTTTTTAGTTACATTTTGTGGTATAGTAATAGAGATATAGGAGAGAACTTTCATAACGTAAGAGCCTTATTTAGGCTGTGATTCTAAGCATGTTAGTTTTCAGCAGCCTAATGTTCCAAGATACCTTGAAGTGACAGATAATCTTTCTCTGTATGGAACGCTTCTCTTGCAAAATGAAAGGATATGAATCCAAATGCGATGGCTGATTGTCCTCAGAGCTATGATGTTAGAGTTTAAATGGGGGTAGAGAGGGGTGCAGTAGGGAAATACAGGGAGGAAGAAGAGGAGAGAGAAAATGAATAGAGGGTAAGAAACTTACATTTTTTCTTTCCAAGGAGAAATAAAACTTGGCTAACATTTAACTAATTGCACCTTAAGAACATTCAGTAGCAAGCTGGTTAGTATGTGCAGTAAGTAAAATGCATCATTTTGGTTGCATTTTCTGATGTTCCCACATTTCCACGCAGAGGAAACCCAGATGAGTCAAATTACAGGGATATGTCCACTAGAAAAGATCAAGGGACTAAGAGATGTTTAAGAACTAGAACTGCAGGGGCACCTGGGTGGCTCAGTCAGTTAAACCTCTAATTCTTGATTTCAATTCAGGTCATGATCTTAGCGTAGTGAGATCCAGCCCTGCCTTGGGCTCATTGCTCAGCAGGGAGTCTGCTTGAGCTTCTCTCTCTCTTCCTCTCCCTCAAGGGCGCAGCCCTGCCCCCCCCCCCAATAAATAAATCTTAAAAGGAAAAAAAAAGAAAAGTAGAACTGCATTTTAAGGTTATTTCTGTATTGCTGCTAAAGGCTAACAGCAATATAGTATGCTTGCTCTTGCAAGGCATACATAAAACTTCAGTCCTTGGGAACTTGCTCCGAGAGATGAGTTTAATTATGTAACTTTTGGTTCTGAGCCAAAAGTTCTTCATTTGTTTTTAGAAATAATCTTATCTTTCGGATGATTATACTCATGATAATAATAAGTAGTGGTTATTAAACTCCTATAATACTAGGTGCTATTCAAAGTATTTTATGTGGCTGACGTCCTCCTGGGAGCCCTGTTGACAAAGGTGCTGGCATGTGGAAGAGCTGGAGTACAAACCAAGCTACCTGATCCTGGGGGGCCACACTACGTTTCCGATTTTACTATAAGCTTTGCTTCATCTTTTTTTTCTATCAGGAAAATGATGAAACAGTACTGTTCAGAGCATTAATGCAGGGTTTATGAAGCAACTGTTAAGTATTTGGAGAGGAAACAAGAATGTCAGACCTCAGTTTATGACCCAGTTACTCCATATCTGTTCTCAGAAAGTGCCTTTACCATTCTGTATCTCTGAGTGTGAGGCTATACCCATTACCTTGTCAGGGCAAGTTTGCAGAATTCACTTTTCTTTTTTTTTTTTTTAACTTGGGAAACATGTAGAATATGTTTAATTAAATGAACATAAAGAGTTAATCAAATGACCTATTGTCCATGTTTTCTTTGAGGTAGGTTTTGTGCTATAGTTTTTTTGTTTTGTTTGTTTTTTTAACTTTGGTTTCAATTACCACCAACTACTGGTGGTGGGAGATCAGTACACTTAAATCTTACCTATTAGCCAGTGTAACTCTGTAAGATGTTTAGTAATGAGTTGACTTTCTCAGTAATATACTGACAAGGAATCTACTTTTGGGATACACATAATTGATTGATTTCAATACTCCTGTTTTAAGAATCTATTTTTAGCCCTTCAAAGTAAGTGATCTTCAAGTTGTATAAATCCCTGTTATATTCAGTTTATTATTATTATTATGAGGTAGTATATAAAAAGCTCCTAGCACATTTCTTGGCATATATTAAGTGTTCAATAAATGTAGCCATTGTTACTGCACATTACAGCTATTTTACATATCTAGCTATGGATTATATTATGTTGCTGGTGAGTCATATAAGAGTCTTAAAATGATTACAATATGAAGTTTAAAGCAGTGGTGCTTTTCCAACTGCACTCTTACTTTTTTTCTCTCTTCCTTGACTAACGAGAATGGGAGTAGGGGTGGGTTGGCGACCTCATTCTTCTAGTTGCTCAGGTTTCAAATCTTGGAATCATCCTAATCTTTCTCCTTCTGTCAGCTCTCACGTTAAATGTGATAGCAAATCATGTTGGACTCTCTGCTTTAGCCCTTTCTTTCCTATAGTCTCAACACACAGCCAGAATGAGCCTTTAAAATGTAAGTCATACCATGTAATTTCTGTCCAAAACCCTCCACTGGCTTCCTATTATAGTCTCTGTGTTCTCTAAAGTTCATGAGGCCTGCATAGCCTGTCTAGGTGTTCTGGCCTTCTGTTACAAAGATACTTCACTATTAATATCTGGGTTTCCTAATGTTATTTCAATTAGCTATCTCAGAGCTACTGTTATATTTATTATTAACTCTATAGAGAATAAAGACATAGAACTGGTCATGTCTCTTCTTCTTCTTATTTTTTTTTATATAATTTTTTATTTTTTATAAACATATATTTTTATCCCCAGGGGTACAGGTCTGTGAATCACCAGGTTTACAGCACTCACCAAAGCACATACCCTCCCCAATGTCCATAATCCCACCCCTTTCTCCCAAACCCCCTCCCCCCAGCAACCCTCAGTTTGTTTTGTGAGATTAAGAGTCACTTATGGTTTGTCTCCCTCCCAATCTTATTATTTTGCTGATATAAAAATCCTTGGTTTTCTAGCATTTGCTTTCTTTTAAATTAACTTTAGAATAATTTTGTCCAGATAAGCTTTTGATGAGAATTATGTTAAATTTTTATGCTTAGTTTAGGTAGGATTGTCATCTTGACAGGATTTCTGTATGACAGTATTTCTGTCTAGTTCTGTGTGTCTGTCTGGACTACCAAGCTTCAGAATGTTTTGGCTGTTTCCTCCCTACAAGTCTGATATTTGCTTATGTTTACCTCTAGGTATGCGTTCAGCATCCATATTAAAGTTTATAGTTGTTCTTTGCAGAAGTACTGTTTCAAATATTCATTCTCATCCTTTTGTATAGCAAAAAACATTTTTTGGTTCATTTATTTGTTTAGAAATACAAGTTTTGTGATTGACTTTGGTTAAGGAGAAGCGAAAGTAATAAGAAACTAAGAAATTATAGAATAGATTTTTACATTAGTAGGCCTATTAGAAAAAGGAATTACTATTGATAGAATGTACTTTGTTTATGATCAGTTTGTAAAATTAGGATCACAGAGAATGATTTCAAATCTAAAAGTGATTTTTGCTATTTAAGTATTAGTTGTTACGGAGAAATTTAAATAAAGTGTGTAAGAATGCATGGATTCTGAGTTATTCCAAAATGTTTGATGTTCCATTCTTGATATTTGAAGGATAGTAATGGAAACTTGGAATTAGCAGTGGCTTTCCTTACTGCAAAGAATGCCAAGACCCCTCAGCAGGAGGAAACAACTTACTACCAAACAGCACTTCCTGGCAATGATAGATATATCAGTGTGGGAAGCCAAGCAGACACAAGTAAGTTTACTTCTCTTTCTTAATATTTCAATAATGTAATTAAAAACTTTCCTTGGGAATATATTTTGTTTAAGCAGAGGTGAAGGATAAAGAACCACTTTAACCTTGGTTCTTTTTAGTGTATATGAAAAGAGTATATTTTTATTAGCTGAATTATTGTTTTCTCCAGTTCAAATGTGAAAGATTGTACTTGAGTTATGTATCCTTTCATAGAGCATTTCATTTATTATTCATTGTTTTGAGATATAGAACAGCTATAGGTATCTCTCATGAAAGAAACAAACATTTCCAGGATTTTATATGGGCACAGACATTTGTTTTATGATTTTAAATGTTGGTAGAGGCCTTAGTATTATTTTTGAAGGTAAGCTATTGTTTCTAATTACTGATAGGTTTACCACTTAACAGAATTTCCCTTCCCTCAACCCTTGCCCCTCCCCAAAATGAAGATTTTAGAATAAAGTTTTATTACCATGTAATAAAGTAAACACAATCACACAGACATATACACATATATACATACATATGGAAAGTTTTATGTGGGATTCTACTTTTTCTTTATAATGTGAATAGTTCATGCTTGTATGTAGCACTGAATTTTTCAAAATATGTTTAGTTACCTCTATATATCATTATGATGTAATAACTGCACTCTATAAAATGTATTTATTTTTATGCATTCTGTATTTGAAAAGTTTGGTTACTAACTTGTATTTGAAGAGTATCTGAATTTTTTTTTTTAAGATTTTATTTTTAAGCAATCTCTGTACCCGGGGTGGGGTTTGAACTCACCGCCTCAAATCAGGAGTTGCCTGCTCTACTGATTGAAACAGTCAGGCACTCTTCTGATTTTGTTTATAGACTTTCTCAGAGTTAAGAAACAACTAGGAAGAACACATTCATATTGTTGTTTGTAACTGTTATCAGTAAATATTATTTTAATGTTTGTTGATAAAATACTTCAAATTTTCAGGATAATTTTAATATTTTTGTTTACAAATTTGATCTTATGTGCCAAAAGCTGAAATATTCCTACCTCACATAGATAATATATTGGTGATGAAAGAAGTTTTATATGTGTGAGACAGACGTAATTGTTTATGTCTACATCCAAGACAAACTGTTTGGACCCTAGCTGTATCTCTGACTTCATTTTCTACTGTTTTTCTCTTCTTACTTCATAAAATTGTGATAATTCAGGGTGGCTTGGGGTTCTTACCGACCCAGTGCTATTTAATTTCTTTGTTCTTTACACTTGCTGTTCCTTCTGTCTGGAATCCCCTCTAGGCTTTACCCCCAGCTTAATTACCTCTGGTGTTGTAAGACTTAGATCAGTATCTTCTGGCCTTAGAATACTTCCCCTTGCTTCTAGGTTGGAGTAAGTGCTTCTCTAGCACCAGGGCTTACTTGGGTCTTAATGAGTACTGTGTTATTTTGAAATTATTTGCTTATGCCTTTCTTGCTTACCAAATGGGAAGCTTAACAGGATGAAAGACCATTGATGTGCCTATCATCACACTAGAATAGTTTGTGTAGTTTCTCAAAAAGTGTTCATTGAATTATTTTAAATAATACCCCCAAAAAGCTGTGTCAGAACCAATGAAAAGGAATGAGGTTGAGAAGCTTGTTGTAAGAAGTAAGAGAAAAAGAGAAGTAGTATGAATAGTGGAGAAAATGGAGTGTGAAAATAACATCTATCTTTTAGTTTCTGAGACTTGGGGGAAAATGAAATTAGGTAGAAAAAAGGAAAAAAGTTTTCAACTGAAGTCAGCTGGTTAAAGTGAAGGAAACAGGAAGTTGACTAAACATGGTTCACTGTTCTAGTGGAAAGGATGACAAGATTTTAGATTGACAGCTGTGAGTTTTTAACATAGATGGTTGACTTTGTGACATGAAGTATATATATAGGTAGGTAGTGGAATTAGGATTTGTACGACTTTTCTAAATAAAAGAACATGTCTTATTTGCTCTGTAAAGTCAAGTATTGTTTAAGCCAGATGTTGACACCTGTTCAAGACTTTTGACAAGGAATACTGAAAATGTTATGGACAAAAGAGGTATGAATAGAAGCTCTTAGGGATAAGGCAAACCTGATTTCAGGTGTGTGTCCCATATGAATGATAATTAAAAATTGTGTGTGTGTTTGTGTGTGTAGCTCTTGAAAAATACTCATCAAGTAATTTTTATAAGGTTTATTTATTTGAGAGAGAGATCTCATGCCCATGCGTATGCGGGGCGGGGGGAGGGGGCAGAGGGAGAGGGAGAGACAGTTCCAAATGGACTCTGCATTGAGCGCTGAGCCTGATATGGAGCTTGATCTCATGAGATCACAAGATCATGACCTGAGCTGAAACCAAGAGTCGGTCGCTCAACTAGCTGAGCCACCCACGTGCCCTTCATTAAGTAATTTTATATTTCACTTAAAAAAAATGGTAGAGATATGGAGTTTCTGATTTCATTACAACCTGATTATCATTTTGAGCAAATTGTGTGCTATTGTGGTTTTCTTTTCAATAAAATGTGCTGCCTTCTCACCAAAGTGCTAATTTATACTTAGTAATTCAGTAAGTTGGATGGTGTGTCCATAAAGTTATTTGCAGATTATTGAGAAAAACCCTTGTAAAAATGTAATGTGGTGATTGTAGTATAATAGTACCAAACTGTGACAAAAATACCTGATGAGGTAACATTCTTTTCCATTTAACAAATTTGTACCATATTTCATAATGTTCTAAGAAGTACAGTTGCTGTTAGGAAATAGATTCAGCATTAAAATTTGGCAGTGTCACAGTAGTGTTACATAGTATAGAAGTGAAAAAGTAAGGAGACTTCTTACAGGCAACAGATTTTTCAAGTTACTATGTTATTGGTCCTAGGAAGAAATGGAGTCTTTTGTGTATTTTTAATTCTTGGAAGGAGTGGTAAAACATGTGAGGAAGAAAGATAGGAAATAATTACAAATATATATTCAAACACAGGCCTCTATTGATAAAACTATGTAAGTGCTACTGGAGTCTGGTGTATTGGAATGATCAGAGTGTGAGCAAGTTCTCAAGGGATTGTTCTAGATATAAAGATTGTTTTTGAGCATTTTCTCCATTTTATATGAAATACATTATTATTTGAAAGTTGACCATAGTTAACTTAATTTTTCAAATGTGGCATGTTTTTTAATTAATGTATTTTTTTATTCCTTCTAAGTATTGTCTCTTACAACCAGGGCTAAAACATAAAACCTTACTGACTTTAAGTGTGCCATCTATTGGTTATGGTGCTGACAAAAAAAAAAAAAAAAATCTATATTTTGAAATACAAGTCTCTAATGCTAAATACATAAGATTCCTTGTTGATATAAGCTCCTTTAGAAGGGATAAAATACATCTTTTTTTAATGACTAGAAGAGGTTAGCATTTAAAGAAATATAGAAGTCACATTTGGGTGTTCTGGGGAAATTTTCTGTTATGCATAACTGGATAGGTCAGAAGATACAATTGTATCACTTTGTTTAAAGACTTAACACATATTTGTGAACCTTCACTTAATATTGAAGAAGTAATTACATTTTCAGTAGTTAGTGGGACTGTGATTGTCCTTTTTACCTTTCATTTTTGAGAGAAAAAGAAAACATTTCAAGGAAAGCTTATACTCTGCATTATAACGAATTAAGTAGTAATGTACTTGGTGTCTTTTTATTGCATTTGTAATTTTCCATACTCTACTGAATTCTGAGGAGAGGCATAAATCATTTGTTGTAATATTAGCTAAAATTTTAGGCATCCTCTTTCACTACTTGGATCTCTTGTCTAGATTGGATATTGTGAGTTGTCAATGAATGCTTCATGCCTCCAGCTTAAGTTGGGAGTAAAATTGTGTTGGAGTTATGCTGTAAAAATACTAATACAGAATGGACTAGGAAACAGTGCAAGATGTTGCGCTATCATAGGTATATACTTAATAGATTCTGCTAAGTTTTTGTGTCATGGCAAAATCTGTCATAGACATGACCATGGGAGGCTTTTGCTCAACTTGAAATCAAATAGTTACATTCTTTCTTTCATGACCATTAAATTCTTTTGAACTTTTTTAAAACAGGAAAAAAACAGTATATGCCCACCAGAACAAGATGTACTACAATTGAGCAATCAAAGTATGGATCAAAAGATGAGAGGGATTTGGGTAGGTAATTTTAACACAGAAAGTAATGCCACATATTATTGGCATAAGTTTTAGAGAAATTGTTATGACACATCAGAATGACTATTAGGTGTTCGACCCTTTACAAATTTAGAATCAGAGTATTTCCCCCCTCCCCCGCCCAAAAGGAATTGAATTATTAGGTAAGGATTGCATAGAAAGTGAGGGGTTCTGTCTTAGAACTCTGCTCTTAGATTGCTTGGCCAGCCTCACAGTGATTTAAAGCTCATGTGATAAATAGAGCCGAATCTGGTACATTCATCTCTGCTAAGGGTAAATTGCTTATGCTGATCAGTTTAGGATTTTATTAATTGAAAGCTAGTATTTTTCCCGTTCTTCAAATATGTTTTCCTGTTGTTCAAATATGGATAGAAAAGCAGTTAATGCAAAGGAAGTTAAATTCTTTTTCCATAGAGATTTCTAATGCATAAAACTAGTTTGATGATTCCCCAAAAGTCAAGGTTAACCTTAAAAATGAGATACTACAGTGGTGTGGAAGTTATGGTAACCAGTTGTATGCAAATATGTTAGGCTTCTACTCTATTCTAAGTGTGTACTTAGAATTCTTTTAGACATGTACTACAAAATGATTTGTGTAACTTTATGAATTTTCTTAAATTTTATTTCAGGAATGATAGTCATGGGCTATAACTTTTGTTGATTAATACTGAATGTTTAATTTTTTTTCACAGTCCAAGTTGAAAAACTGTCAAGTCTATGACAAAACTCTGGAACAGCTCCTTTACTATTCACTTCCCTTTCCAATGCTGCCATTATAATTTCAGCAGCTATTATTAAAAACAGAACACGATCTTTTAGATCTGAGTTGTTCTGTATAGTTGCCTATAGTCCTGCGTGGCAACTTAGATTTAAATATAACTTAAAACTAAAACTTAGTTCCTCTGTTGCACTAGACACATTCTCAGTGCTCAGTAGGAGTCTCATGTGACTAGTGGCCACCAGTATTGGATAGTGTAGATTAATAGTATATTTCCATCATCACAGAAGGTTTTTTCAGACCTCACTGTTGGAGAGAATCTGAGTTCAGCAGTGAGAAGATTGGAAAAGTTGGAACATCTTAAGAGCTGACTGGGAGCAGAGGAGAATGGGGGAGTGGCGTGGGAAAAACAATTTACATTGTGTATATCTTCTGGCTTTTAAGTACTGTTCTTCTAACATGATACTTTATGATGCTATTTGTCCTTTCACTTACTAGAAAAAATTGTAGGTGGATAAAGCATATGTTCTTAAGTCTTTTAATTAGTGCCACTCTGAAGATGACCCAGTCATTTTTATCTCTATTCCCTAGTCTAGATTTAGCCTTTATTTGTTTAACAAATATTTACTGATTGCCTCATCTGTATCAGGTAGTTTTCTAGGCCATTAGGAAACAGAGTCTCAGTTTATTTAGGGGAAAGACAGTTAACAATAAATAAATAATGTCAGGTAGTAGTAAGTTCATGAAAAACAGAGGAGGGTAAAGGGACGGAGGGTGACAGGGATGTGGTTGTATGTCAGGCAGGAGATATGCCAAGACAGAAGAGTCCGTTGGGGAATGACCTTTTGGATGAGTTAATATTTATACAGATACCTGAGTGACATTAGGGAGTAATGCTTGTAGGTGTCCGAGGCAGGTGCATCCCAAGCTATGCAGGAGGATATTTGGCTCAAGAGATGAATGGTGTGGATATAGCCATGGTGAAGAGAGTTAGTGAGGGTGAGAGTGGTCGGTTTCTTTTTTGTTTTGTTTTGTTTTGTTTTGTTTTTTTTTAAAGACTTTATTTATTTGACAGAGAGAAATCACAAGTAGATAGAGAAGCAGGCAGAGAGAGAGAGAGGAAAGCAGGCTCCCTGCTGAGCAGAGAGCCCGATGCAGGACTCGATCCCAGGACCCTGAGATCATGACCTGAGCCGAAGGCAGCGGCTTAACCCACTGAGCCACCCAGGTGCCCCAAGTGGTCGGTTTCTTATTCCTCATCTGCTGACCATCCCTTTGTTCATATTTGCCTGTCTCAAGGGCATCCTCATTCTTCTGGTGGCCTAGTAGTTTTTCTTCTTCTTCTTCTTCTTCTTCTTCTTCTTCTTCTTCTTCTGCTGCTGCTGCTGCTGTTTTTTAAACAAGCTCTTCCTGATCTCCTAAAATAATCATTTAGTTTGCAGTTCTGTCAGTTTTTGTATACTTTTCCCTTCAGTTGCTCTTGCTTGGTATTTATTATTACAGCTCTTGTCAAGCTCTTATCAACACTCTTAACTCCTAAAACCCCAAGCAGTTCTTTCTACTCATATCATTCCCCTGCCTAGAAGTCTTTGCTGGTGGTAAATATAAACTTGACTTATTGGGGGGGGGGGGAGATTTCCCTTAGGTTTAACCCTATGTAGGTAAGGAAAACAATGGAAGAACTTTTTCTTTGTCTCCTAAAATCAGAATCTTTACATCTGTTGTTTCAACTGTATTGTGGGCTAAATTGACTTTTGTAAACTAACTTTGAAGTCTCCTGTCATTTTAATATGCAGTTTTTATGGGAAAATGAATTAGGAGTTACAAATAATGCATACATATAAAGTCTAATTCCTGGTTAAGTTCATGGCTGCCTATATTTTAGAGTAAGCAGAGAAATGTTTCATAGTTGGTATTTAAGTTTTACTCAAATGGTAGTCCTATAGAGAGTGGAAGATTTATTAGGGCGAGTGTTACGTTATGGTGTATGTTATAGAAAAAATGTCTTAATTTGGGCAGATTTGAAAATGATGGAGGCTTTTGTAACCTGAGATACTCTATAGTGTTATTCAGCTAACACTAACACATTTGTGCCCTTGAGTTGTGTTTATGTTAGTACTGGGGGAGGGTTGATTGAAACAAAGTTTGGTGTTTCACTGAGGTATTCTCTCATTGAAATTCATATATTATGAAATTCATATATTATATGAATATAAAAATATTCATAATCCTCAGGTATTTGGATGGAATTCTAAAAAGTCTAAATTTTTATAATTGAAATTAGAAGTTGTTTCAGTTGTTAGAAATTATTTATAGCCAAGTGTGTTCTCTGTTCCTTTTTGAGTATAAGCATATAAGAAAGTCATAAAAGGCTAGTTCTCATTGTGAAACAAATAGTTTATTACATGCTTCATGTTATAGGAGAAATTGTTCTAATTCTAGAAAAACAAGAAACTCATGTTTAACCATTCTATTGAAATAACATTTCATTTGTTAAAATTTGGTCTTAAAATCATACGTTTTTGGTATATGAGTAGGTTATAATAATCTTTGAGGATTGCTGTATTGTTTTAAAATACCCTATGGAAAGAATTTTTATGGAGTAATGGGAATATCGTGGAGAAAATTATTGTAATTAAAATGAAATTACAAATAATAAATAAACCTCCTCCATGGCTTTAAGTAAAAAGCCCACCTTTTCAGTTAAGGACCAAATAGTCTCTGATTAGCCTATCATTCTAGCATTAAAGAATACTATTGCTTGTTTCTTCCTTTGCTTACACTCAAAATACTTCTGACACCAGATGCGTGAATTTTTTTCTACACCTGACTGATTCTCCAACACTGGCTGGGTATCCTGCAAGTCAATTCAGTTCTGACATTCTCTACCAGACGTTAGCTTCAGATTCTGTAAGTTAAGGGCTCTCCGTCCCACAAGACTGCCCCCCGCTTTAGATGCCTGTCACAAGTTGTGGGTCCCCAGGTTACCCACACTTCTGTCTGACTTGGCTACAAATTGGGGGTGCCCACTACCTCCTCCTCGAGTTTGATAATTTGTGATAATAGCTCATAGAATTCAGGGTAACACTTACTACATGTACTGGTATAAAAAGAATATGATAAAAGATGCAGGTGAACAGCCAGATGAAGAGGTACATAGGGCAAGGTCAGGAAGGGTCCCAAGCACCGGAACTTCTTTCTCATGGAGTTGGGGTGCCATCCTCCCAGCACGTGAATATGTCCACCAGCTCGGAAACTCTCCAGACCCTGTACTTTAGGGACTTATGGAAGGTTCATCAGGTAGGCATGATGGATTATTAACTTAATCTCTAGCCCTTCTTTCCTCCTGGGAGAAAAACGTTCCTCTTAAAGTTCCAAGCTTCTCATCTGGGTGTGGTTTCTCTGGTGACCAGCATTCATCCTGAAGCTATACGGGAGTCTACCAGGAGGAGTCCTCTCATTAGAGAAAAAGGTGCTCCTATCACCCAGGAAATTCTAAATGATTTTGGAACTCTGTGTCAGGAAATGGGTCAAAAATCAAATATTAGAAACTTGCCTTACTCTTTGAATGGATTTACTTATGCATGATTTTATCATACTATGGAAAAGATTTCATTCTAAATGTTGGAAGGATGTCTGCATTATAAAACAATTAAAAATTGTTATTATCACTTGCTTTCCCCAGAAAAGCTTTTAGGTGTTGGGAAGATGTGTGCATAGTGATAGAAAAAAGTTTTCCAAAGTGAGCATTTTTGCTTGAAAAGTCCACATTATTCATTGGTAACACATATTTTTATTTGTTCTCCTTTAGGTGACAGGCTTGCTTTGTTTATTCTTGAAAAATATCTGCCAAATTCTGAAGTTTGAGAAATCCTAGCTTGTGATTCATTAGTTCCGAGAAGAAAAAAATCAGCCAGTTTAACTGACTTGCAACTCAAGCATTGCACTAGTGTTTTCTCTTGAGTGAAAGCTTACTTTGGATGCAGCAGAAGTACTATGCATACTTCCTGTTTTGTCATATAGAATTAAGACTACATAATTCAGTGTTTGAGATTTAATAAGATAAAATCCCCCCCCCCCTTTTTTTAGTAGTGAGTATGTGTGGTTTTAGTACAGTGAATTGCCCAGAGAAGTTGGTGCTACTGCCTCGATTTGGGCAAAGATGCTGTTGTTGTGCATCATCAGTGCAGATATGTTGTGGGAGAAAAGGCGATTAACATCTTGTATTTTTGTGAGAATATCTTTTGCTTATGGAAACCCCTTCTGTCTTAGGGTCATGTGGGAATACCCAAGGCTCCACTGACCACTCTTGGAGATCGCTAGTGTAGAAGAAAGATGTAATAGAAAACTGAAATTTAAAGCCTGTCTGCCATTCTTTATTCTTAATGGTGGTGTACTTCATTTCTCACAACTTCAGTAATTTATGAAATAGGGTTAAAAACACCTTGCCTTGTTTTTTGCTTTTATGTTGCTTAGGTTAGAATTAAATTATGAAAAGCTCTAATTATAGGTTGCTACTTCTAAATGCATTTCTACTCTAGCGGTTCCTATACTTGTCAAACATGAAACAGTAAACACTCCAGATAGTTTCAAAGAAGAAATTTAATACAGAGGATTAGGTTCTTAAAAAAAGAAAAATGACTGGATAGACCTGAAGAGGGATCTCTGGCTTAGCCTTGTGAAATGATTCCCAGATTCTTGTAGGACTGGTCAGCCAGGGAAGCTGCTCCATTTGCCACTGTCAGGAAGGTAGTGCATCAGGAGGCTGCCTCTGGGACTCCTCAGCTCAAGAAGGTACTTCTAGAGCTGCAGCCCAGAGAACAAGCATGCAGGATTAGGTAACTGCCGCTGAGCTGTGCCTGAACATTGGAATGCAGAGTCTATCTGCCACTTCTCTCTATCTCTTCACATCCCCGAATCTGGAAATTGGACACTGGAATGCTGCGTGGAACAACCTGTATCTGTTCAGTCATGCTGGAGAAAATAGCCCAGAGCAGCAGGATAAAGGCTTCCCCCTCACTTCCAACTTCTGTGTCCCCTGTTAGTGCATCTAGCAGGTGGAACCTAAATTTTATTCAGAACTGTAACTGTAAGTGAATTGGGAAACTAGATGTGTTTTGTGTTTTGTTTTGTTTTCATCTTACTACGTTCTGTGGTTGAAGAAAGCACACTAAGAGGATGAGGGAATGGAGTCTGAGGGCTAATTAATCATATCCCCCAAACTGGTTTTTCTGCTTCTTTCTGATTTTCAAATTATTATTATTATTTTACTTACAATCTTCTCTCTTTACTTATTTGAGTTGTGATCATTATTTAATAACTATGATAGTTCTCATTTTTTGAGGCACATTCATGCCTCTCTAGTCCAAGCCGCTTCATCAGTTTGGAAGCTGGGCTGGATGGCTCCACCCGGGTGACATCCATCTACAGCTGTGATCTAGGTGGACTTGGGTCTTGTAAACAAGACTTAGGAAACCTTTGGCCTGCTGGTGTATGTAGGCATGCTCCATCATTTCACTTACCTTGCTATGTTCCTTTCTACATTTTACTTGACCGAATTTTTTTGGACCCGACTCACTATATTTTCATGAGGTTTTATTATACTTTCTAAAGACATTTAAAAAACACCTTCCATAGCCAACTATGATTTCTAATATTTATAAATATCCTTTTCTAAGCAACTGTTCAGAGTAAAAGTATGGATAACAATAGAAGTAGACTTTTGAAACTGTCCATATGCATTATTTCTTTCTCAGTGTGGCACATTCTTTTTTAGTAACTACGCATAATACTAGAGTCAGATGGTAAAATGCAGGCATTTTATTTCCCATCACCTACCCCCTTTCTATGCTTCTCTTGAAAAAAATATTTTTTGTGAGATTACAAAGAAAAAATTTGATTTTTAACATGTCTCAAATACAAATAAACAAAATCAATGTAAAACATACCCAAAATACCTGTAAACATAAGCCTGACCACACAAAGCTGTAGCTTTCTGTCTTATCATACTGTTTTGTAATCCTTAGCAATATATTATGGTTCTTATGACAATGGGAGTATTATTGTCATCTTTTAAGTGAAGGAAATTGACTAGTATATATTGGGAAATTAGTTTAAAAAGCTCTTTCTGAAGGTAGTAATAGCTGTAGCCTCTATTCTTTGGAAAAACTACAGCATCAAGACTATTTTCTTTCTAACAGAAAGAAAAAGAACAAAAGAAAATGGTATCCTTATTTGTATATTTCTTTCTGTGAAATGAAAAGTTTTTTTAAATGGAGAGGACTGCATGTTCATTCAGTAATTCAGATGGTAGAGTAGTGTTTAAAATAGAAAGTGAAAGGTCCTGATACTTCGTTCCTCTTCCCATAACCCTTCTCCCCAGAATTAATCGCTGTTAACAGTTTAATATGTTCTTCCAGTCTTTAAAAAATGTATACATAAACATTTATGTTTGTGCATTTATGGTCATTTAATTTTGAAGCATAATTTTTGAGATCTCAGTTATTATTATATTTTGTTAGATAATGTCTAGATGGTGGTATGCATGAACTGTAGTGTATGTATATTTGGATAAACCAGAAAGCATAAGTGTAAATGTTTAATTATGTTGATTTCAATTTTTGTTGGTAAAAACCTGTTTTTAGTGGCCTTTCTACTTATTAGCTTCATAGAAATTTTGAGATTTAATCAAAAGCTTCATAGAAATTTTGAGATTCCTGTACAGTGAGAAATATTTATACTTTTAATGCTTTAGGCATATTTTGTAGGGAAAAACACTAAGTTTTAAAATATAACCAATTTAAAATGTGTTTGCAGTCTCTTCAGAGAGCTCTTAAGGAGAATTAAATTGGTGCTGACTTTGGTTTGAAAGGGTATATTGGGTATAAAATCCCCATGATATGAATTACCTTCATTTTGTTTGACTTTTAATTTTGAGAAAGATAGTTTTGCTTTTCAGATGTGATTGATCTCACTGGAGATGATAAAGATGATCTTCAGAGAGCAATTGCCTTGAGTTTGGCGGAATCAAACAGGGCATTCAGGGAGACTGGAATAACTGATGAGGAGCAAGCCATTAGCAGGTAAAAACATAATTTGTATAAAGTAGATATAAATACTTTTTATAATAGAAATAATAATTGGCTTTAATTTCAAGAGGCACAAATAATACTTTGTTATTCTAAATAAATCCATTAATAAACTTTAGTATTGTTTTTATATTTTCTGTAACCAAAATTTCCATATTCTAGCTCTGATTGCATTTGGAGCTTAGATTTTTAGGATTTTGGAGTGGCATTATGAGGCATTTAATTTAGGTGTATATTTTAATAAATTTTTGATTTGTTTTTTCTTCCCTCATCTCTTTTAGATACATTGTTCAATTCAGTTTGTAGTCATTTATAGCAGGGGTCAATAAACTTTTTATGTAAAGGGCCAATAGTAAATATTTTAGGTTTTGTTGACCATTTGGTTTCTGTCACAGTTATTCAGCTCTAGTATAGTAGTGCCAAAACAGCCATAGATGATACATAATTTAATGAGTGTGGCTATGGTCCAGTAAATCTTGTTTTAAAAAACAGGCTGCCAGCTGGATTTAGCCCAGGCCTTAGTTCTCTCCATCTTCTGACCTATAATGTAATAGTATATTTATAAGTTTTTTTGTTTTTTTTTTAAAGAAATAGACAAGATTCCAAGATGTGTGATAGAATGTACCTATTGATTTAATAATGAAAACTTTTCAGTTTGGAACATTTTGATTCATTTATGGATCAAATAAAAATAAATTTTACTTTATCATGAAACAATGTTGATTCAAAAAAAATCCTTAAAATATAATATCTTCTAAACAACTCTGGAGGCAGTGGTAACTATTTTATTGAAGAAGAAATTGATCTTTTAAGAGGTTAAATGATTTTGCAAAAGTACACAGCTAAAGTAAATCTTAGGACTCCAGTGTTCTTTTCCCTATAACACAAGTTGTTTCGAATGTACTAGCTTCCTCAGATAATTTCCCTCGGCATGGTATCATTAATATATTTCTTGCTAAGTAATCTGAGATTACTGTGTTGTAAGAGATGTCTCCAAATGGTATATTTAGCAGGCACATAATTTTTTTAGTAATACTTTTTAATGTCTTAAATGTTACTTTGGAAATATTACTTCATAAGATGTTATAGAAAGATAGAAAGACTTAAATTAAAATTCATTGTCCTTTACAATTGGGGGGATACCAATTAATGCCAGTAATTTTAAATGAAAAATCAAAAATTCATACATTGTCTTTAGACATTGTAATTAGGCTTATTTTGTGAAGGATTTAGAAAAATTGTAAAATTATGTTTGTTTCAAAAATGGATTGGAATGAAATAATTGTCTTGAATAATTATAAAACTTGACAACTTTGGTGAGAAATATTTTAAATGTGAAATACATGACTTGGATATTATATCTAAAGGAAATGATCTATTATGTATAAAAGATTATAAAATAGAACATATACCATATTATATATATTTGTACATAAATATATACCATAATATATGCCAAATCTTGTTTTTAAAAGTGTATGTATGTTTTTATTTAAATGATTTTTTATTAGTATACAAATAGAATAAAGTATGGAAGCTTATATGTGAATAGTGTCAGTAGTTTTGTGTCATGTGTTTTCAGATTAAAATAGCATGTATTAATTAGTTAATAAGTAAAAATAACTTTAAAGTTAAAGGATTAAAATCATTCCTAATCTGTTATAAAATTTAATGTATATGTTATATATTGTTCTAGATAATCGTTTTTGTCCAGGTGGAAACAAATATCTCTTAAGATAGTGTTCTTTTTTATTCTTGGTCTTCTAAGCTTTAATATATTCTTAAAATAATGAACACTCCATAAATATTTTTATTGTATATAACATTACAGAGATTTGATATAGTGTAGTATGCCATAAAATGTTACATAAAACATTATGTTCTGTAGGAGTAAGTCATACTAATTTACTGTTGCAAAATACAAGTTTTTTGTGGTATTTGTAGATTTTATAATTTACAGTTAACTAAAAAGTGTTAAATGTAAAATGTGCAGTTAATAAGCACATATGTAAATCACTGTGTCAGAAAAAAGGAAATGTAAGGATTCTGGCTATAAACATTTGGCAAAGAGATATTTGTTCCTATGGGTTTATTAATAAGCTTAGGATTCTAAATTCAAAAGGGGAAATTATGTATTTTTAAGAAAAAGTTTATATGTCATGCTTAAAAGAAAATTTAACTATTCATTACTAAAGTTTGCATAACAAAATTTTGCCAAATTCCTACTATCATATGATGGTTATAGTTTAGCAGATATACTTTAATATGAATTCATACATTTGGAATACTACATTATGATTAAATGAGTTACAGCCTATCTTTTTATATCTTAAAATCCTTTAAGTACTCATAAATTCCATGGTGAAATTTCTCAAGAAATTGAACATTTTTAAAGTGTGCTTCTTAATATAATTACTCCTTAATTAATGTCAGGATTAGATGTATTAATTATAATTATCTCTTGGTTACTAATGCTTAGATAGGGAACAAGTGGAATATGGATAGTTGGAATTTGCTAATAAACGGCATTGTAATGGATTTGTGTCTGTGATGTGTTTGTTGTGAAAATGACTGGTCTCATAAAATGACTTTGAATTAGTTGGGTAGAAGATTGGGAGCAACCTGGGGTTTCCCAACCGGGATGTCTTAGAGTTGTCATTAGGGGAGAGAAAAAAGCATCATGTCCAGCAATGGTTAGGGTGGGATTCTGAATTTTTAAAATTGGTTTCTATAACTCCCACCCTTTTCATCCTGATCATTATTGAGGAAGCTGTTATGAGAGGAAACGGCTATAAGAAGATGTGTTGAACAGGAGTAGTGAGGGAGGCAGTTATAAATCTTTTTAGTTGTTTTGTGAAAATAATTCTGGGGCTCAACAGTATCACATGCCTATGTATCATTAAAGATCCATAGAATGCTTATTATTCCATTTTTTTGAGTAGCTCTTATTATAAAAAGGCATACCACTGTCAGATTACAGTTGGTCTGAAGAATCGAAAATATAAAACCAGATTCATTTCAAGGGCTGACTGTGGCCAGAGTTGACTGATAAGACTGGAATAGCAATGCCGTTAACTTGAAATGAAAAAGTGTCAATAATGAGGCACCAGTGATAGTCCCAAGAAGTGTTGGGGTGAGTAAGGAGAGAGGTGGGTGGTCAAAGGTTCTTTGTAGTCAGTCTTCCAGAATTGGGCAGGAGTCACACCCCATATAGTGTATCCTTCCTCAAATGAGACAAGTCAACTTTGGCAGGAATCACGGGTAGGAGTCACGGGTCTGACAGGCAGTGTGGTAGCCTCTGTTGAAAACATAGAATCTCTTATTTTCTCTCAGCACATGATTGTGTTTATGTTGCTTTGCTGGGTAGGATTATAGATTGCAGCAGTGATGGTCGTCTTGGTAGTGCGTACTTCTGAGCCATCCCATGAGAGATCAGGCACTACTATATATCTATCACAATGGCTAAAATGAAAAAATAGAAAATACCAAGTGTTTGTGAACATGTGGAATAACTGGAATGGTCACATTTTGTTGGTAAAAATGTATAATGGAATTGCCACTTGGGAAAAAATGGGAATTTCTAATGAATTTCAACATATACTATGCTAGTACTTAGTGTTTCCGCCCCTTGGTATCGACCCTTGAGAAAAGCGTACATAGTAGCTTTATTCATAATAACTAAAAACTATGAACAATTAAAACAAAAGAGTGACTGCTGAGTGATTCCATTTATGTGATGTTTAAAAACGCAAAACAAATTTATGGCAATAAAAGAATGTTAATTTTCTGGCAGGTGGAGAGGACACTGTTGGCTGAGAAAAGGGTATGAGAGAATTTTCTAGAATAATGGAAATTTTCTGTATCTTGATCTGAATGGCGATCATATGGGTTTATACATATGTAAAAAGTTTCACTGAGCTGTACATTTTAAATGTGTTACCATATGCAGATTATCCCCCCAAAATAACTCTTTCCCAAAACATGTTTTGAACAGTTTGATAATCAATATGCAAAAAGTATATTGCTATATATAAAAAAGAATGATAAGGAGAAATATTAAAAAGCTACCATTTAAACATAAAACTGTGACAGACTAAGAATAAATTTAATAAATGGGCAAGAACTTCCGAGGAAAAAAATTAATAGGATATCATTGAGACACATTAATGAGTATGTAAATAATTGGAAATGTATTATATTTTACAAAGTGGAGCACTGAACTTTGTAATTTTTGAGGGTGAGGGTGGGTGGGGGGGGGAACAGAAGGGGAAGAAGAGAATCTTAAGCAGGCTCTACGTCCAGTGCAGAGCCCCAAATGGGACTCAGTCTCATGACCCTGATATCATGACCTGAGTCCAGAGTTAGACTCTTAACTGACTGAGCCACCTAAGTGTCTTGGAGGGCTGAACATTGTAAAAATGGTCAGTTCTCCTTAAACTAACTCATGGGTTTAGTGTGATTCTAATAATACTATATTTTCTTAAAAAAGAAAATCAACAAAATGTTTCCTTCGCACCCTCCCTTTTTGTCTTCCTTCCCTTCCTCCTTTCTTTGTTGTTTTCTTTTTTGTTGGTCTATACAGCTTACAAGATATGTATGTTTTTCAGTGTATATGATGTTTCCCTAAACATACTTAGATGATTTAAAGTAGGATGTTTTCAACATTACTGCTATAATGCAATTTAAGTAATTTAAATTTAAACAATACCAGCATAATAAAACTAGCATAATAACCCAAAAAACAAAATCAGTACAATAAAAATTTAATAGGAAGGTGAACATCTGTCATAAGTAATTGCTCTAAATATTCCATATAGTCTGTGGGATCAAAAGAGCAAAACGTTTTGTCAACCTTTCATTTTGCTGCATGGTCATGACCAGTGTTGGAAAGATAAGAAAAGCAGGTGATGGGTAGTGGGAATTAGTTTTTGATTTGTGGCTTTTGGGGTTGCCTCTCTTGGCATGCTATATTTTGTTATAAGCTATTTTTGAGCTCTGAGATTTGCAGTGTTAGTTTTTTTCTCTACTGACAGACTTAATACCTGGATTTGTAGCTGTTGCATACTTTCTATTTCATAGCCTCGGTAGTATTAGTGGCTTTACTTTGGTGAGACCAGGGAAGGAATCTTTATGTAGCACTTGGCTTTATAGAAAGTTTATATTCATCGTGGCGGTACTGGACTACAGAATGGGAATGGGGGCTTGGGAATAGAGTAGTATTTGTGCTAGAAGTTGGGCTTTTGCTAAGAAAGAAAAAGAAAAAGCAAAAAGGCAGCAACATCTAATATCTTCATTATCCATTTACTTCAGACTTTGTTTAGCCTCTAGTATTTATCATGTACGCTTTAGAAATGAAACAGCTCTGTGTTTTCGACCTCCAGATGCTGAGTAATAAATAATTTTGATGCAATGTGATAAATGTACTTCTTACAGGTTTTTAGGAGTCAGGAAGAAGTGTTGGGAAACTTACTGAAGTATGTTGTAAGTCCCTGGTGATACAAAACTCTGTTATAAGCTCTAAATCAAGAAGATCACAAAGTCATGGCATTCATTCATCCACATCTTTTAGTATGATAGTTCTGCCATAGGGTATGGTTAAGGAATATTAAAATTAACGTATCTCCTTAAACCCCATATTTTTGTTATAATGAGTGATGAGATCTACCATTTGACTGAATTGAAGATATCTTTTTATATGACCAGTGGTGTTACTTCTTCTGTCCTGTTTGTGATATTGTTGCTACCTTTTCTGGAACTCATGGCTTATTTCAGTTCATTCATCTCTAATTACCATGTTGGAAATAGGTTTCCTTTATTTATACTTCTAAATACACACATACATTACAAAAAGAACAAAACTGTTGTGAAAACACTCATTATAAAAGTCAATAAAAAATTAAATATACCTTCTAATATACAGCAGTCTTTTGTATTACATTAGCCTTTTGTGTACTATGTATTAACTTTTCTCTTTTGAGCATAAACTAGTTGTCTTGTACAAAATCAGTTTGTTCCTGTTTATTCTTATTATATTATGCTGATCAGTACAGCTTGACCATAAAAAGTCTTTCAGGTTGGCTTTTTTACTTTTTATCTTCCCCTTAATGTTCTTGGAAACTCAGTGTCAGTGGAATGGTCTAGATAAATTCTGATTTTCTTCTGTCCCAATTCATCTAACTAAATATCTTCTAAGGAGTTGTGCTACCTTTTAGTGGCAAGTAGTTTATAAGAAAAATTCTCCTAGGGGCTGTGATTGCATGTGAGAGCTGATTTTTGGGCAGAGTACTGCCGCTTATGTTGGATCAGTTGTAATAGTTTACAGAGGTGTAAACTTTTCGTTTTTAAATGTGTGACTGTACTTTGATCTTTGCATTGTAACATAACATTTTGTTGTTAACCAGCTATTTTTTGGGATGTGGTTTCATTGATTCCCAAAGAAAGGCTGTATCCTGTATTCATATAAGTTACTTTAAATAATTATAAGTTTGAATCCTACTGCTTTATATCTAATATCATGTTGAAAATAATACTGTTAGAGAAAGGAGTATAATTTGCTTTGTCCCCATAATTAAGGGATATAGCTATATTAATTTGATATTAATCCGATAGGGCAAAACCTTTAAAATAAAAATGATATAGCATGAATGAGATTTTCTTAAGCCAAATGTTGGAAAAACCCATTGTTGCTGAGGTTTTTTAAATTAACATAAAATTGATTAAGACACCTGAGTATTACTTATGCTAATTTAGAGTAGGTAATAACATGTCTTGAGCAGGCAAAATGCTTTGCTAGTTCAGATGCGGGAATCAGGATTTTACAGCATGTTGCGACATGTGTAAGAGCAAGAACAGCATGTAAATGCTACTGTAAGCAAAGTAGCATTATTCTTGCTATGTTTAGATGTATTTAAAGTATTCTGTAGGTAAACTTATTTTGGAGAGGTGAACCTTTTATTATTCTGATATGAACGTAGGTCAACTTTTGGGTGAAGAAGTAAATATTCTCTCTAGTTAGCTGTCATAGAGTGATAGATCTCTATAACTGAGAGGAATCCTAGAATTTACCTTAGCTTTTTTTTTTTTTTTTTTTTTTAATAGCAAAGGGATTTAATGGTCAGGAGTAAAAGTGCAGTTTGTTTAGTTTTTAATGTTTTCCTGATGATTCAAAGTAATTGTTATAGAAGACTAGTCATTGTGTTATTTTGTAAATATTTACTGTAGTGATTTCTTAGAAAACTTAACTTGGTGCTGTTTTCCTTGAACTAAACCTTGAATTTGTTGAAACACAACTCATTTTCTGTTTTATAGCACTGTCTTTGTGCATTTGAGATTTCCTTTTTTCCTAAGAAAGAGTGCATTTCACTTGGTGTGTTTGCCATTGCTATATTCTTAAAAGAAAACTAAAGTCTACTTCAATAAAGATAGTGTTTGACAGTGCTTTCCCAAATTCACTGTCCAGAACTTAACTAATTAAGATCCTATTTGTGGTATGTTATTTCCTACTGTGTGGCATGAAATTAATGCTGTATTTTTCTTTTTTTCATAATTTTCTCCCCATTGCTTAAAGAGTTCTTGAAGCCAGCATAGCAGAAAATAAAGCATGTTTAAAGAGAACACCTACAGAAGTTTGGAGGGATTCTCGAAACCCTTATGATAGAAAAAGGCAAGACAAAGCTCCTGTTGGACTAAAGAATGTTGGCAATACTTGCTGGTTTAGTGCTGTTATTCAGGTAAGGATCTTTATGAAGATCTTACTTGGGGGTTAGCAATGGAAAGTGGGTTGGGTTGTGTTTCTTTCAGATTGTGTACTTTAAACATAAATGCAGACAAGGTTTGAATATGCCCTTCTATCTAAGGAACTAATTTGTGGATTGTAGGACTCCTCACTTCTCCCTTGTCCTTAACCCCAGTTTGGAGTTTTGACAGGAGAGCACTGCCTACGCCTTTCACTTGTTTGGAATTAATCTCTCCTCCCTCCCTGCTAGTAGGAATTGTTGTCAGCGTGGAAAGAGTGAAAAATGTCTTTGTATGTAATTCTCTGCAGATTTTGAGAAGGAGATAACCAAGATATGAAATCGGATCTGAATTTATTGTTGTTGGTAATCAAATCAGGTTTTTTTTATATATTGGAAAATGTTATTAATAGAATTATAGTCATTTAAATACTCTTCTTAATGTTATTAATAGAATTATAGTCATTTAAATACTCTTCTTAATATTAAATGCTCTTCTTAATGACTCTTAATACTCTTCATTTTGTCTCATTTAATGTAAGGAGACATTTTGTTTGAGGAAGGTGTAGACTGACATAATTCTCAATGTGTATGTGAGAATGATGTAAGAATAAATACTGATAATTAAAAGTAATACTTTTTTTTAACTTAGAAGGCCTTTATCAAATGTTTCTTGAGATCCTTATTCTAAAATGGAAATTTTTTGTATGCATAGTTATGTATCTTAATATGTGCTAGTTTTCTTGTTTTTTTAGTTCTTTTATGAGATAGGAGTATTGTCATTAATTCTTTACCATTTTCCATTAGACATTGATAATGTTATCCATCAGATTATAAAATATTGAATTAAATAATCTCCTTAAAGCAATCTATGAATAATAGCATACTCTTTATTATTAACCATTAGGAAAATATTTTAAGTGGTATTTTGCTGATCCTAGCTTTTATTCTACTTTTCAAAGTTTTGGTGTTTTTTTGGTGGGGAGGAGAGTAGACTGGAAAAAATTGCTTGTTCTATTTGAAATTGAGGTAATTTTACTGATTTCTAAATTTTACCTTAATGTAGTGGCTGTTTAACTGGTAGTGTTCTAACGCAGGCTAGTATAGGGTTCTTGGGATTATTGTTACTAATATATATTTTTAAATTACTTTTTTGAGAAATCTGGAAACCTAGAAGTGACCTCTAGCCTTGAAAAGTTTGGGTTATAATGAAGATCATTGGCTTTGGTGTGTGGAAATACGTTATACTTCAAGTTTTGGAAAATTGTGGGTGGGCAGAAAAATTTGTCAAAAGATCACTTCAGGTTTTTTTTTTCCCCCTCCCCCATACTCTCACCCCCCCCCTTTTTTTTTCTTAATGTAATTTTATTGTATGCTATTTAAGTAGCATTTCATTTTCATCTCTAGCAATTAACATTTTTTATTTTTCTCATTTTGTGAAATTATTGTTTAATTTCACAGATCCCATCTGAGACAGAAAAGTTTATCATCATAAATGGAATTTTTCACCTATGAAAGAAAAGTTGGGCAGGAAATCTCTGTTAGTGTTGGAAGTTTCTTATTGTATTTTCCAAGTGAATTGGAACTTGTTCAAACTATGATGTAAATGTACTATAAAGTTTCAATTACAAAATTTTCTCAGGCATGGAATTTACTTAGTTGGCAGGACTAGTGTGAAACGATTGGGACTTCTTTTCCTTATAAGTACATTGGCCAATTATAGAAATTTATGTGGATAGTAAACCTCTAACAGCAAAATAGGTAGTAGGCACAGGCTACAGAGGGTATAGCTTTATACTTGTTTTATGTAGGAACTCGGACCAATATTTTGGGAGAAAAGGGACACTATCAGAAAGGGACTATAAGCCAAGAGAAGATGGGACAGAGGTTGGCTTAAATAATTTTTTGGATGCTAGCAATATTAGGCTGACTATCCTAGATTGGTCGTTAACCCCTTATCTAGTCAGGATTATTTTTATCCAGGAATTTACACCTATAAAGGAATATTGGGGTTTGATTTTTCTCTACTAGGATATCAGTGAATGAAGTAGCTACTTAGAAGTATACTCCTCTCTTGCTAGTTTGGGGTATAATTCATAGATTCCCATGGTGACTTTTGGTACCTTTTGCATTTGGATGCCTCTGAGATGCTCAGAAGTAAGGTGTTCATCCTTCTCAGTTTGCCTTGTACAGCTCCAGTTTACTTCTATTATAGACCTACTGTTCCTATTATTAAGTCTTCAAGCTCTGTTTCTTACTCATAAGTGTTGTGAGTTGCAAGATAAAAGATATGGGTCCCTTACTCAAAAGTCATGTTACTCCAGGTTCACTAAAATATGAGCATCCTGAAGGCAGAGAACACATCTTCTAGGTTCTTGTTTTATACCAGTATATAATACAGTGTTGAACTATAGATGCTTTTATCACCCTAATGATGAATGGAATTGGGAAGATGCTGCAGGTTTTCAAAAGATGTTAAGATACCGTTTAACAGGGGCGCCTGGGTGGCTCAGTGGGTTAAGCCGCTGCCTTCGGCTCAGGTCATGATCTCAGGGTCCTGAGATCGAGTCCTGCATCGGGCTCTCTGCTCAGCAGGGAGCCTGCTTCCTCCTCTCTCTCTCTCTGCCTGCCTCTCTGCCTACTTGTGATCTCTCTCTGTCAAATAAATAAATAAAATCTTAAAAAAAAAAAAGATACTCTTTAACATATTTATCCACATTATTTGCTCTTAAATCTTAAATTTTCATAAAAGAATTTAAGTACCTAGTTCAAAGAGAATCAAAAATTCCACAGCAATAAAAGGCTTATAATGAAAAACAGTAGTTATCTGCCCCAAACCTCCCTGCTACATAGTTCTGCTTCTTAATAGCAACTACCAGTTATAGCTGTTTTTCCTTTTATCTTCATTTTCCTAAATGACATGCATTCCTAATGAGATAAATGTAAATTTAGTTTTGTCATTTCACTTACCCAGAATTGCCTTTCCTTTTATTCCCAACATAGTTATATCATAAATTTAAGATAGTTGGTAGTCAGTGTTCACATTTTTTATGACTTTGTAAATATTACAGTGATTTACTGGGTGTACCTCTTTGTAATCCTTTGTTTTCCTGGTGTTGTCAGGAAAATACCTTTTTTTTTCCTTTATATTTTCTATATACTTATTCTTAAAATTTTCTAAATACATCTCTGTTATGGTCTTATTAATATGTTCTATATGTGTAAACATATTAGCTGTATTTCTCTCTCTCTTTCTTTCTTCTTACCACAGAAGTTTTCTCCATCTCAAGTCCAAGCTAGATTCCTGTTCTCTCTGTGTTAAGCACCGATTGCTGGCTTGCCAAAGCAGGCCTGAGAGAAAGGAGATTGTGGGAAGGTTGATTGAGGATCACTTTGCAGAGTTTTACTTAATCCTTCTATTTGTAGCCCTGAATCTTTATTCCCTCTCACACACACTATGACTGATTTTTCTGACCCCAAGTCAGTTCAGTTCAATTATATCCAAAGACAATATCCTATATCCCACAGAAGGAGGTGGTATTTGTCTGACCTTTTTGTATTGGGAAGGACATGGGGATTTAACTGCTCTGTATACAGACTTTTATCTTTTAATCATGCCATGTGTTTTCAGTTCCTACCTTACCTTGAACTTTTGTGATACTGTTCCTTTTTTTTTAATCCACTAAGGAGAATTGATCTTGCTTCTCCACAGTATCTTCATTATAAACAGTTTATATCCCTTTGCTCTCTTGTTATCACTCTTTGTTTTCCACAAGTTATTTGAAATCTCATCTCTTATAGCTTTCTGTTATTATCAAGAGTTTAGCCAAATTCCATTTTACCAAGTGCTCTTCAAAATTTTTATAAATACTTTTTAGCTTTGAACTGAATGAAAGGGTACTTGTTTTCAGGGCGCATCAGTCACAAACACAATTTAGGCAGTAGTGACAATCACCCTTTCCCATCTTTCTTTAAGAAATATGTTGAACAATACTATTACAACTGTGATTGAGGATATAGAGTGTAGTGACTTAAAAACATTAATTTCCATGATTTATTTTAATGGTTACAAGTTCTGCTTTGTGTAATAGCTTATTAAGTAGTTTTAGACTGTATATACCTGGTCATATTTTGCTGGAACCTGAGCCAGTCAAACCAAAACAATGGGAACAAATCAACTTTTGAAGACTATGTCACATAACACTAAAGCAGTTTGGGATTTTGAGGCTAAGGTCTGAGAGAATAGGATTTTTAGAATAAAATTCATATGTTGGGTTGATTTTTAATTATCTTTGAAGCAATTTCAGAAGGGCTGCTGAGTGGCTGCAAAGGTAAGCAAAGTTTTGTACAGAATTGGAGTAGTAGTTAACACTTTCATTCAGTTCTAGAGGGCTAGAACCTTGGATTAATGAGAATTGAAAATAGGCCAGGCTTCATAGTTTTTGAATCCCAGCGTTATCTCAGAATTGTTGGGATTAAGTTGATCTGGAATTGCAGATGGCTCCAGTTTTGCTGCCTGCCAGAAAGAAATGCAAATTCTGATAGAAGGTAGTATTACCTAGAACTTAGAATTTTCTCCACTTTTCACGTAAAAATAAATGCTGGTACTCAAATCAGTTATAGTCAGTCATACCAGGAAATAAGCTGTATCCATGCATATCCAGAGATAAAGATAAAATAACCAGTAATATGAAACCTGAAATTTAGATTGTTGTAACAACTATTAATATGCTCAAGGAATTAAAAGCAAGATTGAGAATTTCAGTAGAAAAGTAAAATACTAAGAAAAAGCAAAATAGAAATTTTAGAACTGAAAAATAAAGGTGAGAAATCAATGGGTGACTTTAGCAGTACATTTGACACAATTGAAGAGAGAATTAGTCAACTGAACAATTGGTGTGAAGAACATTTTCAGACTAAAGGCATGAAATACAGATAAGAGCATGAAAGAGATACTTTGGGCTTGGTGAATAGCTATAACATAGTGTATTTATGGTTCCAGAGGGAGAGTAAAAAGGGAACAGGGCAAAAGAAAAAAAAAAAAAGAGAGGATGACTGAAGAGATGCCTGAAAATATTCCAAATCTAATAAATGATATCAAGCCATAGATTCTGGAAGCAGTAGGAATCAGGTAGCATAAATATAAGGAATACTATGCCAAGGCACATCATAATAAAATGGAGAAAACTATAGACAAAGAGAAAACCCTAAAAGTAGCAAGGTGAAAAAGATGTACAGGCATACCTTGAAGATTACATGGGTTTTGTTCCATACCATCACAATAAAGTGAATATCTTAACAAAATGCGGCAAATGCATTTTTTGGTTTCTCAGTGCATATAAAAGTTATGTTTACACTATTGGGTGTATAGTAAGATTACATTAAAAAAACAATGTATGTACCTTAATTAAAAGATAATTTATTGGGTCTTGTTTCAATATTGATGACTTCTAACTGACTAGGGTGGTATATGCAGAAGGTTAGGGTAGTTGTGGCAATTTCTTAAAATAAGATGGTAGTAAAGTTTGCCACATCAGTGGCAATTCTTGTACAATTCTGTACAAGTGAATCTTCCTTTCACTTGAACACTTAGGAGCCATTGTAGGGTTATTAACTGGTCTAATTTCAGCATTAATGTGTCCCAAAAAATAGCGAGGCCTGAGGAGGAGAGAAAGGAACAGACAGTTGGTCGAACAATCAAACACTTAACATTACTGCTTAAGTTTGCCGTCTTTTTGGGCATGATTTGTGGAGCCCCACAACAATTACATTAGTAACATTAAAAATCCCTGGTCATTGATCACCATAACAAATAGAATAATAGTGAAAAAGTTTAAAATATTCTAAGAATTCCCAAAATATGACGTAGAGACACAAAATGAATAAGTGCTATTGGAAAAATGTGCTGGTTTCTTGATACAGGGTTTCCATAAAACTTCAATTTATAGAAAACACCATATCTGCAAGACATGTCAAAGTGAAGCACAGTAAAACAAGATATGCCTTTATTACCTCTATAAAGAAACAGAACTCGACTAATAGCTAGCTGACTTGTTAACCAATAGAAATTCTGTCATCAAAGTGCTAGAAAAAAATAACTGGCTATCTAGAATTCTCCAACCAGCAAAAATTGTATAAAAAGGAAGAAAAACAATTTTTACTGTAACCGAAGCTAAATACTTCATCACCAGCAGACCTACACCTGAAGAAATTCCAATTATTCAAGAAGGTATTCAGGAAGGAGGAAAATGTTTCCCAATGGGAGTTTAGAGCAAAGAGGTGGGATTGGGATTATCCTATTTTGTCATTTTTAAACTTGGGGTGGGTTTATCTAGATGTAACCCCATCGTACATCAAGATCTGAATTGCTAATTTTGTTCTTCTTGAAATTTGCCATTGATTCTTTGATGTACTTCAGAGTTTTCTGTGGTACCTTATATCCTTGTTGAGAGGCTTCTTAGGTACTTTTAAAAATTCCACCATTACTCTGGTACACAGCTATGTTTGAAAGCACATGCTTCTCGGCTCCTTTTTCATTTTGGCTGCATACTCTCCACTTTCCATACTATTCCTATTTTGTCAGAGATTCAGTATGTTTTATTTTTCTGTGGCCTGTCTTCCTCATGTCTGCATGTAGTAGATGCTTCATAAATTTTTATTAAGGGAATAAATGGATTATCTCATGTATTCATATTGTTTAATTAAATATTTACAGGTTACAAGATAACCAAAATATTTTCCTATAGTTTCCATTACTAGCTTTATGATATTCCTTTCATATTTAGGTCTTTAAAGCACGTCCATATCTATATAGATCTGTATCTGATTCTGTTTATTTATATATAGTGGGCCAGTTTTCCCAACACCCAGCTCCTAAACAAAACCTTGTTTTATCATTGATTTGTGGCGTTACCTTTATCTTCTATCATATTGGCTTACACAGCTTTGCTCGGACCTTGTACATTATTGCCTCCTGTACAGTGATTTTCAAGGTTTATAAATTGTGACTCCCAGAAAGGAATACTTATTACATTGTAAAGCACTTGACACATATATGTATGTGTAAAATGCATACAGTGAAAATTTTGCAAGCAGTATTCTGTGGTATATTTACTAGGCATGACATGTTTTAATAATTTCAGTTGTATTTTATTTCATTTTTTTTAAACAGATATTCACCATGATGACAATGTGTTACAAGCTATAGATTAAAAAACAGTTCTAGAAAGCCTTTCCATGGGCATCTTTCGTATGCTGTCATACTCTGTGTGATTAATATTATTGTATGTTGGAGTCAAATTTCTATTGTTATAATATGTTTGTCCTTTCTAGGCTATTGTGTCTCCATGAGCATAGAGATTATTATTTCTTTATGTCCCTGTCACTTAGCAACTAGCCCATAAATTTATTTGTAATATATTTTTGTAGATTGGTACCTCAAGATAACTCAATAAATATGACATGTCTAAAAAGTTCTAGACTTTGCATTTGTCCACCTTTTTTTTTTTTTTTGAGGAAACTGGTTATTAAGCACTTAAAGAAAGACAGCCTTTAATAATATGATATATACTAGATATTTTGAATTGTCCACATAAAATTTTCTGCTTTCCAGTACAATAAGTATTATTAGTGATCAAGAATAGTGTGTTAATAGATAAGAAATTTGACGTTTTCTTTGGGAGCTAATAGGTCTTGTGCTAGTGGCCACAATCCTGTGTGTAAGTAGTATAGTCAAAAATAAATCTCTGAGACCAGTCATATTTTTATGGTTCTGTTAGTAGAATTTTCTCTTAGTTTTTTTTAAATTGTTGTTCTTTTTCAGTCATTATTCAATCTTTTGGAATTTAGAAGATTAGTTCTGAATTACAAGCCTCCGTCAAATGCTCAAGATTTACCCCGAAACCAAAAGGTAAAATTATGAAAGATTTTTAAGCAGAATATAAATATATATATATATATATATATATATGTCATCCTTTTCTTTTATTTGTGCTTGACTTGGGAGCACTTTGTCTCTTCAAATCTGGAACTGTTAAATTTGGATATCAATCCATAAATCTCAGTTACTACAGTAATTTTCTATTCTTCATCAGTATATTATAAACATGAATTTTTCTTCCCATGTGTGTCAGTAATATGTCAATTTTTTGTGTCACTTTAGTAATTGCTTTTTTCTTTTTTGGGGGCTGTCAAATTTCAGTAAACTTTATAGGTTTCAATTTATAAATCAAGGTCTTCTTCAGTTGCCTCCTGAAATTTTAATGGGAATAAAATTTTTTTTTTCAACTATTTGTATAGATAAGCCTTTTAAAAGATTAGTTTTATGCTGGTTGTCTTTGCAGTGCAAATCTATAACTTCTATTTTGTAAGTTAATGTTGTTAGACAATATAATGTGACAGAGTGCACAGATAACTTGGGCTAGATCGCCTGGGTGTTCTGGCTGTGGACCCAGGGTTTGACCTGTCTGTTTAGTGTATGTAAATAATAATAGTTTTTATTTTATAGAGTCATGAGGATGAAATGACGTAAAATATACAAAGGGTTTAGAAGTGCCTAGTACGTAGTAAGTAAATGCCTCAGATGATGTCACTTACTGTATTCATATTAGCTTTTCAAAGATAGCACTGATGCAGAAATTTATACTTAGTAAAAAGTTAACTATGGAGATGATGTATATAAATGTTTAAGGCTTTAGGTACCTTGTCATAAAGAAATTGTAGCCCTAAAGGGGACTGGTTTCACAAAGATGTTAACGTTTTAGGTTTCAGTTAAGTGTTGAACTTTGTGTGACTTAACTGTATTAATGATACATAATTAAATCATGTTTTTCTTTTAATGTATAATTTGAAAACTACTTGTTCTACAAACATGGAACATTTATAATGCAAGCTAGTGGGAATGTAACAATTTATAGCTTGCTTTTGCTATAATCTCTGAGCTAGAAAGCATCAGGCTGGTAAACAAGCCATTTTCAAAAAGGGAGTCAACATCACTTGACAACCCCTTGACAGACCTTCAGAGAAATTAAGCAAAGCCCTTTCACTCAATACATTTTTCCATGAAACTTTTTGGACTATTGCTTTTCTTTATTGCAGCTTGTTAATAATCACTATTCTCTCTTCTGATCTCTCAGTTGAAGTAGATTTAAAATTTACATGACATTATTTGGAAATAGTTCTTCTAATTATATATTCATATGTAGGTTGACCTTTTCTTTTTTGTTTCTGGATTTTAGTGCTTTATAGAGTTAATTTATTTTATTCTTTAAAATGTTGAGTAAGACCAAGTCAATTTTATATTTCTATTTAAAAAATAATTATGATGTCCATTCTTACATACCAGAACTAGTTTTAAAATTGTTCAGCTGATTACTAGGAAAATATATAAATCCAATCTTCAACACCTTGCTGGAGAAATTTGTTTTTTTTTTCAGTGGAAGGGGCAGCATGTCTAGGGGTCCCTTCAGGTTAAGGAATCAAAAGGATCTCTACTTCCATTCTGAAAAGGATACTTATTTAGAAGAATTCCGTGCAATTTTATAAAAGATGGTTCCATAGATGAGGTTATTCTTTAATCTGGCATGGTGGCATCACTACATGCTATAACTTGACATTTCTAAACAAACAGGTGTGACCTAGAGGTAGTTCTCAGCCACTGATTGGTGCTACATTCAACTGAGGTGATAAAAGACACAGGTTTTTAAAAAGGTATTAATGTGACTACTTACCACTTATCATTTAATAATAAATTTATATTATTATTATAAATATAAATATTATATATTTATATTATAAAATAAATATTATATACTTATATTATAAAATAAATATTATATATTTATATTATAAATATAAATATAAGTATAAAACTGCTGCACTGAGTTTGAAAAATAATGTGCTAAGATATAGAATACCTGTGGGGAATCACTTTGGTCAGATCACAGGGATGTCATTTGCATGCATTGCTAATTAGGATTTTTTTTAAAGATATTTTTTATCCGTAGGTGAATCAGTCATGAATATTACATACATACTGAGTGAGAAAAGAGATGTAGTTTTTGAAGTCAGTTGGTATTTTAGGTAGGCTTGGTTATTCTAGAGGTTGAAACTAATTTTATACATAAATACTTATCGTGCTGTTTGTAATTTTAATGTCTAGGAGAATTGTGAGGTTACTAGAAATTTAAAGATGGGTTCTCACTGTAAACAGCTCATCCCTCCCCAAACTCCCACCCATAGTGTCTTTTCTCTTAAATTAAAAGTCACAAACTGATGACAAAATATGTTAAATGTTGAGTAAGCAAAGATGCAGAAGTTCATAATAGAGGTAATGTTCATATAAATAGCTAAAGCCTTATTACTCATAAGGTTATATTAATTAAAGTCAATTTAAGGGCAGATATTTTCAAATAAACAATATTTCCACACTTTCCACTACTCAGAGATGAGAAGCAAATGAACAGGGAATGTGTTTAGTTGAATACCAGTGAGCAAATACTTGAAGGAGTTTTGAATTTTATGAATAACAAAGGCATTTTGGAATTTTTTTTAAAGCTATGAATAAAGTAACAAGATTGGATTTCTAAGTTTCAGTAAATCTTTAAGGATTCAAAGCATACAAAGTATGTCTTCTGACCATGGTGTAATTAAGATGGAGTTTTACAACAGAAAGATATTTAGAAAATCCCCCTGATAGTAGGGAAATTATGTAATACACCTTTAAATAACCCAGTAGGCAAAGAACAAATCAGGGAAATTTTAGAATGTTTTAAACAATAAAAATTAAAATATGATATACCAAAATTAGAGGGATGCAGCTAAGGCAGTGGTTAGTGGAAAATACACAAACTAAACACACTAGATAATAAGAATGGTTTCAAATTTGTGACATTTTTGCACATCAAGAAATTAGAAAAAAAAGCACACTAATATTTGAAAGTAGGAGAAAGAAAATAATAAAGAGCTAAGTCATTGAAATAGAAATGAGAACGTAGAGAAAATTAATGGAACCAAAAGCTGCTTCTAAAGGTCAGTAAAATTAATGAATTTCTAGGAAGACTGAGCAAGAAAAAAGAGGGAAGAAACGAATTAGCAATATAAAAAAAATGAAAGAGAAGGACATTACTACATATTCTCTAGAAAATTAAAGAGAATAGTGGAATATTATAAACATAATATCCTTATATTACATTAAAAAATTGAATTTTTAGTTAAGAACCTACTCAGCAAAAAATTCAGCAGTGAAGTAGTTTACTGGTGAATTATAGAAATACTACCAATTCTCTATATGTTTTTCAAAAAACTTGAAGAAAAGATAAAACTTCCCAGTTCTTTCTGGGAGCCCAGCATTACCCTGAAACCAAAATAGAAGATGTTTCAAGGAAAGAAAACTAAGACCAATATTTCTCATGAATACAGAAGCAAAAAGTCGTAGCAGATTTTTAGCAAATTGAATCCTGAAATACCAATAAAGGATGCTACTTCATTGGCAACAGCTTTATTTAGAACTGCAAGATTGATTTACTGTTCAAAAATCAGTGTCATGGGGCGCCCTGGGTGGCTCAGTGGGTTAGGCCGCTGCCTTCGACTCAGGTCATGATCCCAGGGTCCTGGGATCGAGTCCCGCATAGGGCTCTCTGCTCGGCAGGTAGCCTGCTTCCCTCTCTCTCTCTGCCTGCCTCTCTGTCTGCTTGTGGTCTCTGTCTGTCAAATAAACAAATAAAATCTTAAAAAAAAAAATCAGTGTCATTCACCGTGTTAACAGAGTAGAGAAGAAAAACCAGATGATCATCTAAGTAGGGAAAGAACAAGAATTTGACAAAACTAATGTATCTTAAAATCTCAAAGAAACTAGAAATTGAAGAAACTTTTCTTATGCTGATAAATATTGTTTATGAAAAGTCTACAACTAGTATAACACCTAATGGTGAAAAATTGAATACTTTGATCCAAAGATCAGGAACAAGCAAGGATATAATTCCAAACCACTGTTTGGAATTACAGTAACCTGGAGTCCTTAATCAGTACTGTAAAGCGAGAAAAAGAAATAGACATAAAGATTGGAAAGGGAATAAAAAAGCTTTCCTTTTATGTATATATGACTGTGTGGAAAATTCTAATAAACAAATAAAAAAAAGGATGCTAGAACCAAAAAATGACTCCAGGAAGGGAACATGCAAGAATAGATTGTATTTCTAACTACTAATAACACAAAATGGGAAATTCAAATTAAAAAATACTTTATGCACATTAGCACGAAGTATAGACTATTAGGGTAAAGTTTTATGGAAAATGACAAAGTATTGCTGAGAGAAATTAAAGGAGATATGTTCAGGGATCAGAGGATTCAGTATTGTTATGATATCAGTTATCCCCAATTTAATCTATAGATTTCAATGCAATCTCAACCATAATCCCAGCAGACTTTTTCATAGAAATTGACAAATTGATATAAAATTTATGTGGAAAATCAAAGAATGTAGAATAGCCATAGTAATTTTCAAAAGAAAGACAATATTGAAGGAATCAACTCTCAGACATGCTGATTGGTGAAAAGATATTTCTGTAGATAAATAGAACAGAATAGAGTCCAGAAATAGACCTACATATATAGGGTGAGTTAATTTCAATTAAAATTGACAAAACAATTTGAAAGTAAAATCCTTTAAACTAATGGTATCATAGACAGAAAGATAATCTTCAACCCTTACAGAACACATTTATTTTTCAAATATATGGAAAAATGAATAATGGATGATAGATCTCAAAGAAAATTAAAACTATAAAATTTTTTGAAGAAAACAGAAAATTTTAGTGTCTTGGGTTAAGAAAAGATTTCTTTTTTTTTTTTAAGATTGTATTTCTTTATGTAGGAGAGAGAATGGGAGAGAGAAAGCATGAGAGGAGAGAGGTCAGTGGGAGAAGCGGACTTGCTGCCGATGTAGGACTCGATGTAGGACTCCAGGATCACAATCTTAGCTGAAGACAGTCACTTTACCAACTGAGCCACCAGGTGCCCGAGAAAAGATTTCTTAAGTAGGACTAAACAAGGGTACAGATCATAGAAGGAAATACTGAATAATTGGATTTCATCAAAATTAAAAAATTGTAATCTTGGAAAAACACAAAATGAAAAGCGAAACCACAACTAGGTGAAAATATTAGCAAAACATATGTGAGATAAAGGAATTGTGTCTAGACTATATATAGAACTTGCATAACTCAATAATTAGATAACTTACTACTCTATTAGAAAAAATATTTGAACAGATACTTCACCAAAGAAGGTGTGAAGACTGTAAATAACTACAGGAAAAGGTGCTAGACATTATTAGTCACAGGAATATGCAAATTAAAACTAGAGGTGCCACATTGAACCCACTGGGAGAACTGGTTAAAAATATAATTCAGGGAGCATCTGGGTGGCTCATTTGGTTAAAACGCTGCCTTTGACTCAGGTCATGATCTCGGGAGTCCTGGGATCGAGGCCCACATCAGGCTCCTGGTCCATGGGGAGTTTGCTTCTTTCTCTGACCTTCTCTCTCATGCTCTCTCTCTCAAATAAATAAATAAAATCTTGAACCCCCCCCCACCATATATATATAAAATATATATATAAAATTCAGGGTACCTGTGTGGCTTAGTCATTAAGCATCTGCCTTCAGCTTAGGTCCTGATCCCAGGGTCCTGGTATTGAGTCCCACATTAGGCGCCCTGCTTGATGGGGAAGCCTGCTTCTCCCTCTCCCACTCCTCCTGCTTGTGTTCCCTCTCTGGCTTTGTCTCTCTCTGTCAAATAAATAAATAAAATCATATGTGTGTGTGTGTATATATATGTATATACATATATATATATATATTTCATATCCAAATATTATACAATGTGGACCTAGAATTCCCATTATGCTGTCAGTGGGAACATAAAATAGTATAACACTTCTGTAAAAATAGTTTGGTTGTGTCTTAAAGACATCTGCATACAACCTAGGCCCTCTCCAAGTTTTTATTTAAGAGAAATGAAAACATATATCCACACAAAGATTAAAGTAATATCCACAGCATCTGGAGTAGGTCACTTGATAAATAAGTGTAGGACAACCATATAGGGGGACACCACTGAGCAAAAAAAAAAAACAGAACAAATCGTTCATGCACACAGTCATATGGAGGAACCTCAGAATAACTACTTCTATTTTAAGAAAACAGATTAAAATGAGTGTGTAGGATATGGTTTGATTTATATAACTTTCTAGAAAATATAAAGTGACCATGGTTGCTTTGGGATGATCAAGGAGGGGAATAAGGGTTGAAGAAACTTGCGGGGTGATGGGTAGTTACATTATCTTGACTGTGTTGATGCTTTTACAAATGTCTACATGTCTGAAGCTCATAAAATTGTGTATAATGTACAGTATATTGCACATCAGTTATACCTTAAGTCTTTTTAAAAAAAGACTGATCATGTGGTTGTATTTTCGTAATTTGGCCAAATTCGGGAGCTGCATTTAACATCAATTACAGTTTTCCTTTTGAAATTCAAAAATATTTTCTAGCCACAGAAATTGGCTGAGAGCCAAAATGTCTCATTGTCTTATATACATACTACTTTTTCAATATACTTCTCAGCAGAAATTCATTTATTTTTCAAAAGCCATGTATTTCATCCTTGTTCCTTAGAAAGGAATGCCTTGAGAAACTGCACTGATGTAGCTGTGGTGATAAAAGAGAAATTGATCTCAGGAAATTTGAGATATTTCTGAGAATTATTTTTTGGATTAAAATTCTTTGTGTTTACACCTTTAAAACTCAGTATTTGTATAAGGCAATTGTGGGGGGAGTAGAAAGTACAACAGAAAAATCATAGGTTAGTTTTCTTTCATTTAGAACTTTTAAACTTCATCATTGATGATGGCATTTTAAAAAAAAAGATTTATTTATTTCAGAGAGAGGGTGAGTAAGGGGATGGAGGGCATGAGGGGCAGAGGGAGGGAGAGTATCTCAAGCCCACTGAATATGGGACCCTTCTCAGGGCTTGATCTCAGGACCCTAGAATCATGACTTGAGCCAAAACCAAGAGTCAGTCATTTAACTGACTGAGCCACCCAGGCACCCTGATGATAGAATTTATTATACTTAAATAATATCCATCTTTCCCATAAATTAGTATTTTCATTCAGACAATGCACTTTGTGGTTGCTGTAATGGTATATCGTTTTTGGGTCAAGTGACAAGTATTTGGAGTTAATTGTTTTATTCCTTTACACCTATTTTTTAGGACTCCTTTTTCTAATGCATATTCTGGGGGCAACTGTTTCTACATTGATTATATTATTTTGGACAGCAATTATATTATTTTGATTATATTATTTCGGAATTTGCCTTTTATGCGTGAGCTGCGGTATCTATTTGCACTTCTTGTTGGTACTAAAAGGAAATATGTTGATCCATCAAGAGCAGTTGAAATTCTTAAGGACGCTTTCACATATACATATACACCCATACAGTTTTATGATGTTGAGAACACCAACCATATATACTCTTGGAAATGTTTTTCTAATATTTAAATAGACATACAAGCTTTATCTGTTAAAATTGTTATTGCAAGAGCTAATTATAGTAAGAACTGCTTGTTTTTTACCATAATATTTCACTGAGGTATGTGAATTATATTTTTAAAAATTTTTAAAAAAATTTCTCTCTTGTTTTAAAATAAATTGTTCATGATTGATAATATTGGGTTGTTGGTTTTTCTAGAGAGTTTGGTGAGATCAGATGTTTGTAAGCATTGAATGCTTGCTTTGTGTAGCAGAAAGTTGTGGAAGAAATACAGAAGTTCTTGTGTTTGAGAAGTTTACAGTCTTATTGAGAAACAAAAGTTCAGATTTCAAAGGAAGGCTCGAAGGATGATACATTAGTTTAATATTAGTATCTACTCTAATTGCTTATTAGACTAATATTGTCTGATAATTCGGGTCATCCTACAAAAGTACCAGGTGGTGATTCATTGCTGAGTGGAAGGCATTCGTTTTAGTAGATGTGGAGTGTAAAGGAATCATTGACTTGGCAGGGTCTGGGAAAGCTTCATGGAGGAGGAGGGCTCTTTGTTTAAAATGGGCTTATTGAGGAAAAGTCCTTAAAACAGTGCCTGGCACCAAGTTAGCACTCATTGAATGTTGGCTGTTGTTATTACTGTCCACAGCAGCTGGGCTTTGCTGAATGGAAAGGATTATAATAAATAGACTTGAATGAGGAGAGGATATTCTTGGCTGGGTAATAACGCGATTAGCTATGAAAATGTGGCATTTGTGCTGAAATTGTGAGCTAAGCCTAATCCTCTGCTGTTTTCACCCCGGAGCCCTTTGAGTGTCCTGGGTCACAGCATTCTTCTTTAATTTTGATGTAGGGGTGCTGGACTCCTCCCTAATTGATATTAGTTACATTTTTGGTCTATTAAAATGAGTATCTGTTAACCAGTAAAGATTTTATTAATCTTCACTTAAGGTCTTTTTCCCCTAATAGGAGCATCGGAATTTGCCTTTTATGCGTGAGCTGCGGTATCTATTTGCACTTCTTGTTGGTACTAAAAGGAAATATGTTGATCCATCAAGAGCAGTTGAAATTCTTAAGGACGCTTTCAAATCAAATGAATCTCAGCAGGTAGCTTTTTTGTACTTACTTACTAACATTTGTGTTTTATTTAATCTGATCATTCCTTAAGCAGTTTTTTCAGAGACACATGAGAATTGAAGATGTTGTTATTCCTCTTTATTAAAAATAAGTTTTAGCCGTTTAAAACATTGTTTATTTGGAAGATTTACTTTAAAGTTAAGAAAAAAGTAACAGTGTTCTTGAAAAGTGTTAAGATAAATGAAACTGTAATTTATATTGTGATGGAAATTAAACATTGGATTAAACATTGGATTAAATTAGGAATATTCACCAATGTTAGTTATAAATCTTCACGAATGTGTGATAAACCCAAGGCCAGGGTAGTATACATGCTTTTGGCATGCCTATTTTTGTTGGCATCAAGTAGTTTCCTTAATTACTGAGAACTCTGAACTGCATTAACTTTGTTACTGTTGCTTTTATTTTCCAATCTTTGTATAGATCTCATGTTGAGATCCTTACCTTAATTACATCTTCAAAGACTCATATTCTAAATAAGATTACAGTGTGAGGTCCCAGGTGGACATATATTTTGGCAGGCTACTATTTCACCCACTATAGTTGGTTTGGATATTTATAACTGGATTTTTGTGCTGAGCTTAGTTGTATTTAGCTATATGGCTTTGGAATAATTTCCTTAAGCTTCTTAGATCCAAGTTTCAACATTTAAAAAAAAATTTTTTTTTAAGCTTTTATTTATTTATTTGACAGAGTGAGAGAGCACAAATGGGGAGCATTAGAGGGATAGGAAGAAGCAGTCTCCCTGCTGAGCAGGAAGCCTGATTCTGGGCTTGATCCCAGGACCCTGGATGATGACCTGAGAGGAAGGCAGATGATTAACTGCCCCAAGTTTCAACATTTTGCATTTTAAAGGTCAATGGATTGACCCAGCTGTTCTTTAGAAAACTTCTAGCTAGAAAAATATATGATAGTAGATTTGTTTAATACTTGGGGATTTTTAATAAACAAAGGCAGATTGCTTACACTGATTCATCTGTCTTTGATGAACCAGTCTTAGTAGGATTGGTTTATTTTTTTCTCCTTAGGTTTCGGGTGAACCTGTTTTCTGTGTTCTACCTCACATTATTGAAAGAATTATGGTAGTTGATAAATACAGCTGCCACTGCCTATTCCTGTTTTTCCATGTTAGGGGAACTAGCACTGAAAGAAGGGATGGCAAAGGGTGATGTAAGTGCTAGTTCTGAGTGGAGAGTTCATTTGAAGGTCGTGATATGGTGGACTCAGTAGTCAGGGAGTCAGTGATTAATTAAACGAAACCTTCCAGTTTAACATACCTTAGTAAAAGTGGATGTGGCTGAAAACGTTGTGTGTAAAAGTTGAATTAAGAAAATGAATTGCTGGGGCACCTGGGTGGCTCAGTTGGTTGGACGACTGCCTTCGGCGCAGGTCATGATCCTGGAGTCCCGGGATGGAGTCCCATATCAGGCTCCCAGCTCCATGGGGAGTCTGCTTCTCCCTCTGACTTTCACCTCGCTCATGTTCTTGCTCGCTGTCTCTCTCTTAAATAAATAAATAAAATCTTTAAAAAAAAAAAAAAAAGAAAATGAATCGCTGAAAAACATGTCTTTCTTCTAAGAAACCAGTAATAATCTTTAAATAATGAAGAACTCCTTGGTAATGTGGGTCCTTTATTTTATAAGATTTGTTAGAGAACTCTTTTGGGAGTAATAATTATTTTTAAAAAACTCATTTGTAAATTAGAATTTATATATTTGTGTATGTATATGAGATATTGTATATATTGTATATAACATACTAAATTTATGTTTATTTTCCTATAGTGAAACCTAATCACTATGATTATCGATGCGATGCTTATTTTTCTCAGATACTGATTTTATTCTCTGGTTAGGTTAAGAATATTTCTTGTATTTGATGTGAAGTATTTCATATGATATTTTCATGAGGAGTCACTAATTTATGTTTGAGGTGACTGGCTGTAAGTTTTATGTTGCAGTATTTAGAATTTTTATTAGTAGGCTGAAATATCAACAAGACTTTTTTTTCTTTCCACAGCAAGATGTGAGTGAGTTTACACACAAATTATTAGATTGGTTAGAAGATGCCTTCCAAATGAAAGCTGAAGAAGAGACGTAAGTTATCATGAAATTTAGTGATGGGGTTTTAGGAGATTGATAAATAACACTCATTTTTTTTTCCTTTTATGTCTGTGTTTATGTCTATCAGTGTCTATGGAGAAACAGAAAACCGAGAGATGTTTGGGAACCCAGATGTTACCTGTATTGACAAGTTGAAGTTTGTGGACTAAATGCTGCGTAGCTTTAGAGTTTTATTGTAAGATTAGAATCTTGCCAGAAAGCTCTAAAGAGCAACCCCTAAAAGGGCTAATCCCATATGCCCAGTTCTTTTCCTTGGATTCAGTAGTCTCTTTTTCATGAAGAAGAATGAGTTAGCAGTAGGGCAGGATACCAGGAATGTTCCTTCTGATGAAGTCCTTTCAGGTGGAATCACAATGACAAGGATAATGAAGTTCCTCCTTAACATTTCCTAGCTTTTTATTTTCTGTCCATCAGGTTGTACCACTAAGACTTTGGTTATTCAAAAGAAATCTATACACTTTGGGGATGGTCCTACTCCCATTCCTATGAGGCCACTCTCCTAAGGCCAGCCACTGATTCCTTTGTGTATCTTTATGTAACATTGGTAGATCATTTAGGATTTGCCATTATAGACGCTTTGGTCCAACAAGATGCAGGTAAAAGATGCAGGTAAAAGACCTAGAAGGTCTTCCTTCTACCTAGAAGACAGGTGGAAATCCAAGGCTGAAAATTCTCTCCCTTCCCTTTTTTCTTATTTTTAAATTATGGCTAGCTTTACTGTTCAGGAAAAACTTTATAAAAGGTCTGCAATGAGACTAAAGTAAAAAATAATCTACTTATACAGTGTTGATCAGTAAAAGATACCCTCAAATATTAATATAGATATAGATTTCTTCCTTTCATTTTTCATTTTCAGGGGAGAAGTAAGTTCCCATATTTTATTCCCTTACTGTTTTTGTTTGTTTGTTTTGTTTTGTTTTTTTCTGAAGAGAGAGGGACAGCAGAGGAGGGACAGAGGGAGGGAGAGAATCTTAAGCAGGCTCCATGCTCAGTGCCAAGGGTCTGATTCTTTGGGGGCACTGGGTGGCTTAGTCGGTTAAGTGTCTCTGACTCTGGATTTCAGCTCAGGTCATGATCTCACGTTTCTGAGATCCAGCCCCTTGTTAGCTCTTTGCTTTGTACTCGCCAGTGCACACACTCTCTCTCAAATAAACAAAATTAAAAAAAAAAAAAATCAGACATTTAACCAACTGAACTTCTCAGGGCCCCTTCCCTTGATCTTTTAAGGTAAAGCCCAAAGAAATTTTATATTTGAAAATCAGGGTTTTTTTTTAACCTCTGTGGGTGCAGTCTAATATAAAATAAAAGTCACTTGTGAGTTTCTGAGTTGGTTCAGTCTCTGCTACAGGCACGTTATTTCTGTGCCTGCAGAGCTGGAGTTCTGGAGCCGGTTCCCTCACGTGGCTGTGTATAGTGCCTTCAGTCCTTTGGATGCTTGGTTTCATGTGCTTGAATTCTAGATTTCAGAGGGTTATTAGGACCCATGTGGGTAACACTGAATGGTTTCTTACCTTTGAAACTTTAGAACTAAAGCAAAACTTCAATCCTTTAGCTCTCAGTCCAACTATATAATACTCCTGGAACTTCGTGCAGTCCAGACTCAAGTTGTTGCCAAAGTCTGTAGCAGAAATTTTAGGATATGTTGTACACAGCAAATCACTGGTTTTCATTCTGCCTGGATGCCTGTCATTGAGGGCCCATTGCTTGCCAACCATTATACGTGAACTTAAATTAAGTTGGGAAAAATCTCTGAAGAGATTAATTATGGTGCTAAATCTACAGTGTTTGAGGGAAGAAGTTCTATTTTGGTAAATTTTGCCTTAAGAGGAGGCCATTTGAAAGCTGTTTACTTCTTGGCATGTTTAGAAGTTTATGATGCTGATGTCTCTGGTCCTCAGCTTCTCTCTTGTCCACCGAAAGTTTCAGTTCCATTTTCCTTAATAGCTTCTTCAGTTTGTGGCTCTGAGTGCTGCACTGAGTGACTAGACTTTTGTGCCTGTTGGCACAACCTTTTGTGGTTATGCCTGTTGCCTTTTGCTGTGGAATTGCTTAGGCCTGGGAGACTCGCCTCTTAGGTTAGTTTCTTGCTTCTCTCAACGTGAGCTTCTTTCTTCATGTTACTTTCATCTGGAAAATCTCCCCCATCAGATTCTGGCATGAATCTGCTGTTGCTGCTTATGAAAGCTGAGTCCTGGCATCCAGCTTTTGCATGTTCTAGGCCTGAAGTGTATTTCCTCCTGCTGCACTTTTTCCTGGGTGGGATATGCCTCTAAATTCACACACATCTGTATTTTTTTATTCTTTTTGGAAGGTTTGGCTGAATTTTTAAGTTTAACCTGCTTCTTAGCCTCTATCTCATGCAGAGCCAGCCCTGTTTGATGGACGCATGTCTTTTCTTCTTGTCCTTGGGGTTTGTTTTCTGGCCTTTCCACTTGTTTTTCTCTAACTGCCGTCTCCTCTGATACTGTCTTGATAGGTTGCTTATGATGAGAGCTAGTGATTCACTAATGAGAGTTGTCCACCCTGGTTCCTCTCTAGTACAGCTCATATCCCTTGTGTCTTTCCTTCGAGTTCTCATACCAAAAATCTGTTGCCTGAGTTTCCTCAGAGTGTGAATAATATCTGTATCCTCATCTGTGGTAATGTCAGTAATTCTGTGCATGTTTTACTGAAATCCCTAATTAATCCTCTCAAATCTATCCACATTTTCTATAAGTACTTCATTTAGTTGATCCTGTCTTCTTCAATACATGACCCCCAATTGCTTTTTATCTGTAGCCTCAGTAGAGTGCCTAAATCATTTTATTCTGATTTTGGAGATCTTACTTATTTATATAAATAATATAATATATTATACATAATATATTATTATTTACATACTTGTTAATTTTGGGGGGGTTCTGGTTACCTCTTTTGATACAGTAAATAACAAATTATCTCCCTTTTTTTCTCACACTGTTTTAAAAGAAGCTAGAACTTTTCCATTCCAGTTTATCTGGAATCTTAAATTATTTGAAATATGTTCTCCTTGTTCATTTCCCCATCATTTTCTGTCTGATCTTTCTGTTTGTGGAGCTAAACTGTCTTTGAATCTCTGTGCTCTCCTCATTTAGAACAGAGCTTTCCAATTTGTATGCCATGGATAGCCAGATTATGGATCGTGGCAATGTTGATCCTATTTCTGTGATCATGAGAAAGTGTATCTTTTTATCTCAAATTCTCTGCATATTATATATATATACCAATGGTATTAAAAATACTGGGAAGCTCTGTCCCAGAGCACTGTCGTCTGCTCTATCAACTGCCTTAGACCTTTGTATTCCTTCGGTGCCAGCCTAATTCCCAAGGGCTAAAGTTGTCCCTGATAAAATTTCTCTGTAGTGATTTCTTTCGGCCTTTGATATTCGTGTCAATTTATCTTTACTACTGCTTTCATGTAAGTGGTGGGTCTCTCATTTCTTCCTTTTTAAAAAATTTTATTTATTTGTCAGAGAGAGAGAGCGAGCGAGTGTGTGAGAGCACAAGCAGGCAGAGTGGCAAGCAGAGGCAGAGATAGAAGCAAACTCCCCACTGAGCAAGGAACCTGATGCAGGATTTTTTTTTTCTTTTTTAATTTTTAAAAATATTTTGTTTATTTATTTGACAGAGAGAGAGAGAGAGACAGCAAGAGAGGGAATACAAGCAGGGAGAGTGGGAGAGGGAGAAGCAGGTTCTGATGCAGGGCTCAATCCTGGGACCCTGGAATGATGACCTGAGCTGAAGGCAAATGCTTAATTACTGAGCCACCCAGGCACCCCTCTTTTTCTTTTTCTACATAAAAATAGGAGGCTATGGAAAGGAGATTCCCACTAATATTTATATATAAAGATTCATAGAATTTTATATCCAGGGAGACAGTCTTTGGATCATTACTCTCACACATACCAATATCAAGTCCTTTTTATTCTCACAGTATAAGATATATGAGGTATGAAATAAATTTTTCCCAGAGAGTTAAAATGCCCAAAGATGAAGTATATATAGTGGGAGAGGAAGCATTTATTTTGGAATCAGATTTGAGTTCACTTTACCCCTTGATTTCTTACCAAATGTGTGGATTTGGGCAAGTGACTTAATGTGCTCGATAACTTTACTATCAGTAAAATAGAAGTAGTGGGACTGCTAGCTGTCAGAGTGGTCTAGATAGTTAAGTGGCAACGACCCCTGTGTTTTGCAGGCTTATATCCTACTGTTCGAGGATGGGTCCAGTGCATGTGAACAAGGGGCTCTCCTCATTCTTTCAGTCAGGGCCCTCAGCTCGCAGACGTTCCCCCTTGTCACCCCTTCTGGGGTTTCCATGGCAACAAAAGTTCACTGGCTCTCAGAGTTCTTACCACATAGTACTTCTGCTCCTATTTTGTTGGGCACAGCAAGTCATGTGGTCTGCCTAACTTCAAAGTGAGTGGGAACACCATACACCCATTAAGATGGCTACTATCAAAAAGCCCCAGGAAATTGCAGGTATTGGCAAGGTTATGAAGAAATTGCAACCCTTGTGCACTGTCAGTGGGAATGTGAAATGGTGCAGCTGTTATGGGAAACATCATGGTGGCTTCTCAAAGGATTAAAAATAGAATTGCTCTTTAAGGGAGGGAATCCTTTCACAATGTGTATCAAATCATCACATTGTTACTTTAAACTAAAGCGAGAAAAAGATTAACCATATGACCCAGCAATTCTACTGCTGGGTATATATTAAGAACTGATAGCAGGGTCTTGAAGAGGTATTCGTACGCCTGTGTTCCCTAGCAGCATTACTCACAATAGCCAAAGCGTGGAAACCACCCAGCGTCCGTGTATGAACAGATAAACAAAATGTGGCATACGTGCAGTGCAGCATCCTTAAAAAAGGAGATTCTGACACATGCTACAACATGGATGCCAAGTGAAATAAGTCAGTCACAAAAACACAAACACTGTATGGCACTTACATGATGTGTCAGGAGTTGTAAAACCCAAAGTAACAGTGAGTAAGAATGGTGCTCGCCAGGGCCTCAGGGGGAGGGAGAAATATGGAGTTGTTCTGTGAGTGTAGGGCTTCACTTTTGCAAGATGAGAAGACTTCTGGAGATTGGTTGCATAGCAGTATGAATATACTTAACACTACCCACCAAACACTTAAAAATGGGTAGATGGTAAATTTTGTGTCATATGTATCTTAGCACAATTCAGATTTTAAAAATTTAAATAAAACTTGAGTGGGAAAGTATGTCTTGAACACATACCGAGAAGTAGAGGGCCAGAAATCTTTCTGAGAATCACTAACAACTACCATCCTACCTCAGAGCATTGTTTGAGTGAAATACTTCCCACCAGTTGTTTAAAGGAGTAAATGATGATGCATGTAATACATTTAAAAAGAGACCATGTCTTTACCATTTTTTTTGTTAGCAAATCAGTTTTATTGGCTCAAACACAAAATTCACGAGTAAGTTGTGGATACCACACACTTTTATGTAGTAGTACCAACATAAACTGTTTTCAGACCACAGAGAGCAAAACATAAAAAAAAGGTTAAAAGATTAACTTCTGCTTGCTTCAAGTGAGAAAGAAAAAAAAATGTGTATGTTAAAGAATTTGGAAAATTCACTAATGGCTAATTGTTCCTGTAGCATGAAGGATGGAGTAGCTCCTGAGCTGCTTTGGGTCAAAGCTGGTGTTTTGTTCCTTCATTGGTGAAGGTTGTTATTTTTGAATGGTCTTCAGTCTTTTATTTAATTAATTAACTAACTAATTAATTAATTAATAGATACTTTATTTATTTGACAGAGATCACAAGCAGGCAGAGAGGCAGGCAGAGAAAGAGGGGGAAGCAGGCTCCCCGCTGAGCAGAGTGCCCGATGTGGGGCTTAATCCCAGGACCCTGAGATCATGAGTTGAGCTGAAGGCAGAGGCTTAACCAGGTGCTCCCACTCTTCTATTTAAATGTGGGAAATGATATATTAAAGATTTACAGAAATTTACTCTAAGAGTAGCTATTTTTTTTCTTCCCAGCAAGTCCAAGTAAGCATGTATTGTACAAGACTAAAAGTGTGAGGTTGAAATGAATAATGATAATAGAAAGGTCAGGCACTCCATGAACACAGACTGTGTCAGGTCCTCTTGTAATGTCCCATGCAGCAACTCATTTCAACCCTTACAACAGCTCTTTGAATTCAGTTGCTATTATTATCCTCAGTTGATTGGTGAAGAAATGGAGGAATCCATGTAATAAGTGCCTTGACCAAGGTAATGTCAACAGGTAGCAGTGCTGTGTGAGTGACAGCCACACAAATGTTACCATCTTGGCATGTATTATTGTTCCTTGAGTGTTTTCTCTATTACTTACAGGTCCAAAAATTATAACCACATTTTTTATTTTTTATTTATTTATTTATTTATAACCATGCTTTAGGGATGAAGAAAAGCCAAAGAACCCCATGGTAGAGTTGTTCTATGGAAGATTCCTTGCTGTGGGAGTACTTGAAGGTAGGGTCACACATGTTTACTCTTTATTACATTTGAAGGGATACTATGTATTAACTTTTGTCTTGATAGTGACTTGTTGAATGGTTTTTAATTTTAATTTGATTTGTTGTGTCTAGTAGTTTCTGTTGCATTGCTGCTACTAATCATTTATAAGAAACGATTGAATTGAGTGAATGAAAAGGAAGGTACAGGGTACATTATCACATGCTAATTGATACTTTTATCCTGATATTCCTTCCCTGGGAAAGCTTCTGTGATTCTGTGTATTGTTGGGGTATAGGGATTAAGGGGGCTTTTGAAAGTAATACTGGAATTGAATACTGGTTTTGGTATGATGGTTACTGTTTTTGAGGGTTTCTATTCTTTGAATGTTGAAAGTTGCATTTAACAATTTAGCAATTTAGTACAGTTAAGGTATTACACTTTTCAAGTGATTATGAAATTCTTTAGGCTCTAGTTCTCAAGAAAGAATCACACTCTTATCTTTTAAAAAATCATTAAAGGGTGATATTCCTCTACCTTTCTTAAATGCCTATTACTTAAAATCTGGGTCTGTTATTCTTTATTTTATATATATATATATATATATATATATATATATATATATATATAGTTATTCTTTTGTTTTCCTGGTAAGGGAAGGGAACTGACTCATTAGTTATATTTCAAATAATAATAATTACTAAATCTCAAAGCATGAAGTTTTGAAAAAATTTGAAACATTTGAAAAAGTTTCGGGGCGCCTGGGTGGCTCAGTGGGTTAAGCCGCTGCCTTCGGCTCAGGTCATGATCTCAGGGTCCTGGGATCGAGTCCCGCATCGGGCTCTCTGCTCGGCAGGGAGCCTGCTTCCTCCTCTCTCTCTCTCTCTCTGCCTGCCTCTCTGCCTACTTGTGATCTCTCTCTGTCAAATAAATAAATAAAATCTTTAAAAAAAAAAAAAAAAAAAAAAAAGAAAAAGTTTCTAAATTTTCCAAATGGCCCAGTACATCAACTGTTAGGAAGTTAACCCAAATCACCTGAAGTATAAAATTTGAAAAATTGGTTTTCCTTCAGAATTTTAAGTAATGGATTCTTACGAAGTTTTGTTTGAATACAATTTTACAGTTTGGGATTCAGAAAAAGCAGATAATAATTCTGGATTTAGTCAGGCATTGAGAACATTACACTGAAGTGTTTGTACATTTTTGTTTCTGTTTTTGTTTTTGTTTTGGCTCAGATGATAAATACTCATTATATATTTAGTGGAATATTTTACATAGGACTATTACTTTCCAGTTTGGGATGTGTATACTGTCATACTGATTTTTACTTGAAGTAATATGTTTGAAGCAATAGAGTAGCTATGATCAGGTGGTGACTGTGAACTATTTATATCCTTTCTACTTCTTGTGTTACCTTGATTCTTAAAAGTGATTTATTGAGATAATTGTCAATCAGTGTTGAAGTCCTTGTACTGATTGTTTCAAACTACTGTGCACATAAGTGGTTTTAATACATTTCCAGGTGAACTACATATTTGCTTCAGTAAAAATGATTTGCTTTTGAGCCCTTTCTTAATCACCCTTACATATAGCTTCCTAATGCTTTCTTTTAGACCAGCAGCTCTAAGTTGGAGTTTGTTTACTAAAGTGCTCTCCTTGCAAAAGTTTCTCAACTTCTCCAGAACATTTAGACCATTTTGTTCCTCTTGGCCTTTTTATACTTCTTCCTTCTTTGCCCATTATGGTCTTTCTTATAAGCATCTAACACTGTCCTTCCCCCATTCCCTCTGTGGCTATTCTCTGGCCCTCTCTGAGCTACTTATCATATCTCTGTGTGTACTGAGTACCTGAATATTACTGGGAAAAATCACTTAAATGGGCTGCCCATAAATGGATGATGGATTTGTAGTAGACAACTGAGCTTCACTGGTCTGAATCCTGTAACACTACTACTGGTACGCATACTTGTTTTGTTAGATCACTGTCTTTTATCTCATTTTCTGCAATAATGATTTTTATCTTTTCTACTTCTAATCTAACTTCTCTGGTTCCTCATTCTCTGAGAAAGACCTTCCCTCAGATTTTATGGGTTTACGGCAAAGTTAGTGAAATCTAGGCATAGGTCCTGTCTGAGGTCCTGAATCTAACTTTCTGTTTGTAATTTTGTGTCATAGTACATGTGATAAAATAGCTTTCTCAGATATGTGAGCTTCAGCCCCCACAACCTCGATCCATTCCTATCTCTACCACATCCTTTTTATTTTGTCCCTCCAGATAATAAAGAATTATTCAGTCTTATATCAGGTTGTTTATATGTGCTCAGAATCTCATCCCCATATGCTTTCACTCAGACCTGACTCCCTTCCATTAGCTTGCTTTTTTCTTGTATCTTCAGCTTCTCCTGTACTGTCTCCCTCATCAGTATTTAGGCATGGTCTGGAAATTCACATCTTAAAAAAGAAGTCCCTTCACATAGTATTTTTCAGTTAATCTTACTCAGTTAAGCCCCTTTCAAGAGAGGCATTTGTTTTTATCTGCTAAATCTCGATTTATTCAACCCATTCACTTTTGCTCGTGGCTCCAGACTTCTTCCAGAAGGGATCTTCCTAAGGTTATCAGTTCCCAGCATGTGTTCAGATCTGCCAGCTCCCACTCAGTTCTTATTCTGAACTTCTATCAACTGTTCATGCTATTTACTCTCTCTTCCTTTTCCTCTTTCCTGTATTCTGTCCTTGAAAACATTTCTCTGGCTTCTGTGGCACTGCATTCTCTTGGTTTTTTTCCTGCTTCTGTCGGTACTTCTTGGAAGTTGTAGTTAAAGCCTCTTCTTTTACCTAAAGGTAGGAGATCCTTGGGACTTTGCTCACACCCCCTTTTCCTGCCTGCAAGTTCCCTTGGCAGTCTCATTCACTCCCTTGATGAACTGATGTCAGTACCTAGAGAGTCTCTCATTTGTAGCTTTAGACCAGAAGATTAATTTTAGTTATAGACTCATATCCAACTCTCTTCTTAACCTGAAATCCCTTGGGCTATTCTAAAATATTGATTGCCACTACTACCTTAAAACGAGAGGAAAAAAAATCTCTCTGCTCTTTTTTTAGTTGCGTCCCTTTCAAGTCAGTTGTTTCTGACAGAAACCCAGTGTCCTTCTTGGTACCTTCCTTACTCTTGTGCCTCCCATCCTGCCAGTGAGCCAGCAACCAGCCAGTCACATTTACTCCCTGAATCTTTGTATAAATGTCTGTGTCATTTCATCTGCTTTTGTGCACTTCTACTATTAACACTGTATTCCACACTGCCTTTATTTCTGGACGGATTCTATAATAGTATCCTATCACCAACTTAACACAGAAGCCATAAGGATGTTTCAAAGACGTAAATCTGATCCTTTTAGTCCCAGGTTTAACTATTCACTAACTTTCTGTTATACTCAGAATATACTGAGGAAAAAAAATTCTTAACAAAGGCTTATAAGACTTTGTAGATTTTGACCCTCTACCTAATTCTTCATTGTCATCTCCCCATTGCTTCCCGAAGTTATAATGTTCCCTTAATTCTTCAAACAGACCAAGTTCTTTGCATCCTTAAAGTCTTTGTGTGCATTGTTCCTTGGCCACGAATTCTCCACAGCACCTGGCAGTCTGGCCTGGCTTACTCCCACCCACTTGTTCAAGTCTCAGTGTTCATGTCAGTTTGCTCTGAAAGTCTTCCCTGCTCTACTCTCTGGCCCTAAAGACTAGGTTAGTTCTTTTCATACCCTCTCACAGCACTGTGTCACCACACATTTTATGACACTTACAAGGATAAATGATGTTCTGTTCATTATTCTTTATACAGTTAATGTACAAATAATGTAATGCCTTTCTTCCAAAAGAGGCTGAGACTTTCTCCTGCTCAGGGGCCATATGTATCTCTTTTGTTCACTGCTGTACATATTCTCAATGTTTAGCATAGTGTCTTGTCCTTAGGAAGTATTTTTTGAAAGAATGTATGTGTGTGTATGTGTATATACACACATATACATACACGCAGACATGTACATGTGATTACTTACATACATACTGGTGTGTAATTAATATCTCTGGCTGGATGTGCTTGTATAAACCAAGAAGGAAATGACAGTGACTTCCCTATGGAATGTAGAATGATGGTTTTCAGGTTCAGGAGTAATTCATGTACATGTTGACTTTTAGTGGTTAAAAGGCCATGTTAAGTAATGATTAACTTTCCCTTCTCCTATAGGTAAAAAATTTGAAAATACTGAAATGTTTGGTCAGTACCCGCTTCAGGTCAATGGATTCAAAGATCTACATGAGTGCTTAGAAGCTGCTATGATTGAAGGAGAAATTGAGTCCTTACATTCAGAGAATTCAGGAAAATCAGGCCAAGAGGTGAGTTTAGCATCTTCATGATTCCTCTCTCCCCAGGTCTTTCTTACAGTGCGATAAAGCACAATTGAGGGCCCTAATTATATAGCTGCCTCACATCTGAGAGAATACTCAGATTATGTGTTTGGATTTAATTATGGTAGTTTGGACATTTGGGAAAGGGCACAAAAAAGTCTGTAATCTATTTTAAATTCTCACTTAACAATTAGATTAAAATGTTCTGCTAAAATCATCTTTTAGGACATTGTTGTGTCTGTTTAGACTTTTTAGGGAAGGTACCAGTCACTGTAGCATGCTGGTCCTGAAAGGAAAGAAGGAGAACACTGAGATTAGGGTAGAATTTTATACAGACACATGTTGTTATATCAAATAGTGTTGAAATTTGTCTAGATTCCTTTTTTGGGGAAAATTGCTGTGTAAGTGTATGCAGGGCAGATGGAAGAACTTGCTTTCTTAAGAAAGGTAAAATTTAAAGAACATAAACCTGTTTATTTGTTTCCACTGGTCTCTGTCTTGCCACCCATCAGCTGCACCCTTGTATCCGTCCTCCTGTACGTATACTCATCCTTATGTTTTATCATAGTGGAAGGCGAAGGACAGATCATTTGCTCCAAAATCACTTCTCACTAAGCAGTTGCTAATAGTTGTCTACTTGTAAACTCCGTGCGTGGGGTAGGGATCCTCATCTTTGTCCTTTTGTTATATCTCTATTGGACAGTACGGTGACTGCAAATAAAATTATACACTACGTACTTATTGACTGAGTGAAGGAAATGTCTCAGTGTTATCAGAAAAGTTTCTGAGGACTTTATCCCCAAATGGGTGCTTAATAAATATTAAGTTATCATATCTCTGTGTTTTTCTAAACAGGGATTTAAGTTCTTGTGTCTTTGAAAATAAATTGCTTTTATCTGAATATGGGCTTTTTAAAAAAGGTGTAATTAATTCTTTCCTCTTTAACTTCATCCTCATTTCCTTCTCTTATACACCCAAACAAAAAAAGAAATAACATTTACTATTTTCTGGCTTTTTTTTCTCTCTCTTTTTTTTTTTTTTTTTTTTCAGATTAGGAGAGGGAGGAACGAGAGAGAAGATACTTGAGATAGTTTTTCTCTCTCCATGATAGATCATCTATATCTGTGATTCTCAGCAGATGCCTAGGCTCTACTTCAGAGTTGTCAAATGTGAATCCAGGGTAGGAATGTGGTGGGCCCAAGAGCTCCATCAGTGATTCCCAACTAGACCTCCAATTAAGAACATTTAAATTAAATTATTTATTTTATTGATTGGTCTCTAAAGATTGGGACTCTCTCAGGATCCCATAATTAAACAAGAAAGCAGACTCCCTGCCTAAAGTGTGTTCTGTTTTCTATTAAATATATCGGATGATGGGTTTGGACAGGAGAAGGAGGGATGACATTCCTCTTATACTATCAGAGTAGCTTATAAATGAAATACACATTGCTTTATTGGTAAATAATTTAGTAATTAATTGCTAAATAATCTTTCTTATGTATTCCCAGCTTTTAAAAATGTTTTTCTGACATTGAATCTGGATTTCATTATTTATTTTAAAGGAAAAAAAAAAAAACCTGGTTTGTCCTCCATCTCTGGCTTCATCCTCTGAATGCTCTATACTGTGTATATATTTTCTGCCTAGGTTTTTACATCCAACCTAACAGATACAGTGATTTGTCTCCTTCTCTGAATTCAATAGTTTGTAAGCAGTCTTAATAAGAGCAGACTCAGTTACCTGTTATTACCAGTTGCCTAGATTTGTAGGACACAGTAGTTTCAGTCATAATTCAGCCTGGTTTAAGAGAGTATCACTGGCTAAAGTAGACTATCTTGATAGTTTTTAATAGTGTCCTTAAATTATCATCTTTCATTATGTCCTTCAGAATAACTTTCCTGTTTCTTCTTAAGTATCTGTGAACACCAATAAGTAACATTTAAGCCTTATTTGTAAATGAACATTGTCCCTGATGATAACACCTTTTATCTCTTATACTATTATTTAGTAAATGTTACTGAATTTACTTTGATACAGGAAACATCTCTTTTGTTGAAATAGCTCTAGTTAAGTAATTTAGGAAGACCTCTAGTCTCCTGAATCACTCATGTTAAGATATCCAGTGGCTGGGGCGCCTGGGTGGCTCAGTGGGTTAAAGCCTCTGCCTTCGGCTCAGGTCATGATCCCAGGATCCTGGGATCAAGCCCCACATTGGGCTCTCTGTTCAACAGGGAGCCTGCTTCCCCCCAAACCTCTGCCTACTTGTGATCTCTCTCTCTCTGTCAAATAAATAAATAAAATCTTAAAAAAAAAAATATCTAGTGGCTTTTAAGAGTTTAAATTTCTGGAATGCCATACCAAGAGAAAAGTGAATAAATAAAAAATAATTATATGTAAGATAACTACTTATAAAATATTTTTCTAAATCACAAATTTTAACTAAATGGTTTGCAATTTATAGATGGATCAAACTATCTAGGAAACCTAGAGTTGGTTTTTGTTTATTTGTTTGTTTTTTTGGTTGCCTATTGGAGCAAAAAAAAATTCAGGTAGTAAACACTTCCTTCCAGTGTGAGTATTCACTATAATAATGTGATCTTTAGACTACTGCTCTGCACATGTATTTGTATTTGATCACACTGTCCTGTGACTTGCAGTTTTTACTCACCTGTATATCATGAGTATCCTTCCACATCAATATATATGACTTTATACCATTTTTTAAAAACCTGCGTAGGATCACATAACCTGTATTTCTAAAATTAAATTTATTTAATTCTTCTGTGAGACTGTAGTTGGACAAAGAATTATTTCAAGGAATGTCTTTCTATAAATACCCTTGACAGCTTAGGAATGAAGGGTAGTCTGAAGTGGAATTTTTCAGTCACCAGGAATACTTATTTAAAAATATAAGTGCTGGGACGCCTGGGTGGCTCAGTTGGTTAAGCAGCTGCCTTCGGCTCAGGTCATGATCCCAGCGTCCTGGGATCGAGTCCCACATCGGGCTCCTTGCTCCGCAGGGAGCCTGCTTCTCCCTCTGACTCTGCCTTCCACTCTGTCTGCCTGTGCTCGCTCTCACTCTCTCTCTCTTACAAATAAATAAATAAAATCTTTAAAAAAAAATATAAGTGCTGCCGATTTTCTCTTCACAGAGTTGAACTGAGTTATAGTCAAAGTGCTAAAAGAAACTTTGCAGGACTTTAAAAATTAAATTAGAGGAACAGTACCTACATGTACCTTATTAGATATATGTAGATGTTATATGGGAAATAATATCTTTTAGAGTGGAAGGACAAATGGGTAAACCCAATTAAATGACTGAAACTAATTTTCAAGTTGGGATAGGAACTGTTTGCTTCTTGTGCTTGATTGATATCCTGGTTTTGTTTGGTGTTCTGTGGGAATTTGAAATGGTAGGTCTCATCTTTCAGTCCCCTGCTTCCTAAATTCATGTAATCTCACAAAAGCAAGGTTTATTTAAAACATATTAATAAAAAATCAGCTATTATAGTTCATAAAGATGACTTATTCTCTCTTGAAAATATTTTTGCTAAATTAGATTTTTAATCATAATAAGTTCAAGAGCACTTTTGTTGCCCATGTAATGTTTTTATTCACTAACTGCCCTAATTTATTACTCCTGTAAATTCATTATACAATATAATAGGATAATAAGTAATAATAAAATGTTTAGAGACATGGAAAGTATAAGCATTATTTTTACCTTTAATGACCTGTGGCATGACATACCATGCTGTGAGTATGGTTTAATATATGGCAATTAAGCAAATACAGTTTTTTATTGAATGGAAAATAATATTTTGAAAGAAAAATCTCATTGTTTTATATTGAAAATTCTAGTTATATACTGCTGTACTTATAATCCTAAAATCACAGAGGTAGACAAACCCATAATATTTTCTAAGATGAATTAAAGGAATAGCCAGCTATCTCTTCCTATCCCCATCAGATTTAGAATAAGAAAGTTGAAATCCTTCCACTCCTGTAGCAAAAAACTGTCACTGCTGTTAAAGGAAATACATTCCCAACAGAGACATATTATATAACTTTTATATGATATATAAAAGTTATATATAAAAAGTTAAAAAACACAATATATAACATATTATATGAACATTCTTTCTTAAGGTATGGAAGTTATTTCCTGGACTTCTCATGGTCTACTGAGAAGCATACCCCCAATTTGGGTGATTTTATTTCTATTGACCATGGTAGGTTTCTGTGAATTAAAAATATGTAACTATTTTATTTTAATGGTGACAGTTGAAATACTGCAATGAAATATGAAAGTCACAGTTCTTGAAACCTACTTACTTTAGTATTATAAAGTGGAGTAGAGAATATTATCCTAAGAAAAATTTTCTTTGTGATATGTATGGGGTATGTTCTAATTCTTAGTAGTAATTATTTATGTGTATTAGAATTAAGCAAATTCTTGACAGTGCCAGGTGAGAATAAAATAAATAAGCAGACTTAGCTCAAGAAATTTCAAAACTTAAGAGATTCTTCTGGTACTAGATCTTTTTGTAACTGTCTCTAGTCAGCTTCAGTTTTATTGTTGTATAAAACACATTTCTTAAACTTCAGTGTTTGGTTAAACATACACCAAGTCTAACTCGAGATTTCAATTCATGTAAGCTTTAGCATTCTGGGAGGGAGAAATAGTTTTGAATAACCATTTTTATTTATTTAGAGAAAAGTAACAACTTTCAAGATCGTAGTCAAATGCAGTTTGCCAAGTGTGTTCTATTACTGCTTTTTTGGGATGTTTGAATTTAAATTAGTTGATATTTATGTGGTTGCCTTTTGTGGCACTTGCAAATATCACACATAGTTTTAATGTATGGCAATTACTTTTTACAGTGGTTTTTAATAAGCATTCAAAAATATTTATTACATTATTTTTACTTCTGCATTTGATGATTCATGAGTTTTTGTTCATTTCTCTTTAAAATATGTTTATGTAAAACCAGAATCTTTTTTATGAAAATAATTCTCTTTTGTAGTTTTGTTACACTTCATGCTTAACTGAACAATTGCCAAAGTTTGTGGAGGAACTGGCTCACAGTGATGAGGCATTCAGTTCTTTAAAGACTGGTCATTTAAAAAGATTTTAAATATAATTATCATTAGTATAAACTCCGTATTAGTAAGAGATCTTTTTCTTAAATTAGTCAGAATTCCAGTAGGAAAATTAAAATTAAAACAAGGGAATATCTGTTTCTAGTTTTTAGTAAGGATTGTGATCATTTATGCTATAAAAATGTGTGTGTGTGTGTGTGTGTATGTGTGTATGTGTGTGTGTACTATATCTACAAGTTTCTTTGTCAAGGCTTTTGAAGTGTGGTTGGTTAATAAGTATACGTACCATTCTTTGTAGTACTAGTGACATAGCATTGAAGAAGCCAGAAAATTTGAGCCGCTAAGCCATAATTTTAATTAATGTCTGTCACTTTATGTTAGAAATTTTAATGGAAATAATTATTGTGGAAGAAGGAGAGTTGTTAGAAAATTTTTTTCTTTCCTAACTAGGAAAGAAAAAGCCCCATCCTTGGAATTTCCAAGAGGTGTGGAAAACTTTGGGGGAGGAAGTTGGGCTTTAGTTGAATTGCATACCTGGTCATGTGTTTGTGGTGTCAGCACTGTGATGATATATATAAAAATACCACTGCCTCACCCTGCGCCTAACACTGCAATGGAGAAGACAACAGGTGACATTAAGTTTTTTTGTTGTTGTTTCTTTCAGCATTGGTTCACCAAATTGCCACCTGTGTTAACATTTGAATTGTCAAGATTTGAATTCAATCAGGCATTGGGAAGACCAGAAAAAATCCACAACAAATTAGAATTTCCTCAGGTGTTGTATCTGGACAGGTATGGTTTGGTATACAGCATGACTTAGTTTTGAGACTAAGTAACTTAGTGAAGAATTATTACTGTTAGAGAAAAAAATTTGCTTAATTTCTTTAGAATTAATCTTTAATTCTTTAGAATAAATCTTTACTTTTTTAATATGTCTAATACTATTTGTCAAGGAAAATGGAGTTCTCTTTCTATTTAGAAAAGTATAGTTACTGGGAATAATGTATCAAGGAAGTTAAAAAGTTTATTTTTATATCAGTATTGCAACTGTAAGAATTTTAAGGAATCCTCTTCCTGTGTTGTCTGATATCTCACTGTACTATTTCCATGGTACTTAAAGTGTAATGTTGTCATTTTTCTTTTTCCTGATAGATACATGCACAGAAACAGAGAAATAACAAGAATAAAGAGGGAAGAAATCAAGAGACTTAAAGATTACCTTACAGTATTACAACAAAGACTAGAAAGGTATTATAACTTTTATGAAATTATGAACTAACTCTAGGAAGTCATATTTTTGTGACCATCTGGAATCTTTCATTTTAAATTTGCTTTGGGTGATTTATAATTCTAGTAGTAATCACTCTGGATCATATTTTGCTTGAATAAGTTTTAGTTCTGAGTTTTGTTAAAAACTAAAATAATTCATAGTTGGCATTAGTGATTATTTTAGTGTTTAAAATTATGTATTTTCATTGCTTACTGGTAATGCTCATGGTGCTGAAAAGAGAAAGTTAAACTAATCTTAAAAAAAAAAAAATCCCCAAAAAGGGCCATCTGACTGGCTCAGTCAGTAGAACTTCCAACTCTTGATCTCTGGGTTGTGTTGTGAGTTGAAGCCCCACATTGGGTGAAGAAATTACTTTAAAAAACAAAACAGAGGGTATGTGCTTTGGTGAGTGCTGTGAAGTGTGTAAACCTGGTGAGTCACAGACCTGTACCCCTGGGGATAAAAATATATGTTTATAAAAAATAAAAAATTAAAAAAAAAAACAAAAACAAAAAACAAAACAAAGTTAAACTAACCTAAATTTTAAGGTTTCTTCTTGTATGAAATTAAACATAACTCTTGAGGTTTCCATTAAAATGAATGGTGACTGAGTTTTTCTCCTTGATACAGAAAATACAAACTCACATGCCTACTAGGGCCTCATGGAGACTTTATAAGAAGGGAAGCAAGTCATGTATAAGCTGGTGGGCAACGGGAGCCTAGAGAGCATATCCCTGTGGAGAGGGAGAGCCTGCCATCTGTACTAGCTGGCGATATCATGTGTGACACCACATATGAATCTCTCTCCCTGCTTTTGAGAGCTTCCCAAAAGACGCTGGAATCTAGATAGTCAAATGTTCTGTAATTCAGACAGGTCTATGGGCTGAAATGTGGCCTGAGAGATCCCAGTTTGCAACCTCTAATTAATTTATATTTTAGTATTTGTTTTAGTGTAAATTTGAAAATTAATAGCCCCAAACTTTTTAAATAAAAATAATGTGTTATATTTCAATAATTTTTATTTCTAAACATTTTTTAAAAGATTTTATTTATTTATCTGTCAGAGAGAGAGCCCAAGCAGGCAGTGGCAGGCAGAGGCAGAGAGAGAAGCAGGCTCCCAACTGAGCAAGGAACCTGATGCAGGACTTGATCCCAGGACCCTAGGATTATGACCTGAGCCGAAGGCAGCTGCTCAACTGACTGAGCCACCCAGGCTTCCCAGTAATTTTTATTTCTAAAAGGTATCATTAATCATATTAAAAACTAGTCACCTGGGGCACCTGGGTGGCTCAGTGGCTTTAGCCTCTGCTTTTGGCTCGGGGCATGATCTCAGGGTCCTGGGATCAAGCCCCACATTGGGCTCTCTGCTCAGCAGGAAGCCTGCTTCCCTCTCTCTCTCTGCCTGCCTCTCTGCCTACTTGTGATCTCTCTCTCTGTCACATCAGTAAAATCTTAAAAAAACAAACAAACAAAAACTGATCAGTAAAAGGTAGGGAGGACAGTATTAGTTACCATCCTAATCATGAGACCAGATGACATCTAAAAATAAAAACAGTCTCAGGAAATGGAGCTGTCAGTTTTCATTTTCCTATTGGGTTACACCTTAGAGCAGCATTTAAAATTTATAACAGTGTGCAGACACATTTAGTTGTAATCAACTTTGTTTTCCGTAATTTGGAGAATATTTAAATTATTTCTTGAATGTATCTTCAGTTTCAACACCTTCATTTGAAAACAAAATTAATTGCATTGTTTAGGAAGATTTATTAAAGTGTTTCTATCATGTTTTATAACAGTTATTAAAAACAACCAAATGTGCTTTATATACAACTGAAAAAAGCATTTATACATTTTATGGTTAACAGATATTTAAGCTACGGTTCGGGGCCCAAACGATTCCCTTTGGTAGATGTTCTACAGTACGCACTGGAATTTGCTTCAAGTAAACCTGTTTGTACGTCTCCCATTGATGATATTGATGCTAGCTCCCCACCTAGTGGTTCCACAGCACAGACATTACCAAGGTAAAAAGTTGTCCTGATTCAAGAGCCCGCTATGTTACTTGTATTACTTGTAATAATTGATAAATTGATAAAACCTTTAAAGAGGGTTTTATAAAATGTACATTGTGATTTATTTTAGTGAACTCTGAAAAATATTAAATTCACTTACAAGATTATATATCTTCTGGGTGCTTATTTCACTGTTTCAGCAGATTTTATGGTTGTGAATTGGCATTTTCATCATATTTTTTTCTGTTCCAAATTACTGTTATTTTGGTTTAGATTTCCACTTTTTATCCATGAAAATATTATGAAGTTGGTTTTTCCTATAATGTAAGCTGATAAGTATTATGTAATTCTACATAAGATTTATTGAAATGATTAAGCCATTTCTTCTGTAAAGCCACAATTTCATCCTGATAATAATGTATTCCTCATATGTTAAGAATCTCAGGAGGGGGGTGGGAAGGATGGGGTGGCTGGGTGATAGACATTGGGGAGAGTATGTACTGTGGTGAGTGCTGTGAATTGTGTAAGACTGATGAATCACAGACCTGTACCCCTGAAACAAATAATGCATTATATATTAATAAAATAGAAATCTCATTAGATATTAAATTAATCCACGTATTTCTCTCTCTTTTTTTAAAGGCCTTTTTGAAATTACAAGCCAATTTAATGCTATGTGTTTGGCACAATTTTTGTCTAGAGCATCCACTTGGAAAGTTTAATAATAAATATTTTATGCCTTAAAAATACAGCACAACAGAACAAGGAGCCCCTTCTTCAGAACTGCCAAGCACATCACCTACATCAATAGCGGCCATTTCAGCGAGATCAGTGATACATAAACCATTCACCCAATCTCGGATACCCCCAGACTTGCCCATGCATCCAGCACCAAGGCACATAACAGAGGAAGAACTTTCTGTGCTAGAAAGCTGTTTACATCGCTGGAGGACAGAAATAGAAAATGACACCAGAGGTAAGAAGCTTCTCACAGCATAGCTACCGTCCCCTCAGATAGATAGGTAGACTATGAAAATCGAGATGGGAAATGACCTTTGGACTTCAGATGTAAATGTTATAACTTATTTTTTATTTTTTGTTTTTTACAAGAGAAACTAGCCTGACTACCTGTGTTTTGATCTTATTATCACATTCAGAGAGAACAACAGATTTCCTCTGGACTACTTAGTTGATTAATGACATAGCAGATGGTCTGATTTTCTCATTTAGTGCTCTAAATTTATATCAAACTGGTATTCACAGCTACTCTATTGGTGAAAGCTCATACAATTAAATTGTGTATTTTATCAATTATGTCCTCCTTCTAATGTTTGTGTCATGAGTTAAAGTGATAAAATTTTTTTCAGATTCAAGAATTAGAAATGTAAATGCTATTTATTTATTTTAAAGACTTTATTTACTTATTTGAGAGAGAGAGAGATTGAGCAGCAGGAGGGGCAGAGGGAGAGGGAGAAGCAGACTGCCTGCTGAGCAGGGAGCCCAATGCTGGGCTGGATCCCAGGACCCTGAGATCATGACCTGAGCCAAAGCTTAACCAACTGAGCCAGCTAGGCACCCCAGAAATGTGAATTTTAATTTTAAATCTCCTCTAACAGAGATTTCCAAATATAATCTGAGAGCTCAGTGCCAGTCTGTAATGTGTATTAACTGGCATGTAGCAAAATAAGAAAAATAAGGACAATGCCCTGCTGGGTGTGAGAGGACACGTGTGTGTATATGTGCTGGTGTTAAGTTGCCATCTGGCCGTTGTTTGAAGGAACTCTCCTTTATTCTGAAATTATATCTTTGCTACTTTGCTGTGTTAAAATGTCCTTTTTTCTTTTTTTAAATGACGTGATTTTAATATTACATGGTAGATTTTATTATAATTTTTCCTTACATGGCAAAATATAATATCCTTTATTGTCAACCAATTTTATCCTAATTTTTTTCTATGAAAAAAAGAAAAATCTAGGAGCTGTTCTTTTATACCAAAAGACTGGAATTATTTTAAGCAATATGAATGGTTGGATTTTAAATGCTCAACTTGACTCATTATAGGCAATATGTAAATAAAGAGCAGTCCTAATGTAATATAATGTAGTATAATAACATAAATAGGGCATGACGGCAACTAACAATTAGCACCAGTAGCTGTAAATGTTTCCCTTAGTTATTTTTCATATGTAAGGGAGCATTTTTACATTTTTACATTTGAATTCACTAGTGAACATTTATTGAGCACACTGTGTTTCCTGAACACTGTACTAGGTAAATAATTTTCTACTGGACTCAGCAGGTTGTGTTTGTTGCTTTAAGATGACATTCTGAAGGGTGAAGCTAGGAAACTTTTGACACCAAGGCAGGGACATTGAGGGAGGAAAGAAATGAACAGATATGATCTACTCTTTAGAGAAAGCTGACAGGAGGTGAGAGAGAAAGAGAGAATTAGGGACGATTCCCCAGCAGTTCCTCCTGCTGGTATGAATAGACAGAATGTACTTTGGAAAAGGGCAGACTGGTGGGTGAGCAGGTCCCCAACTCAGGGGAGAAAGTAGGAATAAGATGAATCCACTTTTGGCCATTTTAAGTTTGAGGAACTTGAAAGACATTCATCCGATAAGGGTTTGAGCCTTAATACCTCATACTTTGGACCATAGTAATGCAATGAACTGGGTAAGATTTTCCTTGGAATATTGATTTCCTCTCTTTTATTCCTGTTATCAGCTGTTAGCATTATTTTTTAAACTATTGTATAATATCCCTGCATCTGAGTAGCATGTAATTTTTTATACTGCAGATAGTCACTCCAAATAGTGCTGGCCTATATACATATTGACACACTTGTTTGAGTAGGATATATTCTTAGAAGTGTCATTTCTGGTGCAAAGTGTATATATTTTAAATTTTAACTGTTGTAAAATTTTCCCTCCAAAACATTGAACCAGTTTTTATTCCCACTAACAGTATAGACAAGTCTGTCTCCCAATGTCCTCCTTAGCCTTGGGTACTTTTTAAATTGTGGTAGCCTGAACATTGAAAAGAATGGTATGTTAGTGTCAGTGTCTTAATTTGCATTTCCTTAATTATGAGTGAAATATTATGAGTGAAATATTCTATAAATTTCTTGTGACATTCACCCATTTTTTTTATATCGAACCATTTATTGTTCTCTTACTGCTCAATAGAAACTTCGACATTATGGGTATTAACCTGTTGCCTGTAGTGTATGCTGTAGATAATTTCTTACTCGTCTTTGTTATTTGACTTTTTTTGGTGTTGGTTTTGTTTTGTTTTTATAATACAGATTTTCTTAAGTTTGGGGAGAGAGTCTTTTTACTTTAGGGTTACTGGCTCTTCTGTCAGGCTTAGAAAAAGGTCTTTTCCCACTCTGAAGTTACTAATATTTTTTCATAGTCTTCCACGGTTTCTTCCTGATTCTTTTCAGTAGCTTCACAGTATAGGTTATACTGTAATTTAACTATTTCCATAACCATATCCATTTAACCATTTAATAGGTATTTAGATTGTATCTAATTTTTAAATTATTACAGGCAATATAACAGTAATTTTGTAGAATGGATTTCTGCTGAAAGTAGAAGTAATAAGTTATGGGAGTTGCAACATTATTTCTGTTGGTGATTGTGGTAGATTTTTATTCAGTGACATATATGTTGATAGAAAGTTTGTGGCAAAGTTATTTCATAGTTTTCCTATTTTATATAAATATGTAAGGGGCTTTCTGTTACATTTTTGTTGAAACTTTCCTTTGTAGATTTGAACAAAGTTCACTTTTACAGACAGTGCATTCTCTAAGTGAATCATATTTGTTTTGGTTTTTAGTTATGCACTGGTGCATATATTTTATTAAGAAGAACGATATTTTGTCTTATATGGACTCCATATAGTAATGTTTCCAAGAACAGTTTTAGGAATTTTTCCTTATTCCTCTAACATATTGATAGGAAAACTATTAGTTCCTATCTTATGTCTAGTAGAAGCATACTTGATGATAATCATGTTAAATAATATCTTCTATCCTTAGATTTGCAGGAAAGCATATCCAGAATCCATCGAACAATTGAACTAATGTACTCTGACAAATCTATGATCCAAGTAAGTTAATTAAGTTTTAAGTTGGTAAGTCCTGTCAAAATTATTTATGTATTTTTGTTTGTATGATTAACCTAATTCTTAAGCTAATTTTTCTTAATGTTTTGTTATAAAATTGCTGATTTTAAAGATTCCATATTAATATTTCCCACATTGAGTTGTATTCTCATAATTATTGTTTACTTTTAAAAATTATTTTACAGTAAAACTTAGCAAAGAATTTTCAGAAAATCCTATGGGAGAAATTATATGGCTGTTTGAGGATATTAAGATGGGGGGGAAGTATAGGACTCAGTTACATTTTAACTTTTGGTGTACATTATGTAGGCCATATTGCTAATTCAGTCATCAAGTTATAATTGGGAAGGTTTAGACAAATCATGTGCTATATTTAAAATATTCATCATAAGTCTTCATTTGAAAGAAACACATTTTTAAAGTCTCAAAAATCATCCTACTTATACACCTGCTTTACATGTCATTAGCTTATTTATCTCCTCCCCCTTTTTATTTCATAGTGTAATTTTTTCAAAATTTTAGTCACAGCCAGTTTTCTATGGAATTCTTCAAACAGACAATTTATGGGTTTCATGGAATTTGGTATTAATGGACTACTTAACTGTGACTTAACTCTTCTGTTTTCATATTTAGGTTCCTTATCGCTTACATGCTGTTTTAGTTCATGAAGGCCAAGCTAATGCCGGGCACTACTGGGCATATATTTTTGATCATCGTGAAAACAGGTGGATGAAGTACAATGATATTGCTGTGACAAAATCATCATGGGAAGAGCTAGTGAGGGACTCTTTTGGTGGTTATAGAAATGCCAGTGCATACTGTTTAATGTACATAAATGATAAGGCACAATTCTTAATAAAAGGTAAGAACATGAAATATATAGGGTAGTTTTTAAACTATTTTTAAATAAGTAACTCTTTTATGTGACTCCAGTCTCTGGTGTGATTAGTTAAGTGTAATTGACTCAGAGGGTGATGGTTATGATTAGGAAGTGTGCTGGCTTATTCTAAGAAACTGGAATTAGGAGTAATCAGGACTGACAATTAGAATATATTTTGTATTCAAAGTTAACTATTTAGTAACTATTATAAAATGCAAATCTGACCTATTTATCCTCACTAAAATCCCTTTTAAGGACCGCATGATGCACTGACTCATACTTAAGCTCCTTAACCTACTGTATAAGGCCTGCTTATCCATGCACTTTGAGTTTTCTTTTAATTTTTAATATTGATTTGTTAAATGGTAATAATTCATACTTTAAATCCCATTTGAAATGCATCCTATTTTGAGCTTTGCATTTTTCCTTTAATTCTTAATTTTATATTAGTTTTTGAAATATGATTTGCAGAGGAGTTAAATAAAGAAACTGGGCAGGCTCTTGTTGGAATAGAAACATTACCACCGGATTTAAAAGATTTTGTTGAAGAAGACAACCAGCGATTTGAGAAAGAGCTAGAAGAATGGGATGCACAACTTGCCCAGAAAGCTTTGCAGGAAAAACTTTTAGCATCTCAGAAGCTGAGGGAGTCAGAGTCTTCTGTAACAACAGGTTAGTACATTTTGATTAAATTGTATTTTACTACCTATATATTTATTATTGATATTTATTATAAAAATAAGTATGCTTATTTTAAAAAGAACTTTAAAGTATGAAGAAGACAGTAAAAATCATCTGAAAGTCCATCACTCTTGAGTTGCCACAGTTAACAGTTTAGTTGACCACTTTGCTAGGCACTGCTGCATATATAAATGCCTTTTCAAGTTAAATGAGATAATTCTGCTACCTCTTTCTCTACCTATCCTGCCCATTTTGATTGGGCCTGACTCTTCTTGACCAAAAGCTTACAAAAGCCATGAAAACCGGAAAGTAATCCAAACCTTTTCACTAAAGTTATCAAGAGAGTGAACTTCAATAACTTCCCATTTGAACAAAATAGCACTATTGGTCTATCTGTATATATATTGTATAATACTTTATGTAATATTTTGTGTAATTATGCTAGTACTATAGAGCAGTTATTTGATTTTTTCAGGATCTTTAAGTTTAAAAAATTAGCTGAAATTATGTATTTTAATATTTTAAAATATTCTAAAGTTATTAGCTGATGAAATCAATGAAATGTTTAAACACAATACAAAACTAAATATGTCCTAGCGAAAGTGAAAATAAATGTCTTCTGATTTTTTTAAAAGATTACTTCCATCATCACAGAGTAGTTAATATTTTAGGGCAACATATTTTCTACTGTAAAAAAGTGCTATTTCTCTGTTGTAGTTGGAGGAATGAGAAGAGATAAACAGATATTTTTGTCAAACTCATCCTTCCGCTTTAAAACTCAGTGGATCTTTTTGAATGGCCTTTTTATGCAACATTTGCTTGTTTTGTTTTTATTTTTTAAGAAAGCCTTGTAGATGTTTGCCTTATTTCATCTTTTACAGACCATTTCTCAAACAGCATTACTTAGGTGAATTTTAGTGTTATCATTTTAACTTTATAAGAAATTATTCTCTCAATGGAAGATGAGAGAATATTCCATTACCAATGTGGTTTTGGAATAAAATAGGACACACAGATCTGTCCAGACTTGGTAACTTGTTTTCATGGAAATTGATTAGGTGAGTCCTTGATCTTGATGTTAAGAGGCATTCATTCACAATTTTTAAAAGACCAAGATAATGGTATTATATCAACAAAGATACCAATATTATAATACTTAAATGCAATATAGTATATCTGAATACCACCATCTTAGTGTGGTAAGCTCTACCATGAGGCAGGACTATATTTTTTTCCATACATTAAGAGCCACGTGTAGACCACATGAATAGTAATTTCATAGTAATACAATTTCTTTAGAGTGACTTTGTCTACTTCCATAGGAAATGACTCGATAGATATCAAGAGACAAGAGATTTTTGTGCTCAAATCACAGTATATACATTATAGTTCTTTTCATTTTTGAGCTAGTTCCATCCCTTTGTGATTTCATCCTTTGTCTTCTGTACATATTCTTCTCAAACCAATTCCCAGAACTTACCCCAGTGGAGCTACTTTGTTATACTTCCACTGACTTTTATGTACACCATTTGCCTGTGGCTGTTCTTATCTTACTAGTGGCAGGATGTGGATGCTTGATTATCGCAAGTGATAGTGGTACGTACCTAAGCACTCAGATGAAGGTGAACCCTACATTTTTGGATAAGCTGCAACTGTATTCTTGGCTCACTTAGATTTTGTGGCACCAACATATTAAGTGCTATATGGTGTCCTTCTCTTCATCTTGTCTCTCACAAGACTAAATTTACAGACTTAATATATTTTATTTTTGTTCAAACTAATACACAGTCCCCATTAATATTCCTGTCTGACAGGACTAGCCAACTTTGCCCTGCCATTTACATCTATATAAAAGGCCACATATATATGCCCCATACCCTTTATCTTGATTAATACTTCCTACCATATACTTTAAATGCTGTTTTGTGATTTAAAAAATACAGAAGTAGGTATTAGACATATATTTTCACATCTTTCTTTTTAGTTTAAAAACAATACTTGGGGATGGAGATGTATTTCTGAGAGGAATCAAAATAACTAAAAAATAAGGAGACAGAAATGGTCAACTCACATATAACTATTATGATAATTATCTTCCAGCCTGGGTTTTTAGAAAGCAGTGGCAGTAACTGCCTCAATTGGAAATGCTGTGTCCCGTGTGGAACTGCTAGAAGCACACACTTTGAGTTTGTAGGAATAGAATGTGCTAAGTCTATACGTTTGGGGAGTGAGATTATTGTTTAAAAGATTGGTTTCTATTACTATATTATTTTATATATCCTATTAAGAAGTCCCTCCTCTGTTGCAGGGCAGTTTAACCCAGTTGTATAAGGGAATTCCTTGATGTTTATTGGAACCACTTATCTCCCCATGCATTAGTGGAGGAATTTTACTTTAATGCCCATGTCATTTTCTTATTTCTCTTCACAGTTCCCATAGTAATTTGCTCAATTTGGTATAATATTTTCACCATATGAAAGAGACCCTATATTTAAATCTCACAGGTGTGCACTAGTATTATGAGTGACTAGTGGAAGTAATACAAGGAAATCTTGTTCATAAAATTCATCAGTGATTTTTCTTTCCTTGCAAATCTTCTCAATAAAACTTTAATACAAGAACTATTAAAATCAGTTTCTTCTGAGTGATAATCCAAATAAGAATTTTGATTTATATAGTAGTATTTAAATGAGTCTTTGCACCACTTCTGCTTACATGTGACCAAGAAATCCATAGACCTCTCCTCTCTAGAACCATTCCTTGTCTTATCGAAACTAAGTAATAAATGATGGGACCAAAGTTATTTGATCCTTTTCATGCTACCTCCTTAAACCTGCTTACAGCAAAGAAAAACTTACCTGAACTCTTAGGTTTAGAAATCCGTTCAGCAGTTCTTTACTATGGTGTATATGGTCTATGCCTAGGAGTTTTTTGTGAGTATAAGCAGCACACCCCACCTAAGTCAGATCACCCAAAACTTAGCTGGGATCAGAACCTCTGAAGGAAGGGTCCAGAATATATATCTTTAAAAAGATCTTCAGATAGTTCAGAGATGTACCTCTGGGTAAACAGTATGGCTCCAGGCTATATTTATAAAACAGATTATTCAGAAGGAGAGAAGAGCTTTGCACTTTTACTTGTGTTTCACCTATCCTTATTCAAATACTTCTTTAAAAGATTTACTTATTTGTTTGAGAGAGCACAAGTGAGGGGGGAGGGTGAAGGAGAGAGAACCACAAGCCAACTTGCTTGCTGACTGTATCACCCAGGCACCCCTAAAAACTATTTTTTTTAATTTAAATTTTAGTAGTTAACATGCAGTACAATATTGTTTGGGGAAAATTGTTGAAGTCCTCATAACCCGTGAAGCATACCTGATTTTTATTTTATTTTATTTTATTTATTTGACAGACAGAGATCACAAGTAGGCAGAGAGACAGGCAGAGACAGAGAGAGGAGGAAGCAGGCTCCTCGCCAAGAGGAGAGCCCGATGCGGGAGAGGAGAGCCCGAGGTGGAGAGCCCGATGCTGGGCTTGATCCCAGCACCCTGGGATCATGACCTGAGCCGAAGGCAGAGGCTTTAACCCACTGAGCCACCCAGGTGCCCCCCCCCACCGATTTTTTTTTTAAAGGTAAAAAAAAACAAGGTAAATAGGTTAATATGGGTATAGAGTGCATTCCGTAAGATTTCATTAATTTGTCTAGAGGGGTTTTGTAGAATTGGCTCTAGGACTTCTCTACAGATGCTGTCTACAAGTTATAAACAAGCCGATTTTCCAGGAAAATACAGCTGGTTCCTGAAAATAAGACCTGGTAGAATGAATAATATTCTCAGTATTCTCAAGTTCCTTTAAAGCAGGGACTGAGTGATGTTCTTATTTATATTTTCAGAATCTACATAATAAATGACATATGGTAGATGACCCTTGAATGTTTTCTGAATTGAATTCATTTCCTATGGAGATTCCAATAATGAGTTTCCTAGAAATAATCCTCATTATATGGGAATACTAACATTTTTAAAAGTCTAGCCAAAATAATGATACGTTAGAGAAGCAGGCTAAAAATGTGTGGTACAGATGTAACTCTGCCTAGGTATATTTTAGGCTTAACTCTGGTTCTTAAGCTTCTGCCCCTCACATTCCCACAATTCTGTTTATACCGTTTCTCTCGTGACTCTATGTAGCGAGCCTACCATGGCTCTTTATAGGCCGCTTCTGGGGACTTGTTGATTTTAAATACATTTCTAGAAATGAATGTTCTGCATATTTTTGAAATAATTTTCTTTAAATATTCTTCTAAGTGTGAATGTAATAAGACTCATCAGTAAGGCAAGGTATTAAATATTTCTGAAAGAGGAGATGTTGCTCCTTTTTTTTTTTTTTTTTTTTTAAATAGTAGATTTAAGATCGTAGATTTAAGATCCCAAGTGTGGGGTTGGGTTAACTGGGTGAGGGCATTAAGGAAGGCACGTGAGAGGTTCCTGGGTGGTTAAGTGTCTGCCTTCAGCTCAGGTCATGGTCCCAGGGTCTTGGGATTGAGCCCTGTATTGGGCTCCCTGTTCAGTGGAGAACCTGCTTCTCCCTCTCCCTCAGCTGCTCCCCCTGCTTGTGCTCTCTTTCTCTATCAAATAACTAAATAAGTTATATATATACATATATATATATGTAAAGGGCATGTGATGTGATGAACAACTGATGAATTATTGAACATCTGAAACTAATGATGTACTCTATCTCGGCTAATTGAATTTAAGTGTTTTTTTTTTTTTTTTTTAAAGGAAAAAAACAGATCCTTATGCTGTAACAGAAAGCTAATTGGTTATTGGGGTATCTCTCCTCTTAAAATGTTGAAGAGCATAACCAGGAAATACACATAGGTAGAACACTCCCAAGCCCTCCCAACCCCTTACTCAATGTGAAGGTGGACCAAAGAAGCAGGTTCAGAGTACCTGTAGCATGTTGGGTCTTCTTTAATGGCCAGATAGGTGAATGAAATACTTAACGTCAAGAACTTAGAGCACGGCTGGAAAATCTCTTATGTGCAGGATAACCACTTAAAAATCTCAGTGATGTACCCATAGGACAAATAGATGATGTGAAAGATACTTTAGATGCAGGGATATTACATACCTCTGTAGAAAATTGGTAATCTCCAGCTGTATTCCACATGGAAGCCTGAAGAATATATTAAGCTTGAGGGACCAATTAGTGTATAAAGGGTCAATTAGAACACAGATAAAGAAAATAGTGTGGTCTCTATTAATTGAATTCCTACTCTTTATAGCAGGCCAGCAGTGATGAGACTTATGTAGGGTTACAGGATGAACAAAAAACCTTGTATGTATTTACAGACACACAAAGCCAAACTCTTTGTGCTCTTGTTTTTAACAAAGTGGAAATTCCCTACATGTACAATATGTAGAGATGAGTTACATGAGCCTTCCGTACAGAAGAACAAAGTCTAACCAGTAAAAATTATATTGACACAAAAAAGTTTGTTATGTTAAAAACAGTATATTCAGAATAATTCTTTTTCTTTATAAAATGTGGGTAAAGTCTGGAAATATATAATACTAAAAATATTAGTAGTACTTCTCTCTAGAGTGAAAGAACTTTTTATTTTCCTCATTTTGGTTATTTGTTCCAGTAAACATATTTTTTATGTTTACATAAAATGAAGATACAAAATGAAGATAAAACCTCTTTTCTTTTTCATAAGGATCATGTATTATAATTTGACTCCCTTGTATTTCTTCCACATCTACTTCCCTGTGAATACTTTGTTTTATATAAACCATATTATTCCCCATGACTCTTGCTTGTGAGGACCTTTCCTATCTTTATAGCATCTCATGAAGCATCCATCATTTAAAAAATATCCCCTGATGATGAGTTTTCTTGAAATTTTGCCTGGTCTTTAAGAACTTTCTCATATCCCGAAGTCTTTATGAGTCCCCCTAATATTACCTCTGTGGCAGCTATTATCTTATTTCCTCTTAATCCCAACTATTCTCACTACCACATTTATGTTGTACTTATATTTTGGTTTATTTACCAAATAAAGCCTCATTAATAAGAATTTTATAATCTTCTGTCTGTCTTTTTGGTAGCCTTTTACATGTGCTAGTCCTTCTGCCTGGAATTTCCTTTCTCATTTCCAAGATAGTCCTCTCTACACATTCTTCAAGATTTAGCTCAGTTGGCATTTATTCTAGGAAACCTTTCCTAACATACAACAGCATCCCAAGTGTATGTATTGGGCCCACAGTGCTTCTGTAGAACCTTGTGTGTGACTCTGTTGCTGCATTCAATACTTTGTATTGTAATGGAGTATATATTTATCTGATTTTATTGGGAGTTCTTAAAGTGAGTGAATTTTATGTCAGTTTTTTTCATTGCTAATATAAACAGCCCAGGCTCAATAAACATGCTGGGTAAGGTTTGGGTTTTTGTTTCTGAACTCCCAGATGTTAAATCTTTGTAGGTTCACCTAGGCTCTGTATAACACCACTCAAATGTAAGTTCCCTGGAATGTTACATACACAAAGAAAACTCTAGAAGAAATAGTTCTGTTGTATGACATTTAGCAAGATCATTCAACATTACCCATAAGGTTTTTAGGCTCAAATCCCTATGTGGAAGGGAATCTTAACACTGGGGACCTAAGATATATTTGACTGTGTAACAAAATTACTTTTGTTCCTAAGGAGTTATTTTACATAGACTGTTGATGTTTCGGTGTGTTAGACCAGTGCCAGACTAGATGGATTTCTTGGCCCTCGTTGCATTAAGTTCTACAATCACCTAGAGGAATAGTCTAAAATTTTCTTCACCTTATCCATCATACAGGGCACTGAAAGAATATTGCAGTGTAAAGTCAAGAAATACAGAAATAAGGGCATTCGACTTCTTTAAACTTCCCTCCTATCATATAGATTGTAAGCATTTTCCTTGTCATAGTGTATTTTACCTCCGTCATCCCAGTTATACATGCCAAAAACTTAAGTCATCTTCACATCAGCCTCCAAAAGCTTTGTGTTCAAAATACATCTTCAGTATTACTAATTCTCCCTACCTCTCTTGCTGCCTCTGTTGTCCAAAAGCACCACCATCTCTTGCTTATACCACTCTGGTACCTTCTAGTACTTTCACTGACCTCTGGTTTTACTTTCCTCTCTAATCCATTCTCCCCCCCCCCCCCGTTTTTTTTTAACTTGCCACATTGCGGGGTGCCTGGATGGCTCAAGTCAGTTGACCATCTGCCTTCTGCTCAGGTCACGATCTCAGAGTCCTGAGTTCGAGCCCTGCATTAGGCTCCATTCCCAGCAGAGAGTCGGCTTCTCCCTCTCATTTTCACCCTCCTCCCTCCTAGTGCTCTCTCTCTTTCTCTCTGTCTCACATAAATGAACACAATCTTCACCCCCCCTAGAAAAAACCTTGCCACATTGCTATTGTATTTAAAACATTTATTTACTTCCTTTTACCCTTAAAACTTTTTATTAGAGTCAAAGGTCCTTTGATTTTGCCCCTATCATCTCTTGCTGTATCTCTCCTCTTACACTATATTCCAGCCACACTGGCCTTTTTTCAGATCATCATTCCATCAAGGAATGGGATGATCGACCTACCATCCTTCTGCTAAAAGGTCAATTTATCTCATATTCCATAATCTGAGTTGCCCCTCCCCCCTTTTATTCCTAGCATGTATTGTTATAATATTGTCACAGTTCATATGTGTGATTCTTTGGTTAATTACATTCTCCATACTTTAAACTTCATGGGGTGAGAGATTGGCTTTGTTCACACTGGGGAGTCCCATTGTCTAGCCTAGTGCCTGGCACATAGTTAAATACTTAACTAAAATTTATTGGATGGATGTACTACCATGCATATGTGTTGAAATTATAGTATTTCTTTTCAAATAATATTTCACTTTGAAAGTTTTTTTTTTTTTTTTAAATCAAATATTGAAAAGGGTAGCATTAGCCCTGTTGTATCAAGCCAGTTGATTTGGAAGGGCTCACCTAACCAATCCCAGTAACACTATAGAACATTTTAGTGTACTTTATTATTCTTTCTATCCATTACTTTTTGTTCCATTAAGTTATCATGTGCTTCTTATATGCTAATTGTTGAAGAAACAGCAACACAAGAAGGAGATAGTATCCCTACTTTTGAGATTCTTAGTCTAGCAGGGGATATGGGCTTGAAACAAATACAGTAGTAGTTAAGTCATAATTGTGGTAAAGTGCTATTAAAAAGAAGAAATAAGTTACTTTAGAGCAGTGGTTCTCATTTCAGAGTGATTTTGCCCCCCAGGGGACATTTGACAAACTGAAGACATTTCCAGTTGTCACATCTGGAGGGACAGTACCACTTGCATCTAGAGGGAAGATGCCAGGTGCACGGGACCACTCCACACCAAGGAATCAGAATGATCTAAAATGTCAGTAGTGCCAAGAACCTGAGAAACTCTGCTCTAAAATTGGTGTAATTAGGAATACTTTCGTATGGAATTGGTATTTAAACAAAAAGACATATAGAAGTTCTTAGTTGGGAGACTGAGAGTAGGTTGAATATATAGGCAGAGGGAAGAAAACGTGGAAAGATCTAAAGGTTGAGAGGGAAAAACCTCTTTTTTGTGAATTAGATAACCTGAAAAAGGAGAGCAAAGAGCAAAGGATACAAAGTTATGTTGGAGAGAAAGGCAGAGGCCGACTTATATAAAGCATTTGGGGTTGTGGATAAAACATCTAGTGGGACATTCAGAGTACATTGTTGCCTTGGTGTGTCTGAGCTCAGAGCCTAGATGATAGATAAAACTTTGAGAGTTCTTTGCAAGGATGGTATTTGAAGTTTTGAATTTGTTAGTATTGGTTTGTCAGGTTGTAATTGTTTTTCCTCTTACAACACTCAATTACCAGGGCAGGTTTGGAAAAAATAGGTCGATCAGGTTCATTCAGGGTTAGGTTTGTTCAGGGAGGTGTGAAAAAGGATTTTGTGGCCAGAGAAATAGCTACTGTGTACTCTGTGGAAACTCAGACCAGGATTGTTATACAAACGAAATGTTTGTTTGTTTGTTTGTTTCTTTCTTTCTTTCCTTTCTTTCTCTCTTTCTTTAATGCTGATGATACTCCAAAATGAGATTTTTGGTATTTATCATGACAGAAAAATTTGCTACGAATTTCTAACCATAGACTATGAGAAAATGAGTATTTTCTTCAGTAATTGACTACTCTTGAACCTGATTTTGAGGAGGGAGGTTAAATTCTGGGGTAGGTGCTATATGTTGAGCGATATATTAAATAAAAGTAAAATTGGTTACTCTCTAACTTTGAATTAGCATTAAATAACAGATTCATCTTAGACAGCTCTCTGTGATTTGTATTAGACGTACAACTGATTCTTTTCTTATGAAGCACAAGCAGGAGAACCAGAATATCTAGAGCAGCCGTCAAGAAGTGATTTCTCAAAGCACTTGAAAGAAGAAACTATTCGAATAATTACCAAGGCATCACATGAGCATGAAGATAAAAGTCCTGAAACAGTTTTGCAGTCGGTAAGAACTTTTCTTTGAGCTCTGGGAGCATAGCCATCTTCATGACATTTCCAGCAGTGTCTCAGAGAGCAGCCTGCATGGGAGTCAGGGGAGACAGGGCCAAGGGCAGAAACTAATGTTAACATGATCAAGGACAGTGCTGTCACCTAACCCTCAGGCTGGAGCTTCCTCAAGCTTAAGTTTTTAATGCTGCCTTTTTCCCCCCCTTCAAGGATATGTTTATTTATTTTGAGAGGGAGTGCTTCAGTGCCCAAGCAGCACGGGGAGGTTGGGGTGGGGGGGGCAGAGGGAAAGAGAGAATCCTCAACCAGAATCCCTCTGGGCGCAGAGCCCCATTTAGGGGTCAGTCCCAGGGTCCTGGGATCATGACCTGAGCCAAAATCAAGAGCTGGCAGCTTAACTGACTGAGGTGCCTAAAAGTGCTTCTTTTTTCAAAAAAATTTCTCTATTCCTGTTAGGGGCTGATGAAAAATCATAATCATAGTCTAAATTGATCATTTGATTTGGAACTTAAGAGAAGTACAAAATTTAGCATTATTTTCTTTTCCCCTCACCCCTTCCCTCTATCTTTAGTCTTACTACATTGGAGTAGTTGGGAATATAAGATAGTAATTTTCATTGTCCCATGGAATATGTTTAATAGTAAATATTAGAAGTTCTAGGTTCGAGTATTATTAGCAGGATAAATGTGATCTTGCAAAGTGGTTTATGTGTATTTCAGTAGTGTCCAAACAGAATTGTCCTTATAACCTTCCTGTGTTGTAGCTCTTGAATTGTATGTTTTTATAGCAATAAATTGAGTACATTGGTATTGTACTGTGTTTTCAGTGCATATGACCTTCTGAGAGATGCTATTTCAAGAATTTCATCTTACAAAAACATTCACTTGCTATAGTCACTTTTTTATTAGTAAGCACAAGCGGCTATAATGCAGGTTACTTGATAGCTAATTTTAGTATTTGAAGATTACCTACCTAGAGAACTAAAGGGAACAGGTCACACAATTTTTCTGTTTCTTATTTTCTTAAGATTTTATTTATTTATTTGAGAGAAAGAGAGATTGAGAGAACAAGTGGGAGGAGGGGCAGAAGGAGAAGCAGGCTCTTTGCGGTCTGGGAGCCTGATGTAGGACTTGATGCCAGGACCCTGGGATCATGACCTGTGCTGAAGGTGCTTAACTACTGAGCCACCTGGGTGCCCAGGACATACATGCAGTTTTCCAGCACAGTTTTCTACTTCGTGAACTTAATCTCAACAAAAACCTGCTAATTGCAATGAGGTCTTTAATGTGATAGGATCTTGATTAAGAAAAATGTTCAATTAATGAGGTATTCTGTTATGTTTTGATGAGTGAAATAATCAGAATTACTTTTTTTAAAAAGATTTTATTTATTTGACAGACAAAGATCACAAGTAGGCAGAGGGGCAGGCAGAGAGAGGGGGAAGCAGTATTCCTGATGAGCAGAGGGCCCATTGCGGGGCTTGATCCCAGGACCCTGGGGTCATAACCCGAGTCGAAGGCAGAGACTTTACCCCACTGAGCCACCCAGGTGTCCCCAGAAATACTTTTTTATTTCACTTCCTATATGAAAATTTTTGATTATATCATCTTACTATAAAAATGTTTTAATATAGGTTTTCTTTTTATTATTCCAAATTTTGCAAATGTCCTGGAGATTATAAATGAGCTTAAGATGAACCCTTGCTAACTCTATTCTAAAGCATGCCTGGAAAATGTTTCTTGTAATATATCTGAGATGTCTAACTTCTTGGGGAGTGGTAGAAGAAGAAAACTTAGGGAGCTAGAAAGGGCAGAGAAGTAGATGCAACTACTGGTCTAAAAATGTAATTGCTTGGCTTTTTGCTAATTAGGAATTTTATTTTTAAAGCCTATGTTATGGTTAATAAGTATCATCCTTTTAACTGTAACTAGAAAGCCAAAGGTATTATTTAGCTTAATATAGAAACGTGATTTGTTTAGTTTGTGTAATCATGTATAACATAAATTTGCAGGTAAATTTGCAAATATATATTTTACACATAACATTTATATGTATAATATATATCATATACATAACTAATATATATATAATATAATGCGAATATCATAAGCCTATAATCTACTTCACCTTTACTTGAGAAAGGAGAATAACATTGAGAGAATATGATAGACAGCTAGCATAAATGTTTTTCCATTGGGTGCATCTTCTGGAGTAGCACCAACAATAGGCCCGAGTTGTTTGTATAAATGCTAAGAATATGTTAATTGTGGCTGTCTGAAGCAGCCTGTTCTTGGTCTCATGATTAGTTACTTCGGATCATAATAATGACATACTGGTTTTTCTCACTTAAAAATATGCCTTAGAAACTAAATTATGTATATGAAAGGAGTGTTCAGACTTTGGGATTAGATAGTCCTGGGTTTTTAAATATGGGTTTTGCTTCTCACTAGCTATGCAAACTTGAATAAGGTGCTTAATTTTTCTGAACACCAGTTTGCTTTTACATAAAATAGAGATCATTGTGGGATTAAATTATTTTTTTGAAGGTACCTAGCATTTAGTATAGGTACTAAGCAGTTGTTAGTTTGTTACTTAAATGCAAATCATTTTACAAATATACAATATGTTAAGTTCCAACCTTAGCTTAAGAATTTCCCGGAAAGTATAGTCACAGAAACCATAGAGAAATAGTCTCTAAACATATACACAGCTTACTGTTTAGAGGGATCTGTTTAATTTTAAATGAAATATTTTAAAATTTGAAAAATACAAAAAGCATACTTGAAGAAAGAATCACATGTACTCCCACTACTCAAAGCTCTAATCATGTAATATATTAGTTGTTTTTTTTTTTTCATTTTATTTTTGTGTACAGGTTTGGGATTTTTTTATGTAGCTGAAGTACTACTGCATATACAGTTTTGTTTATGTATTGCCTTCTCTAATCATTTAACATGTGATATAACCATTTCCCCATGTTGAAAATTCTCTGAAAAACTTTAATGGTTGAGTGTTAATTCCATTGAGTGATTAAATTGTTATTTACCTCCCTCACTGTGTATTTGTTTTTACCTTTACCTTATTATAAATAGGCCATTAGAAATGAAATGTTCTCCATATTTCAGTTCATTTCTTTAGAATGGATTCCCCATAGTTGAATTACTGGGTTGAAAGGTAGGGGGCCGTTACTACAACATGGTTGTAGTTATATAGCTTTCTAGTCACTCTTTCATGAAAAACTACTTTTTAAAGCAATCCACTTAATGGATTTCAGGCCATTAATAAAAATATTTGTATTTTAATTCTTTTGGGAATGTTTATTAACTGAAACACTTACTAACTCCTTTCAAGTTTAGCTTTTGTTGAGGTGTTTATGTAAAAGGGCCTGACAATATTAGAAAAACATAAATACACCTGTACTTTCCTTTATTGAGTCCTCAAATTCTTTATATGGAAAATTTTTATGGTACCTTAGGATATCTAATTAGACTTGATGAATAATACAACAGGATTATTATATTCACCTAAGTTTCTTTGGTTTCTCAGTTTGCATGTATATAACTTACCAGTATTACGCTATAGAAACTCTCTGTGGTAACTGAAAATGTTTATTAAACATTATTTTTTCCTAAGTGCAACTTTTTTTTCCAAAACCCATATATTGTTTTATAAGGATCAATATACAAATACTGATCAGTTTCACAGTTGCTACTTGACTTAAATTTATATTCTCTCCTTAAGATAATACCACTTTAGATTGATTTGATTGTGAGAAGTGATTGACCACAAAGTCTAGACAGCTCTCCTAAGTTACCTGATCAAATTTCACTCTTGTGGTTAGAGACCCAGCATAATAATTCTTCTTTCATAAGCATATCTCTCTAGGTATGTATACTAGTCATATTGGGTTATTCTATTCAAATAAAAACACTTTAAAGTAGTATAATATTATTATAATACTGGTAATACTTGTCATTATAGAAAACTATTATATATGAAGTATTGGATTAGCTTATCTCTTGTGATCACAACAACTTTGCAGGTTGGTTATTTCCTCTTGAAAAGTTGAGGACTCAAAATAAGGAAACCTTTTCTAAATATGTTATGCTTAAAAGTAGCATTTCTTTTAGAAGGGGCAGTGTCAGTCTTGGCCATTAGTTTTGCTTTATTGTTTAAACTCTTTTTGCATATATACTTCTGGAAAGTCATAAAATGTTTTCATCTCTAGAATTTACATATATTTCAAATGAAATAAAGCCTTTTTAATTGCTTTTATTACAATTTTGTTTATGTCAAAACTAAAGTTTATCTTTTGCTTCAGAAAACTAAATGTGCGAACTAAAATTACTTAAGCAAGCTGCTTTCAAGCACCTTAAGTACTTGGGAAATTTGTTTGTACGTACATAGTGAATATTCTAATTATAAATTTATTCAGTAACATAAGATCTTTTTGAAATCTGGACAGTATTTTTGGATGAACCATATTAGTATCTTTGAGTGGACTTTTCTGGATTTTATACTATCTTCTACTCTTAGTGTGGAATTTGTTACCAAAGAAAAGGATGAAAAGAAAAAAATCTGATTGAATTGTTAAAAAGAGATGTCACTTCCCAGCGTCTTTTTCAGAAACAAGAATTCATCAGACATACATATAAATACATCGTACAGTGCATCATACAAGACTCTTAGAGGCTATACAGAGTGAGCTAAACACAATAGACTATGGATATAAATTGGATATAGTATTAATTCTTAGGGAGGATAGAAAAGTAAAACCATAAAAAGAAAACCTACAAACTCTCATGGGTTCAGAGGAGGTCATGTCTTGTTTCGATGGAGTTGTCAAGAAAGGATTTATAGAATGACTAGAATTAATTTACAGCTGTAATTTACAGACAGCAGTAGGAAATATAACTACCACTATTTATTATTTTTAAGGATTTGGTATCCAAAATGCTTTGTAGAAAAAAAAAAATTAGTGGTTGAGTTGTAAAAGGAAAGTTATATATCTTATGTTACTACTTAAGGCATTCACTTCTAATGTTGGTTTTGGGTGGTTTCATCTCATACTAAGCAAGTATAGGTATTTTTTAAAAACTCAGGAATCTCTTGTTCTTTTTTCTAATGTTCCTACTAATAATTTTTTTTCTACAGAAACCTGAAAATACCACAAGCCAACCACCTTCTAACCAGCAAGTTGTAGAGGTGGCGATTCCCCATGTAGGGAAATTCATGATTGAGTCAAAGGAGGGGGGTTATGATGACGAGGTACCTTTATTGTAGACCTCTGCACTGTTCCTGCTTGCCTGTGCCTGTTTAATACACGTACTTTGGGCCTGCATGCACTTTCACATTTATGTGTATTGCTGCATAACATACAGCTTGGCCACCCTGGTCTGAAATTACCTTACCAACTGCTTACAGAACTTTGAATTTCAAATGAAAATTTAAGTAGAAAGCTTATGGAATTTGTCAAAAGAATAATTTAATGTTTCTAGAGTTAATTCTTTTATGTAGACATATGATCAGTTTTTTCTAGGTTGATAGATAACAATAAGGTTTGTTTAGTTAAGTAAAAAAAAACTTTGAACATTTAAAAATAATTTCCTGTTTTACTTGAATTCTGTATTATCATAATTCGCCTACTATTTCCTGCCAAAAAGTCTTACAGCCTGATTGCAGATAGATGGTGGGTATTTTTGCTTCTGCAACCTCCATGTGAATGTGAATGGAGCGATTCATTATTATCGAATGCCTTCCAGTGCTTTATACACTGTTCTTGAGAATCCAGATGAAAATGTGCTATTGTCCTTGTACCATCAGATCCCCCCCTTTTTCTCACTTTTTTCTTGAGACTCCTACATTTGATCTTTTTTATATTTGAGGCCAGGGCCAGTAAAGCTGTTTCTGAATAGTATGGAAGACCTTGAATTCTATCATTTGTTAGTTTTTACTGGCATGGATGAGAATTTAATATATATCAAATAGTTTTTCCAAGCAACTTCATTTCAGACTTATTTTGAAGTTACAGTTAAGTGATTATGTAAGAGTTAATCATTGAAACCAGCAGTGTCACAAAGACATGAATGATTATTGTGCCAGTGTAAGAAAGCAATGGCCATAAGGAGAATAAAAAGCTGGTTTATGAGAGAGAAACTGGTCAGATAAATTTTCTGAAGCAGATATTAGGTATATTGTGACTCAGTGTATAATCAAAATTTGGGTAATAGTTTCAGTGAATCAGAGGTGTTGGATGCAATCTCTTGATTGCTCTAATAGCAAGCTTCATAGTACTCTGAGTTGTTTCATTTTGCAGGTATTTTAGAATGTGAACAGCTAAGAGTGATAAGCTATTTCAGAAACAAAGAAATGCTTAAGTATGTAATACTTAATAGCAGTACGTTGTTCCAGTTAACTATTTCATTACCATGTTGCTGCTTGAAAATTATGGAAACTGCCATGTTTTTAGTAAAAATGTTAATTTATTGACCAAGTACCTGAGTGCTTGTTTTGGGGTACGCCTTGTGGCATTTTAAAATTTAGAATTATGATTAATCATTTAATGCTGTCTTTTGTGTAAGTGCTTATGCTGTTGGCAGAGATGCATTTTGTTTTGTTTTTGTAACTGGTTGGAGTGTCAGTTTAACCGTGCATGTACCTGGGAACTTTAAGTCGTGTGGATACAGGGCTGCAGCTCACAGATGTTCAGGTCATACTGTTGTGTAAGGGTGCCCAGCCAGCAGGGCAAAGTGGAGGTGAAATTGAGCTCCTGCTGAGCTCCTCAAACCTTAAAGAGGCACTTTTTTTAAATAAAAAGAGTGTTGCTTGTTCTAGGTGGTTCTCAGAGAGCAACACTTTTTGATTGTTTGTCAAGAAGGAGGTGGCTTTTTGGAATTCTTCAGTTCAGAAGAGGGTGGTTGCCTTTTTGCGGTTTGCACAAAGGTAGCATCTAGAGCTAGCTGTGGCCCTGTACGGATGACTTTGAAAGATGCTTATATGTATATTGAACCATATCTGCCATAAAATAGGCAATGGTTAGTTTATAAGTAGTGAAAAACAAAGGACTTTTAGCTTGCATGTCAAGATGTTATTTTGGTTTTTGATACTTTTTTATGTTAACCATTCAAAAACTCTCACTTTGAATTCCTGTGGCAGATCATGATGACACCGAGCATGCAAGGTATTATCATGGCGATAGGTAAATCCTGGAGTGTGTATGACAGGTGTGGCCCTGAAGCAGGGTTCTTTAAGGTACAATTAACATTTTCATTTAATTTTTTAATGTTTTTTAAATGAAATTCTTAAAATATTTTATTTCCTTGAATTACATTTTATTTCCTATATAATTTCTCTTTTCCTATCTTAGCCATGGCCACCTGATGTTCTAAGGGTTTCTTTTATGCATGAATCTAAGAGTAATTTTTTGTTGTTGTTTTATTTTGTTTTGTTTTGGTAACCCAGATAATTCAACAACAAAAAAAAGCATTTTACCTGAGTTACCCTAATAGTTCACTTTTGGGTTGTTAGCAGAAATTTGAATTGTGTTTTTATTTGAAGGGAATAAAAGGTATTGATGAGTGAAAATAGAAACGGAGTAATTGCTTCTGGTATAGTTTGTTTTCTTCTCATTGGTAATACTGTTTGTCAGTATTACAATATATATGTATATATATATATATACATATATATATACATAGTTTTTTTGGAATTTATTTATTTGTTTGACAGAGAGATAGCACAAGTAGGCAGAGTGGCAGGCGGAGGGAGCGGGAGAAGCAGGCTTTCTGCTGAGCAGGGAGCCCAACGAGGGGCTTGATCCCAGGACTCTGGGATCAGGACCTGAGCTGAAGGCAGCCACTTAACCTACTGAGTGACCAGGCAACCCAGTATTACTATATTACTATATATATATATATATATATATATATATATATATATATACACACACACACACACACACACACACATATACATACATATATATGTATATTTAAATTTCACCATCATTTGATTTTAAACTGCTTTCTTCACTTGGCTGTTTCAAAAATGATTTGTTCATTTATTTTTATGTTTCTTACTCATTTAACGTTTTGTTCTGAATTTTTAATATCCTAGTCATTTCAAGAAATGTGAGATCATCAAGCAATTGCATTATTCCATGACCAAATCTCTTCGCCTCTAATGATGTAAAAATATTGGGGTTTGGAAGCAAACTTTCAAGAAAGAATTCTTGAGACGTCTTCGTGCAGAAAGGTGGTTTTATTAAAGCACAGGGACAGGACCTGGGGACAGGAAGAGCTGCACTGGGGTTATGAGGGGTGGCTGATTATATACTTTCAAATTGGGAAGGATTAGGGATAGCATAAATCTCTAAGGAATTTAGAAGCAAGGTTTCCAGGACCTTGAGGGGCTAGCTATTGTGAGGAAAAGGTCATTTATCACCATCTAGTAAGACCTTAGTCATGAGACCCTTCAGATGAGTATCAGTGGGCTGTAGGGTTAGAGGATGATTGCTGACGTATATCTTGGTGGGGTGTGGGGGTTAGAGATGAAGTTTCCAAAGGGATTTTTATATATTAAAGGAGACTTACAGGATCCTGGAGATCAGGCTAATGTGAAGATAAGGTTGCCTTCACCCTTAGCAGGGTGTTTTAACATCAAGGTGGTTGAGTTCTAGAGGAAGGTCACAAGCTCCTTATCTCAAGGACTTGTCAATGAGGGGGCTTTAAGTTGTAGGGAAATTTAATTTTTTTTTCTTTTGCTTTGATTCTCCATGTCATCTTATCCAGATCTTTACAATATTTTAATTATAATATATTGATCTTACATTACCAAAAACTTCAAGTTGTTTTCACTTCTCACCCCTTTGCATGTTTTTTTTTCCTTAAAAAAACAAAAAGGCTTTACTGAGATACAGTTCACTACAGTAAACTGTATGCTTTCTTTCTTGACCTTAAAAATCTCAAACTTTCCCTTAATTTTCTATACCCTGCCTCATCCAACTCAGTCTTCAAAAAGCTGCTTATTTTCATTATTTCTTTAATTCTTTAGTACTTGGGGTACTTTAGGGCTTGTGCATCGTAGCCTTATAATAGTAAATACTTTTGAACTTGTTAGAGTGACTGGCCATCTTGGTGTGCCCAAGACTGAGGAGTTTTCTGGAATATAGGATTTTAAGTGTTAAACAGATCCCAGGATGAGTTATCACCCTATTAAGTAAGAAAGGTTTAAAAACTGCTGTTATTGAAAAAAAAAAAACAAAACACAAAACTTTGTTTAAAAACTCAATTTTTCCAGGTGGCCTATATTTTCTTTTCTTAAAATACACTGAATGTATGTCTTCTGAAGTTTTCATGAATTTCTTGTGGGAAAAGTATCTGTCATTTAGAGTAACACTGTGATTTTTTTTTTCCAAGTTGGATATCTTTATGTTGAATTGGGAATTCCACATTTTTTAGATTGATACCTGCCTATATTGTAAAGAGCCAGCTAATTAGATACATCACAAACAACAGTACACCCCACCCCCACCTCCGCTGTGGTAACAGCTTCCGTTTTTTTTTTTTTTTTTTTTTTTATCTAATCCTCTTGGCATGAATTCCATATCTTTAAGTCAACACAGAATGCTTCAGTTTTTGTGATTCTTGGTTTACACATTTCCTGTTGAATTCCCTACTCGGGAATGTGAACAATGAGCTCTCCTCCTGTGCTGCTCCCCCTGCCCCGTAGTTCCCACCCTTCCATCTTTCCATCTGTCTGCGCTTGCGTGCGCGCGCGCGCACACACACACACACACACACACGTAAAATTCGTCATTTGGATTAAAACGGAATTCTCAGTTTGTATTACTATTTCTTTGTATGCTCCTCAGGATTGAGCTGAATCATAAACATTACTTTGACCTTTTTCCCCCCTCAGCTTTCGTTTCCCTTGGAGTTGTTTTATTTTTTGGTTTCCTTAGTTTTCTATATGTATTACTGATGTGCTTCTAAAGTCAGTTTAGAGAGTTTAAAAGATTTAAACAACAGAATGTGAGAGATTTAAACAAAGACTTTGTTTAAACCGACACATTCTGTTGTCGGTTTTAAATCTTCCACATTCTGGTGTCAGTTTTACCTTCTTGGGGAAATTTATTTTGGAATAGATCTCTTCTGGAATACACATCTTCTCTAAGTCTGTTATTCCAGAGCTTTGTAACCTGTTTCAGTCTGCACTGATTTTCTTTTCTTTTCTTTTTTTTTAAAATATTTTTATTTATCTATCTATCTATCTATCTATCTATCAGAGAGAGAGAGAGACAGAGAGACAGTGCACAAGCAGACAGAGGCAGAGAGAGAACCAGGCTCCCCACCGAGGAGCCCGATGTGGGACTCGATCCCAGGACCCTGGGATCATGACCTGAGCTGAAGGCAGTAGCTTAACCAACTGAGCCACCCAGGCGTCCCTGCACTGATTTTCTTAAACCCCCAGTGTATAACTAATATCTTGTGATCTTTATTCACCATTACCTAGGATGTCCTTTGTGACTTGTCTTTTATATGTTTTCCATTTTTCATATCTTTTTTCTTTTTCAGTTTACCCTCTGATTTTGAGGCAGCAGCAAATCTCTGAAGCTTATATCCATGTATATTTATTTTTACCTATCTTTAATTGAGAGGTGTATGTGTGTGTGTTTGTATTTGTATATGTATATGTATATATATGTGTATAGGTATATGTGTATATATATGTACACATACATATACACACATATAAAATCTTACATAAATATCAGTTGTTTATCATTAATGTGTTTTCAGGTATAGGTAAATGATTAGCATTTGGAAAATTCTAGCTGATAATACATAATTTAAAAAAATATGTCATTTAAAAAATTTTTAAAAATTTAAAAATGGTAGTAATAGGTACACAATGCAATCATTCAGTAATACATAGGTGTCTAAATTAAAACTAATAATGGCAGTCTCTGCCACTGCTGTGTAACCTTTCTGATTTCTTCCTTTTGTTTATGCAATCATGCATATATAGGGAATTCTTTTTCATTTTTACATTTGACTATTTATATTATTTTGTAACATATCACTCATAAATATATTGAGGGCATTCTTAAAGGCAGTATATCTACCACATTATCTTTTCTACCTTCATTTATTATATATCACCCTCTTTTTTAAAAAAAGATTTTATTTATTTATTTGACAGAGAGAGGCAGTGAGAGAGGGAACAGAAGCAAGGGGAGTGGGAGAGGGAGAAGCAGGCTTCCCACTGAGCAAGGAGCCTGATGTGGGCCTTGATCCAGGACCACAACCAGAGCCAAAGGCAGAGAGAGGCTTAACGACTGAGCCACCCAGATGCTCCTATAGTACACTCTTTATGGACATATGCACTGTTTTTTCCCATCTGCCATTTCTGTTTGAGTTAGTTGATTGTACCTTTATTTCATAAAGAAGTTTTAAAAACACTGCTTTCAAATCTTTCTCTCCTCTCTGGATTCTGGAGTTTCATTGCTATACAAAAAGTCTTCTTTGACCCAAGGTATTATAAGTTTTCAGTAGTAGTTTCTTAAAGTACTTTTCTTAGTAGATTTTTATTTTTATGAATTGAAATATACACACTATTTACTCAGCATTTTATTTGGGTTTTCTACATTCTCTATTAATAAAAATTTATTGTATTTTTCTTTTTTCTGCTATCTTCATCAGGTTTTATCTTATGCTTTTGTTAGCTTTAGTAAGTGAATTTGAAATTGATTTTAATCATTGTCAACATTCAGAATATATATACAAAACATAGTAGCTAACATGATAGCTGCTTCTGTCTTGCTGTTTCCCTAAATTAGACATAGTATACTGATAATTTTTATTTTTAGTATTCATTTTATTATATACAAAATATATGTAAAACACAGGAACTAACATATGATAGCTGTTTCTCTTACTGTTTCCCTAAATTAGATATAGTATATTTGTGATTTTTATTTTTAATATTTATGTTTTTATACATAATTATATGTAATTATATTATAGTATGATATAATATAGATACATCTATATCTCTTCTGTCCCATTACCAAAAAATATCTTTAGTGGTTTATTTTGTATTAGCTTTTTGATTATAAGAAGTTTTTCAACTCTCTGCCTGTTTCTAAAAATGGACTTCCATTTATATTATGGTTAGATCAGTTTTTTAAATGTTGTATATGTTTGCTGGTGGTAAACCATGTGATGAATGTTGGTTTTTACAATAAAAATATAAATTAGAGAATGAAACTTATATCTGGGAGAGTGGACTTTCTGAGATTTAACCTCTTTATTAGGGAGAGTCATCAACTCACTCTCAGATACAATAGTAACCCCAGGCCCTCACACATGGGAGTCTGCTCCCTGTAAACACACAGTATGAGCTGGAAGAATAAGCGAGGAAAGATGCTTACCTGCGTTCTTTTCCCAGTTGATGATGTTGTGGTCAGTTTCCACTGTTAACAGAAAATTCCCAAATTCTCGTGGTTTAAAGAGAGAAGCTTTTGTCATGTAAAGATGAAATTTAGAGAAAGGCAGTACAAGACTGATATGACAAGCAAATATAAAAGCCAGAAGGAAAGTATTCACAAAGTACTTGTTACTCTATGTTTGTGGCAGAGGGAGGGTCATACCATAATTATAATCATGGGATTTGTATACTTTATTTACTCTGAAAGACATTAAAATGTTTTTGTTTGTTTGTTTGCTTCTGTTTTTGTTTTGGGGGGAGGGGCCTATACCTATTAAAGTGTCCTTAGGATTTTAATGAAGTATGAACACCTCTGTATTCATGAGACTTCTTCTTGGTGGTCCAGCAGTTGTTTCTAGTTGACATAACTTTTTTGGACTTTTAAAATGCCTTAAAAAAAAAAGATTTTATTATTTGACACAGAGAGAGAGATCACAAGTAGGCAGAGAGGCAGGCAGAGAGAGGGGGAAGCAGGCTCCCCGCTGAGTAGAGAGCCTGAAGTGGGGCTCTATCCCAAGACCCTGGGATCATGACCTGAGCGGAAGGCAGAGGCTTAACCCACTGAGGCACCCAGGTGCTCCTAAAATGCCTATTTTTATTACGCTTTTGTTTATTCAAAAGTTGTAAAAGTATATTTATGACAGCATAAAACATGCCAAACAGTGCAGCCCATGAGTGAGCAGCTCCATCAACGACCAGCGTGAACATGTCTGTGTAACTCCCAGTCGGGCCTGGAACATACGGTACTTCAGAAGCTGTGCTTGTTTCTTCTTCCTGTCGCTTACTGCATTCTTCCACCACCCCAAAGAAGACATTCACTGGACCTCTAACAGCATAAGAAAGTGTTCTTATATTTTATACACTTGGAATCTTTCACTATAGGTCCTTGTTTTGTCTGGCTGCTTTTACTCAACACGTTTGAAACTTTAGCTGTTTATTGGATATAGTTGTAGTTCATTCTCAAGGTATTCCATTGTGACTATTCTGTAATTGTCTTCCCGTTTCCTTGATGGGCATATCAAGACATGTTTACTATTGCTGATATCTGGGCACTGTCCTCAATTGCATGTATATTTTATAATTTTACTTTATTAATGATCTTATACCTTTCTTGTTTAATTTATTCCTATGCATATAAAAAAAGTTTGTTTTTATGAATTGAGGCACTTATTCCTACTTATTCTACCAAGTTACAGGTAGGGTAGATAGTGGGAGAGCTAATTAATTTATTTTTTATTTTTTAAATTTTTATTTATTTATATTGAATCCAGTTACCTTATTGGGCTCTTATTTTTTTAGTTGATTCATGTCATTATTTCAGTACACTGACTCTGAATAATTATCTCATAATTGGGATAATTTCCATCATACTTGTTATTTCATTTCTGCTTTTTATTATGTTAACCAGACTTCAGAATATAGTTAAATATGAAAATAATTTTTTTAATTTTTTTTTATATTTTATTTATTTATTCGACAGAGAGAGATTACAAGTAGACAGAGAGGCAGGCAGAGAGAGAGAGAGGGAAGCAGGCTCCCTGCTGAGCAGAGAGCCCGATACGGGACTCGATCCCAGGACCCTGAGATCATGACCTGAGCCGAAGGCAGCGGCTTAACCCACTGAGCCACCCAGGCGCCCCTGAAAATAATTTTAATGGTTATGTCTCTAGTGTTCTATTTTCAAGTATGATGTATAGTATTTTTTTATAGATTTCCCTTTACAATTTTAAAAACTTTCTCAAATTCATAGTTAAAAGAGTTTCTTCTGAAAGATTGTAATCTTTAACCCATAGAATGTAAAGATTTTAACATTGACCCTCCCTTTTTTAAACATTGTAAACACTGTTTCTATATATTCTTTTGTATACAATGTAGTTTATCAAAAATGGATGAGTGTTGGCTCTATGTTCATAGATAATTTGATCCCCAATTTCCTTTTTTATATTTGTCAATATTTTATATTCAGATTATGCTGGCCATGGTAATCATTAAGGAGGCTTTTCCCTTTTCTCAGACTTTGGAGTAGTGTAGATGAAGAAATTATTTGGTCCTTGAAGAATTAACCGTACAGCTCTAAAACAAAGTGGGCCTGATTCCATTATTGGGTACAGATCTTGAGCAACCTTTTCAGTTCTTCTGTAACTTTACTGGGTCTCTTCAAAGACTTGGTAGTTTTTGTACCTTTTAAAGCAATTCTGTTAATTCATTTTCCTAGATGATCATCTGTTTAATTAAAAACTTATAGTTTATTGGCATAAAGTTATATGTATCACTTTTTAAACAAATTGTAAAGCTCATTTTGTTGTTCTTGTTGTTGTATTTTTGTCACCTTTCTGATATGTGGTGGTGAGTTTTCTCCCATACGTTGGTTTTCTATCAGCTTTTTGGAAAGAATAATTTGGGGTCTTTTTTATCTAATTGCCACATTATTTTATTTTTCTACCTTTTTTTTCTTTCCTCTCCTCTTCTCCCTCCTCGCTTCTTGAAATGCACTTTTTCTCTATTGGTTAAATTGGAAGTTTCCTATGTCTTTAGGTTTTGATATCCTATGATCCCAATTTTAATATGATTTTGATTCTTTTGGCCCAAGAATAATTTAAGACAGTATTATTTTAATTCCTAAGAGTTTAGTTTGGGAGTTGTCTTTATTTTTAATTCCTGTATGTATTGCACTGTTTTCAAATCATATTGCTTATATGATGACAAGTCCCCTGGGATTTGAAGTAGGTTTTCTTCTGTCTTTTGGTACACTGCCAGTTTTTTTTGCTTGTTTGTTTAAATAGCCTATAAAAACACTTAATTTATATGCACACTCACACATACATACACACTCTCTGTGAAGTCAACAGATCTTATTTCAGAGATAAGAGCATTAAGACTTGGAGAAGTTTGTGATTTAATTTATATCACAATTAACAAATAGTATACCTCACTCTCTGATTCTTAGTCTGATTTTCCCTTAGACCTTTCTGTCTCCAGAATATATTGTATGTTTATATATTTGGTATCTTCTGTTGTATGTATATAGTTATAGCAAAATAAAGTCTGTTAAAATTACAGATTTAGAGTATGATTTTGTATTATGATTTGGAAAGGTAGAAAAAAGTCTAGGTACAATCATTTGGATCTTTGCAACTGAAGATTTCAAAAGAGAAAGAAACTAGTCTTATTGAATGGGTCATCTACAGATAGATGGGGAACAGACAAGAAAGGACATCATGTATTAGGAGAACTTAAGGAATAAGGGCACGAGTGCATCTGTGGGGAGACAATTCTGACCTAAGTGGAAGGAAGTCTTTGTTGAAGAGTCATAGGAAGTAAGACAGAATAGGTAACTTTGGACCTGAATAGTAGGACCAGGTTAAAGGTCTGGTGAAAGAGACTTTTAAAAATGAATTGCGAAGCAGTTCCATCACCTACCTGATGACTAGTATTATATTTCATTCTGTAAATGTTTGGTGGTTTCTTTGCACTATCTGTGGTAGTTAACTTAAATAATTACCTTCATAGGCAGCCAGAGTATGGAAAGGACAAACACAGTTCTGCAGCAAGATTCTGAGGAAGTTGTATGAATTAACTGACAACTCAGCAGTGTTAACTTTGCTTGTAATGATAGTGAATAACTTGGCTAGATATAGTGGCGTGGAACATCTGTTGAAATTTTGAAGGAATAGATATGATTGCAGTATATTTTAAACATCAGAGAGCTTTTTTAGAAGGACGTTCATAAATAAAAATAATTATAAAAAATAATTTGTGCTGGTGAAAACGTACTTTTTATGTGTTTGAAAAATCGCTTGTAGAAATTTAAACGTGCATTTTTACCTCTACTTGTTTAAATATAGATTTTAACTTTGGCGTTTACTTGTGCAAATTGGGAGAATCTTAAATAGAACAAAATTAAGGGATAAACATAATTTTAGAATAAAAGAGGGATATGTATTCCAGCTTGCTAATAGAGACCTCTTTGCTCTTTAGGAAAAATATACAATCTCTCTTTTGAATGTAGGTAAAAAAAAAAAATGTAACCATTTAGTGTTATAATTTCTTATCTCTAAACCTACAGTATTACTTTAAGAGGCTCAATACGAATTTATTTTATTTTGGTCATACTAATTTTGGCCAAAAGGATGATACCTTGAAATATTTAAATATTCAAAAGAATTTGGAATGGTTTATGACAGTCATTGCCTGAAGACTATAATAAGGAAGAACACTTACTGATTTTTTTTTTGTTTTATATTTATTCTCAAATTTAGTATAGTTTGGTTATTAAATGAATATGTGCGCCCTTTTTTTTTCAAATTGGGAAAATGGGAAGATTTTAGAGTTCTAAGCAAAGCTTATGTATGCTAATTAGGTATACATTGAAGTGAGCCTATGATCCTACATGTCAAAATATAGTTTTCATGGCTATTTTTAACAACAGCATGTATGACCAAAAAAGGAGAACTCTATTTATTTTAGCTATAAGGTAATAATTCTGTTTATAGTGCTAACTTATAGAAAGGACTTATTAGCCTTCTCTTTAATGAAATATAAAAGCATATAACTAGTATGTTTCATTTAGTGCTTGTCAGTTACATTTTCTCCCTTCTATAAAATATATCAAGGTATCTGTTTTGCCAGGAATTGCTTAGGAAAGGGATACTTCTTAAAAAAGTAAAAACAAAAAAATCTTTCTAATAGAATTGATTTTTTTGTAACTTATTTTGCTTGTGGCCCCAAAATTTTTATGGTTAATAGAGCTAGGATTTAGATAGAAGTCCAGTATAAATGATTATTATGAAAAGTATTTTTAATTATATAAGTTATTTGTATACAGCAGTATTTGATAGATAACCCTACATTTATCTCTTTATGAGCTAATATTTTCCAAATGGTTTGCTCACATGTAGAAACATGTATCAGTATTGTTTCCTGTTATAATTAGTTATAAATTCTGAGATGTCCTGTTTATAAAGAAAAAGGAAGTTCAAGCACAAGGTGATAATAATGATAATATTAATTAATTCTTACACATATAAAATTCAAATATTTTTGAAGCAACAAGGGATTCATTCTGTGATCCTTACAGTCTCAGGACTTACTTAGACTCTTTTAAAAGGTAATTATAGTGGTATTATTATGCATATAAGAGCCAGCTTTTCTTTCAGATATGGGTATTCTAGGAAGCTGTATTTCAACTCGAAAATTTGGAATATTCAAAATACACATGAAACTGATACTGGAAAGCATAGTATAAGAGGTTTCTCAGTCTTAGGATATTTCTGAGTAGACTGACCAGACTGATAAGTTTTACGAAAGTATTCACATAGTACGCTTAGGTCTGTTGTTTAGTTTACTGCTTCTCTACATGAAAACAAAAAACACTACAGTGAAGGGATAAGGAAGTACACATATGGTCAGTTTTAGAAAATCCTTTTAAACTATGGAATATGGGGCAGTATTTTTAGATGTACTACCTTGTTTGTTATACTTTAAAAGAAAAAAATGTATCTGAACACAAGAATAATTAAAGCTGTAATATCGAAGGATTTTAATTATTATAATTAACCAAAATTGACATTTTGTTACATTTTCTAGGCAATTAAGTTGGAGTATTCAAGATTGGTTAAGTTGGCCCAAGAAGATACCCCACCAGAAACAGATTATCGTTTACATCATGTAGTGGTCTATTTCATCCAGAACCAAGCACCAAAGAAAATCATTGAGAAAACATTGCTAGAACAATTTGGAGATAGGAATTTGAGTTTTGATGAAAGGTAATTTAAAAATGTGAAATAATGAACTCATGTGCTCAAATTATCTTTTTAAAATAGTTTTCTTTGCAGTTTTTTTAATGTTTCTTTTAACCTAGATGAAGACAGTAAATAGAGCACAAAATTTGACTTCACTTAATTTGTACAGTTGCTTTGTGATTTTCTTGGAGTTTATAGTCTGAGCAATTTAAAAGTTTGAGCATTTATTTATTTATTTATTGCTTTAGTGTGTGTAATTATTGACCAAGGTACTGAGCTAAGCAATATAAAGATGCACAGGAGAATATAATATAATTACTGCCCTTTGGGAACTCAGTATTTTAGAGAAATAAAGAATTTCTCAGTCTCTACTGTATATTTGAGTCAGATAGTTCTTTATTGTGGGGGTATCCTATAATGTATAGGATATTTGGCAGTGTTCCTGACCTCTACCTGCTAAATGCTGGTAGCACCTCCCACAAGCCGTGACAACCCAAAGTGTCTCCAGGTATTGCCAAATAATCTCTTTGAGGAGCAAAATTACCTTGTTTGGGAATCTCTAGAGAAAAGTATTTAATTGTAGATGCAAATAAAATAGTTTAATACCCTCTGATATCAAGAGAAGTCTTAAAATGGTTGAATTATACTTCATCCTTGAACAGTGTGGAGATTAGTGGAGATTGACTCTCTGTGCAATCAAAAATCTACACATAAAGTGTATAATTTTTGACTCCCCCAGAACCTAACCGCTAATAATCTCCTGTTGACTGGAAGCCTCTGAATATGTAAAGTCAATAAATACATATTTTGTATGTTATATATATTATATACTGTATTCTTATAATAAAGTAAGCTGAAGAAAAGGAAAATGTTACTAAAATTATAAGGAAAAACACAATACTGTAAAAAAAAATCTGTGTGTAAGTGTATCCTCAAAACCCATGTTGTTAAAGGATCTGCTATATTTTGGTTTATGCAAAAATGTTTTCCCATAGAAATTTGTATAAAATCCCTAGAAGTTTTTTATTTTTTAGTAATATTAGAAAATTAAAATATAATCTAGTTAAAATGAATTCCATTAAAGAAATTTAGGCCTTGGGTAAAGATCCAAGTATTGGATGTTATTTTTAGAATACAGAAACATTTATGTTATCTTGGAGTTCATTGTAGTCCATTTTAATCCTGAAATAAATGATTATCCCTTCATGATTATCTCAAAATTAAAAATACGTATAGCAGAGGAGAATATATGGAAATAAAGCATTCAGGATTAAATTCCTGCTTTACCATGTGTCTGCTGTGAAATTTCACATTAAGTGAGATAATACAAGTAAATGGCTTCAACAGTATTTGATAGGCAATACAGTGCTCAGTGACTGTTAGCTCTTACTATTTTATTAGTAGTAGTGGGAGCATCACTTATTTTACATATTACCCCACCACAAATCACTCAGAAATATGACTGATTATGACTCTTACTATTTGGGTTGTTGGTACACCATGTTCCAATGAATATGGAGAAAATATTGGTGGGGTAATCACATTGACTTTTCACTCTTTTTGCGGTTTTTGTCCTGGGGATGGAAATTGGTCAAATTGTTTAATAGTTTAATTTCTCTTATACTTGAAAGACAAAGTGAGATCCATGTGATAACTAAATATATTCTGCGGAGATTTCTTTAATAATGATTCTATGCATAAGAAAGTCTCTTTTACCTGAAATGATAGCCACATTTTGGATTCTTTTTTTGCTATTTATGAATACTGCCATTTGAAAGGGGAAAATGAGATTTAATGTTTCTTAGGCTTGCATAGATATACATCATAAAAAAAACATTTCATTTTTTCTTATGCAATATGTATTGATAGAATGTAATTCAAACACCATATATAAATATAACATCATAAATTTGAGTTAAAACTATTGATGCTGTCTTCTTTATGTGCTTTGTAACTATCCAACATTGATCTAAAAACCATTTTCAATTAAAGTTACTTGGGAGTTGCTTCCTCAAAAAAGTGTTGCTTAGTGACAATGGATTTTATTTTCATATGTGTTGGGTAGTTTAGTTTTATGTCACATATTTTTCAGTTTTTATGAATTTTGCTTTTGATTTAGGAATGCATTTCTTTTATTTGAAGGTGTCACAACATAATGAAAGTTGCTCAAGCCAAACTTGAAATGATAAAACCTGAAGAAGTGAATTTGGAAGAATATGAGGTAATGTGCCCTTTGAGAGGTTCAACTGTAGATTGAGGAATTCTGTAGTTCACTGATCTTCCTTTTGTTTCAGCACAGCTGAGCACAGGAGACAATAAGTTATAGAGAGGGTAAAGTAACCGGCCCAGAATTTTCACAGCTAGCAAATTATAGCATGGTTAACACAGCCTGCATCCTTTTTTAAAAAATTTCACAGAACCTGCATTCTCAAATGAAGCCATGCTGTACTTTTTCCTTTCTTGGCCTCATCAGACATTTTGGGGAGGAAGTTGCAAACTTGCCTTAATCGTTATATGCCAATACATCGGTCATTATTGGACACTGTTGTACATGTGAAAGAGAGAGCATGCATGAATGCTCATATCATGCTTATGGTAATTTTGTACACAAAATTCTCTTTGTGAACTTTGGCTTTAAAATTAGTATTTTTTTAAATTTATCAATTCAAATACCTAGTTTTCTTTCAGACTTTTAAATATAACTTTATATATTGTCTTTTTTTTACTTTTTAAAAAACTTTTTAATTTGTTTATTTGTTAGAGCAAGCAAGAGCTCTCAAGTAGGGGGAGAAGTAAGGGACTGGATCCCAACACCCTGGGATCATGACCCAAGCTGAAGGCAGACGCTTAGCCATCTAAGCCCAGGTGTCCCAACACATTGTCTTTTTAAATTTATGAATCTAGTAAATTTTAAGTTGATTTCATAGTGTTTTTGATTAATGTTTGGTCTTATTTATAAACTTAATTATTCTAGTTTCCCTTAAACAGTTATTGTAATTCACCATATTAACATATACAAAAAATACTCATTTTTGATGAAAATCCTTAGCTAACCTAGAATACAAGGTGCATCAACTTTAATCTCCTAAAGAGTGTCTCAAAAAACAGCAAAGCTAGGAAATATATAGAATTGTGGGCATTGTAATCAGGAAAGATGGGGATGTCTGCAACCACTTTATTCAGAATTGTTCTGGAAATTCCAAGTGGGTAGCAAGTCAACAAAAATGAGCAAAAAGTAAACATTGGATAAAAGAAGTAAAGTTATTGTTTGGAGATTTTGTACCTACGAAATACAAACAAAGTCTACAGATAAATTAATTAGAAATAACAAGAGAGCTTTGCAACATGTAAAACCTGCCAAACACCAGTTTTTGTTCCATTAACCAACCCAGCAGCAGATAATCAGAAAGTGAAATTTTAAAAAATGACATCATTTATAATAGCATCAAGAAGTGTGCAGTAACTAGAAATAAATCTAGCAAAAGATGGCATGACTTTAGGAGCTGTTAACAGAAGACCTGAATAAATGGTTATACATACTATGTTTGGATAAGTTGGTATTGTAAAGATGCCATTTTACCCCAGAGTAGTTGGTTCTGTGTAGTCGCTATCAAACTTTTAGCAAGTTGTCAGATGGAGGTTGATTTGCTGATTTCAGAAACTTTATGAGGTGGTGGAGGGGGGGTGCCTGGTTGGCTCAGTCAGTGGATGTGCAGCTCTTAACCTTGGGGTCATGAGTTTGAACCCCACACTGGGTATAAAAATTACTTAAGTAAAACTTTAAAAAATTTATGAAATGTAAACATCTGCGTCTAACTCAGACATTCTTGAAGAACAAGGTAGGAAAGCTTATTTTAGAAACCAGGAGGAGTTACCATTCTTTACCATTATGCTTTAAGGGTAGGTAATTTAGAACAATATAGCAGAATGAAAAATCTGAGAATATTTATGCACAAATAAATGTACACATGATATATGCCAGAGATGACAAGCAAGGGGGTTCCTCACTCTGTTTGTCCCCAAGATTCAAATCAAATATGGTCTTGATTTTTAATTACGATTTGACTCTGCAGTCTCTCCCCAGGGTTGCTTCATCCAATTGGATTCAACGTATTTTTGTTCTGAGCACTCCTCATATTCTAACTGTAGAACCATAAAATCTTACACATATTTACATGACACGTTTTTGAATCCTATGTGTCCTACATATCTCTGTCTCGTGCTGAGTCCTGGCTCACCAAACCTTGGCCCATAGACCAAATTTAGCCCACCACCAGTTTTTATAAAACAGTTTTATTGGAACACAGCTATTTGTTTTACATATTGGGTATGAGTGTTTTGTCACTACATCTCAGAGTTGAATAGTGACAAGAGACTGCATGGCCTGCAAAGCCTAAAACACTTCTTGGCTGGGGCTTCTCAGAAAAAGCTTACTCCAACTTCTCAGGCAAAGCTAATGACAATAGAGTGGCAGTTTGAATACTTTTCCAGAAAAGCTAACTTTAATTACTCATTTAAATCCTGTATTGAATTTAGTTTTGGTTTTCCTTGAAATAGTGTTTGTTTTTGTTTGTTTGTTTTTCTCTTAGTAAGTTAAAGGGAAGTCCTGATTTTGGTCAGTTCTGAATTGTTGAGTCCTATTACATGTGTAATGATTGGGTTTTTGGAGGGAGGGCAGTTGAAATGTGATCTGCTTCTATTCTTTTCGCCATATGTCAGATGAAGAAACTATTCAGCTACCATATTTAAAATAAAATTTAACATAAACTTGTTAAAATTAAAAGGTTAAATAAGTTTATTATAACATTTTTCTTTTAGTTCCCTAACATTTTTCATCATATAATAGTCTTCAGTATTCATTGTTAGAGTAGTAACTTCATTTACCTCTCACATCTAGTGTGATGTACATCTATAATAATAATAATATACCATTGTACAAAAGAATTTTTGAGAGATAGAAAACATGATAGATTATCTTGCATTTGTATTTCTGCTGTAGTGAATCATTATTCTTCATTAATTTCTATTATTATACTAATGAAGTAATCTTATGTATCAAAATTGAAAGTCTTGATTTAGGTCTAGTTTACCTTAATTTTGAATTCTTTGATACTGTTAATTTGAATAGTTGTGGGAACAGTGCATTACTTTAAGAACAGTTTTCAATGTGGCTTTAATATCCTACTCTGCATTCTTTTAAAAATTTTTTTCACCTACAGGAGTGGCATCAGGATTATAGGAAATTCAGGGAAACAACCATGTATCTCATAACTGGGCTAGAGAATTTTCAAAAAGAAAGGTAAGGCATAGTGGTCAGATACTATTTTTGTACTTAATTCTATTTGGATATAACCTTGTCTATAGATAATATTTTATTTACAATACATATTTTTTATAAACTTTTAATATTATGTTTTAAATTTATAGAGAAGTTGTATAGTTAGTACAGAGAGTTCCTCTATACCCTGTATATTTTCCATTTTCAGTTAAATCTGTAAGGTTGGCATTAGTCTTTCTATCAGCCCTTAAATACTATAGTTGAAATTTAGGATGCAGTAGGATTAGATTGAAGCCAAGAACTTTTCTGGGGACCAAAGAAGCTTGTGGCCCAACACTAGGAATTCTTGTATTCCCTACATTTGCCTTCAGTCTCCAGCTTTTTCATATTCTTCCTGAGTCTAATCTTGACTTCAGAGCAGAAATAGTGTTTTAATCTCCTTGTCCAAGCTTGCAGTTACTGTAAAAATATCACTGTAGAGAATTGATCACTGGTCTTCTGAGTATTGTGACTGCAAACACATTTTAGATAATTTTTCATTTAAATTACAAAAGGTTTTAAAAGAATTTCTACTTATTAAACTATATTATTATTTACTTTTAAATGTTATTACGAAAAGATGCATATTGACTTATCTACACATTATTTACTAGTTTGTGTTTACATGTTGTTCACATATTTCTTAATTCATTCTTTAATATGAATGTACTTGACCAGTGATTTTTTTTTAGAAGTGCTATATTTTAAATATTCTCTAACAGTGCATTCAAGTAAAAGGGTTGTTGAATTCCTTTTCTTGTTTTGTAGGGAGTATAGGAAACCTCTGCTGAGACGTTAATGCAGTTTTGATTTAAATGACAGCACAGGCTATTCTAGAGCTTTGCTGGCTATCCTCGTTGCCACCGGCAACATGTGACGGTTTAAACTTAATGAAGAACTTTAAAACTAAAAGTTCAGTTTCTCAGTCACAGCATCCACATTTTGAATGTTTGGCTCCAGTATTGGCCAGCATGGACATAGCACTCCCTGTAGAAAGTTCTGTCAGACCGTGCTGCTGTGTTTGTGGGACAGTGCACAGTGCCATCCCTTGTATGCTAACCAAATTTTTAGAAGTTACCCGGAATTGAAAAATAGTGTTAATACTTGGATACAAATTATTAAAGTCCTAGTCCTTGTGTAATTTATTTATTTTAATTTAAATTGCATTAACACACAGTGCAATATTGGCTTCTAGAATAGAATTCAGCAATTCATCGCTTATATACGACACCCAGTGCTCGTCACAAATACTGTGTAATTTATAAGAGAATTCACTTTGGTTACTGAAATGGAAAAGTATTTTGATTAATCAGTAGCTCCATTTTATGAGTTATTTTATTTTGGTCAGAGTTTTATTTCTTTAATAGAAGTATTCAAGTTCACTTAAGGATATCTAAGATTAATATTTCTGAGAAAAATAGTAGTGTGATCTTATAATTGAACAGAATATCTAAGATCAATAAGGTATTTCCATTTTATAGATAAAGAAACTGTGTTTACTTACACATGTCTCCATAGAGATGCAATAACTTTTTCAAGGTCACACAATTAACTAGGGAGAGAAAAATTGAAGTAGAGATCTCTATTCTTGTAAAATTTAATGAAGTCAGGTAAGTGCAAGAAGTATTTATTTTTCTCACTCAATAAGAATTAAAAAGGTGAATCTGTCACTTTCTTGCTCTCTGCATTAACTTCTGTATTAGCTTTTCTTAGTTAACATTTGTTAAAGGATTTTGAGATATAACTTGAAAGTGTGTTTTAATTTCATAATTTGCTTATTCTCAAATATATACTTATTCAGAAAGTAAATATTCTGGGATGACGAATGTTACTGAGTTGGAAAGTTCAACTGGAAAATTAGTAATGGTGACAAATAGTATTTATGGAATATCATAAAAAGAAATGTTAATTTTACATTTTAAATACGGCAGTTACCACTGCTAGCAGGTTAGAAAGTTTCTGTCTTTGTTAAAATATAAAAACATAGCAGTTGAAAGCCTTGAATGGAATACTGATTGACAGTCCATTGTCAAGTCTGAGTAGTGAAATGAAATCATGTTTTTAGGAGCCATAATTTTATAATAGTATAAATGAGGATAAAAAGAATCTATGGGCTACGTGGTCTTGTTTTTCCTTTAAAAAAGGTGGATGGGGGCGCCTGGGTGGCTCAGTGGGTTAAGCCGCTGCCTTTGGCTTAGGTCATGATCTCAGGGTCCTGGGATAGAGTCCCGCATCGGGCTCTCTGCTCGGCGGGGAGCCTGCTTCCCTATCTCTCTCTCTCTCTGGCTGCCTCTCCATTTACTTGTGATTTCTCTCTGTCAAATTAATAAATAAAATCTTTAAAAAAAAAAAAAGAATATGCATTTCTCAAACTTTAAAAAAAAAAAAAAAAGGTGGGTGTTGTACCTGGACTGCTGAGTCTTACTCTGACTTGTTTGAAAATATATTTGTAGGCACTTCAGAGGTTGTTGATAAAATATGGGAATTGTGTACCTCAGTGAAAAATTGGAACAAGGTCATCGTTTTAGAGCTGTTCTTAGGTGACTCCGGGCTTGAAGGCCAAATACAAATGTCTCCCTGAATGACGTTAATGACATTTGGAATAGGATCTTAATGGCTATAAAAGAAAGGTAGATGTGCCTGCAGACCTCCTTAATTTAGTGGTGCAAAACATCCAATATTACTATCACTCCCTTCTTTTTTTTCCTTTCATAAGTAAAATAAAAAGTCTTTAGCTGAGATTATGTTTATAGTATTTCAAAATAAAATGCCATGTTTGTAAGTTTTCTCAAAAACGAATTCCTGGGAGAAGACTTTTCAAAATAAACTATATGAAATAACTTATTTTTTATGAAATAGTTTCAGGTATGTAACTTGAGTTGTCATTAATTTCATTTCTGCATTTAACATTTGAAGTACAGAATTTATATTTGAGCACATGAGTAAAACTTAGTGTAACCTAGAGTTTTAAAAGTATTTCTTTATACTATTTCACCTTTTAGGATGTTATATTTTTCTGAATTAATCCATAAGAAGGTATGTTATGATTAGAAAAACTCACACAAAGGAGATAGCTTATGTTCATATTTCAGATATACATATATATAGCTGTATTTATTTCTTACAGCATATTAAGAGAGGATAATTATTTTAGAGGCAGATACAATCCTCAAACATTTTTACCCTCCTCTTTTTTAAAATTTAGTTTGAACTTCATAACTTCTAGGCTTACATTAATGTAACATACTAATATTACTTATATTGAATATAAAAGACCTGTCAGCTTTTATGTTAGTATGTTTTTTTATTGTTTGTGTTCCACTAGAGTTTTCAGATTTAGAAGTATTCTTTTCCCTTTCTACTTCCACTGGGTCTCCTTTGGATATTTTCCCCTCTACCAATTACATTTTTTTATCGTGATAACTGTGCCCAGACCTGACTAGAAAAAACCTGACTAGTCACTGAATGCAACAAATGATGTTTGTGATAAGAAACATAAAAACAACAAACAACAAAAAACCTCGAGTAACCTGATCCTTCCTTCTAACAAAAATGACATTATGTTGTTAAAAAGTTAGATTCTAGGCTTTCATTCAGTCTTAATTTTGACTGTAAATGGAAGATTTGAGGTAAACAGTTTCCATAGAAGACTGGAACTATCTAAATTCAACAATTATGGGCTTTCCCTTCCCAGTGTTTTCTTAATTCCTAGTTCCAGTTTTTGTTTTTGTCTTTGTTTTTGTTTTTAGTTTATGACACAACTGTATAATTGGTTTCATATGTGGCTGTTGCTAAAAGGGTGCTCTCAGGCTTACAGGGCATCAGATGATATTTTTATTGTAATGTTCTGTATAATCAAAACAAATGTATACTTAAAATATTTTACAACTGTAGCTGACTTTTTTTTACAAAGATGAAATATTAATGCTATGTGTTTCTCTTAATTTTTAAGTTATATAGATTCCCTGCTGTTCCTTATCTGTGCTTATCAGAATAACAAGGAACTCTTGTCCAAAGGCCCAAACAGAGGACATGATGAAGAATTGATATCACATTATAGAAGAGAATGTTTACTAGTAAGTTGAATATACATAGGTCGTGTTTGCTTGCTCATTTTATCTTACATTGAACACATTTTCCGGACTCATGTGTAAGTGATTGACTATAAATTCTGATGGGGAAAGCATCATGATGAGGTCTATAATCTGGGTATAATCCTTTAAGATTATGAGATTAGGAGAATGCATCCAATTCCTTATTGTCCCTTCTTTATTGATCCTAAATATTGCAGTTGATAAACCAGAAATGTTCTTAAAGTGGGATCAGAATAATTACATTTTTATATTTAAATTTCTTCATTCCGTTTTTTGGGGAGAGAAGAGGTGCTTCACAGAGCCTGAGGAATCATTATTATTCCAGAAAAATAGTGGATTTTTTTTAGTTTTTCTAAATCGTATGTTTGGTATATATAATGTCAAAAGATCATTGTAATAACAGTATCCTTTTTTTTACCTAGTCATTGGTAGTTTTTTTTTCTCAAATATTTTTATTATCAATGTGTAGAAATACTGCTATTGTTTTATAAACTTTAAAAAAAGTTTTTAACAGGTGTGTTTTTTGTTTGTTTTGTTTTGTTGTTTTTTTGTACTAGATTACTTTCTAGATGTCTGGAGTACATCTAGTTAGCTAATAGGTATAAAATCAAAAATTCCATCTTTATACATTTTTTCTGATTGAATTTCATTAACTATTAACATCACTCTATTATATATTTTGAGCACCTAAGTTATGATTTTTTTCCTATACAGAATACACAGACATGCACAAAAGTATTCAAGAATGTATGATTTTTGAACAGATATAAGTTACATGTTTTAAGTGTACTTTAAACGTCTTTAAGTAGGTGTGCTGAAATGTTTTCTTTATTGTAAACTACTAATTGTAGTCTGCAGTATGTTTTTAAAATTTTTGAATGAGAATATTAGGACGTTGTGATCTTCACTGTTATTCTCTCAGGTGCTTTTATTGCATTTGAGTTTTTTAAAACTTGAAATGTTAGTGGTTTGTATCCCTGGAGGATAGTTCTTTAATTGGCCAGTTTCTAAAGGTTTTTGTTTTTGTTATTATTATATGCACAGCTTTTTCTAGGAGACTTCTTTCTAGAGTAGATTGAGATTGTTTTTCCCTATTGCTGTTTGTTCTAATATTTTCTGTAAACATACTTACTATGTTGTTTTTGGTGTTAACACAAGTATTTTTATTTAATTAAAGAAAAGAAACAAAACTCTTTCTTTTCCTCATTGCATTAAGAAATTAAATGAGCAAGCAGCGGAACTATTTGAATCTGGAGAGGATCGAGAAGTAAACAATGGTCTGATTATCATGAATGAGTTTATTGTCCCATTTTTGCCCTTGTTATTGGTGGATGAAATGGAAGAGAAAGATATACTTGCTGTGGAAGACATGAGAAATCGTTGGTGTTCCTATCTTGGACAAGAAATGGAGTGTAAGTTTAACCACTACTATTGGTGGACACCTCAGTTGTTGGATTAAGCACAGTTAGAATTAGATGTTATTTATTTTTATATTCTGTAATATTTTTACATTAACATCATTACTTTTTTTTTCTTATTTACAAACCAAGTTGTATACATTGCCTTGCCATTTATATTTTACCTCTCTCCACCAAATGGTAATTATTTTGCTTATTTTGAAATGAAACATCAGTTGACCACTCTAAATTAATAAATTACGTTAAAGATGATAATTTCTTTCCCTCTCTATCTTTATCTACATCTAATTGTTTGTATTTACAGCAAATCTCCAAGAGAAGCTGACAGATTTTCTACCAAAACTGCTTGATTGTTCTACTGAGATTAAAGGTTTCCATGAGCCACCGAAGTTACCTTCATATTCCACACATGAACTCTGTGAGCGGTTTGCCCGAATCATGTTGTCCCTCAGTCGAACTCCTGCTGATGGAAGATAAACTGCACACACTTTCCCTAAACACACTGTATAAACTTTTTTTAGTTCTTAACCCTTGCCTTCCTGTCACAGGGTTTGCTTGTTGCTGCTATAGTTTTTAACTTTTTTATTTTAATAACTGCAAAAGACAAAATGACTATACAGACTTTAGCCAGACTGCAAACAATAAAGCTGAGAATCGCATGGCGCTCAGACTTTGTTTTAAACCAGAACTGATGTATAATTATAAATCTGATTGATTTCATTATGGCAAAACCATGCTTTTGCCACCTTTCTGTTACAGTATTACTTTGCTTTTATCTTTTCTTTATCTACAGCTTTCCATTCAGTCTGGATCCTTCCACGACTACAGCCATTTAAGTGTTCAGCACTGTGTACGATACATAATACTTGGTAGCTTGTAAATGAAATTAAAGAATAAAGTTTTATTTATGGCTACCTATGTGTTTGTAAGCAGGTATATTGTATATTAGTGGATCATTTTAGTTATATATAAGTGAATTTTGTCTGGGGATTGTGTAAGATTGGATAAATAGATGAATAGATTAATACAAACTTTTAATTTTTCTCTGTTAGCACGTTGGAAATTTACTAAGTATTTGACACAAATATATCTATATTTTTGACTAAGTTGTTAAATTCAGTATGGCACCTAAACCTGTTTTGAATTCAAATCAGGTTTTCACTGAAGTGAACGGCTGATATTTAAGTCAACCACACTGAAACTTTTAACTTTTTCTTAGATTAACCTTTTATTTTTTTATGTATTTACAAATAATATAGCAAGGTAATTATTTCAAGAGATACCAGAAAAAAGTTCTTGAATAAGGGCTATTTAATAGTGAAACTTATAAAAAATCTGTTTATGTGTATACACACAAACACACACACACACATATTCTTCATAATGGAGGATAATGTTTTGCATTATATAATCATTCTATTTTTGTAAATTGTATACCACTTTAATTGAAAATGTTCTCTACTAATCAATGCTGTGAAATGAAGTTGATATTGTTGAATTAGAAATTATGAATATCTTTACCTGCTTTTATTTTCCTCCTTTTCAAAAAGAAAAAGCTATAGAACATTTTGTAGATGGAACTGCTGTTTAAGATTAATGAAGTCATATTGTGAATGAAAATCAATGCTTTAAAGGTAATCATGTTACCAATAACCTATTTTTGAATTTATAAAAATTTCTTTATAAATGATACTTTGTTAGCATAGTAAAATATATCATTATACTATGTGTATGTTTGTTATAGCGTCGTCAAAACTAGAACTCTCTGTAAGTGCCTCTCATAGAATTCCTGGACAGAGGAGGAAGAAAATATTAAGCCATTATGTAATATTCCTTATCAAGGTACTAGTGTACTACTGAGGTATTAATGACAAGGAATTAGTACTGTTTGTGTTGTAAGGTTAGATTTTGCACATTGTTCCTATCAAAATGTGTTTTGGTTTAGATTTTAAATTTTCTTCTGAGCAGTAGTAGTATTCTACATTGGTTTTCAGGTTCTGTCCAAGGTTTTTAAAACTTGTTTTTAAAAACAAGGTTTTTTAAATGTATCATCAAAGCATTTGTAAAGTATCATCAGTATTTTACGATCTCTGAGAATAGTAAGGTTGGTTGTGGTTCTGTGTATAATTGACCACTGAGACACAAAGTGCTCAGGCACCATATGGAAATTACTCCCTTCTCAAGGCACATCCAGGAAATCGTATGTGGCCCATGCTGAAGGTAAGTATTATTATTGTATTGACTTTCTACTTAAAAGCCAGTTTATTCATTCCTACTAATGAACCCGAAGTACTTATTTCAAAAAAATGACCCTTTTTGAAGACCTGGGGAAACAAATTGTTTTTCTATCAGTAACTTTCAATGTGGTCTAAATTAGAACCAGGACACTGGATAAAACGGTCAGTAGCATGGTATGCACCTTCAATTGATGCTGTTTAACTTCCATTTACTTTTGATCCCTTGTTTGTTGGAAGCTTCTCAGTATTTCCCTCAGTTGCAATTTGAAGGAAGTAACTAAAAATTTGTTTTCTTAGTTTTAGATTTACCGAGTCTAAGGTGGATTTTCCCCTCCTATACCTAATTCTCCAGAGTTCAGTGTCTTTGTTTATGTTTCAGAGTTGTTGACTTGTACCTCTGCATCCTCTGCCATCCCCAAAAGGTACAGTCACTCAGATGCTTGCCAGTAGTGAGTAGGGTTAGCCTTGTGTAATCATCTTTTTTTAATTTATCGTACCTCATTAAGCAGATTAAATATCACTTGTATCCATGATAATTTCATCCAAATTACATATATTACTCTAGAGCTTCTGTAACAGTACTGCAAACCAGGTGGGTGGCTTATAGGTCAAATTTATTTTCCCACAATGCTGGAGGCTAGAAGTGTAATGTGTGGGCAAGTGTTGTTTCTCCCAAGGCCTCTCTCCTTTGGCTTATAGCAGCCTTCTCGCTGTGGCCTCACATGAACCCAGTCATACTGGGTGAGGACCCCAACACTTAAAACCTCATTCAGTCTTTTTAACCCATTAAGCCACCCAGGGGCCCCTTTCTTTTTCTTTTCTTTTCTTTTTTTTTTTTTTTTTTAAGATTTTATTCATTCAGTCTTTTTAAAAAGCCCTTTCTCCAAATATGGTTACATTGCGGGGAGCGGCTTCAACATAAGATTTTAGGGGTGGGTGACACAGTTCAGTCCATAGTGTGTGACAGCCTAGTTTATGTACCTCCTTTCCAGACAGAACAGTGTGGTAGCTTCTTCCCTTCGGACTCACGATTAGGATGCAAGTATCTATCGTTCGGCTCTTCTGTCAGCTCTGTTGTCTTCTTTTACTTTTACTGTATACTAAAAACTATTTTAAAGTTATAGAAAACCAAAATAGGAATTGCTTACAATGCATTCATCTAACCAGTATCAGTTCAGTGTGTTTTCACTGAACAGTTCTTCACCGAGTAAATGAAATAGTCTGTGTTGATCTGCCCTTGATTATGTGGGTTCTCTCTTTTATTCCTTCCATCGGTTCCACTTTGTACCGTGGATCTGTTTCTGTTTTGCTAGTGTTTTTATTTTTGCCTACTCCACTTCCCCTTTCCATCTCCCTTTCCCCCTGAGCCCAGAGGTAACTGTTGTTAACCATTGTGGCCACATATTTTTCCATGTTTGCGTAACGTTATGCAGTGTATACACAAAAGTATTGGGTTTGGGTGGGGGGGCAGAGAAGGAAGGGATCGTCCCATTTTATGCATCCTTTCTTCTGTATGTTCTGGCCTTCGGTTCCTTCTTTTTCTAATGAGCTTTGATAGAAGGGACAGTAATCAAATAATAAAAACAATGACACTAGAAATAAAAGTAAAGGAGTTAGGACTTGAAGGGACTCCATACACAGTTGAATACACACATGCATACACACTGGAATTTCAAGTATCCACATTCACCTTATGCACAGGTTTTCTCAATGGCTATTTCAAACCACTGCCACCCTCCACCTACTATCCAGTGCCAGCTCCAGTAAAAAAGGATGATTTTTCCTTTTCCTGGCCAAGAAAAGGGGACCGTAGGGTATGATACCCTTCACCTTTAACCTCCATACCTGTACATTTACAGTTAGTTAACCAAGATATAATAAAGGATGGATATTATTGATAACCCACTGTTATGAGGGAATTATAAAATCAAATGTAGTATAAATGAACTTATATATTAAAAGTTACAAGCACATCCATGATTTGGCGGACATACTCTGCTCTTCTGTAGAATTCAGAAAGCTTACTTTTTGCCTTATACCAGCCCATCAGTTTGTCCTTTAGCAAATGGTTCTCGCTTTTTCAGTAATCTAGAATGAGGCAAGTATTCTTAACCCTGGTTGTGCATCAAAGGCACGTGAGGAGTGTTCTTTAAAAAAAAGGTGACTAGGTCCTACATGTGGATTCTTAAAAGACTTTTAAAGTGAGAACTAGTTTGAAATGTTTGGTAGGTGTTTCTCCAGCTTTAATTTTTCTAAGAATCAACTCTGCCCCTTACCCTGAGAGACTAATTGAGCCTGGCTAACGAGCACGGAAAATTTTGGTTTTTGCATTCTTGTATGTCGCATGAAAAGGCAATGGATTTACATTTGCTGATGGCCCTCTTAGCCATAGAGTGCGCTCATTTTAGCATGTGGCTGTGCTCAAATGTTTTTCAGTTCCAACTTACTGAACTTGCCCCTCTTTCCTGAGTGGTTAGGAGTGTAGGCTCTAGAACCGGACTGCCTAGTCTGGATCCTGGGTCAGCTGTTTACTTGCCCAGCTATTCCTCTTGGACTTTTCTGTGCCTTTTTGTATTTCTTCATGTATAAAATGGGATTATAGTGTAACCTACCTTATAGGACTTTTTTAAAAGTGTAAATGGGTTTCTGTAAATAAAATTTGGGGGAAATGCCTGCCACATAGTAAGTGTTCAATGATTGTCATCCTCTGAATAATTTGTCACTGTTATTCACTCCTGGTTTTCAGAATCTGCCTTCCTGAGACAGGCTTCTTCGGGTCAGCCTCCCTGCTGCCTGCATCTCCTGTCATCATTTCTCCTACTCCGTAAACAAGAGTGTTGTCAAGGTTTTGTCCTTGACTCCCTTCCAACTCCCCTTTTCTGGACGGTTGTGTCTACTAATCTGTCCTCTTGAAATCTGCCTGCTGGTGATTCACAGGTCTGGGTCTCTAATTTCTAACCAAACCAACTCATGTGGTTTAGACCCATATATGTTTCCAGTGGCCTGGTCAACATACAGACTTGGATAATTCACAGGCACTTCAAACTGAGCATGTATACCGAGTTCATCGCTTCTTTCCAGACCTAATTCCCTTAGATTCCCTTGGTGAATGATATAATAATCCAGACATGGGGAATTATTCTCAATTCTACTTTTATTTCCCATTCATTACCAAGTGTCAACAGGTCAGAATCGTTACTACCTTACTCATGCATTTCTTCACTAGCACTGTTAATGAGATCTCTCATCTCTTAATTTGGACAGTTAGATTTGTTCCTGAATGGCCCTCTGTCAAGTTCTTTGTTTTAGCTGAAACACAGTTGATACACTGGGCTCTTTGTCACACTGATCTTGCCCCTACAGTCCATCTTCTATGCTGTTGGCAGAATAATCTTTCAAACAGGTTTTTACATGTTTGTCTTCCATTGCTGGACAGAGCTCCTTGAGAGAGAGAGAGTATCCTGGCTTTGTAACCTCAGCATCTGTTAAATTATCTGGCGACTTAATAGAGCACTCTAGTCTTACAGGTTCTCTGGCCCTCTAGCCAGCCATCTTTGACCTCTCTTGTTCGATGGGATAACCACTAGCCACATGTGGCTATTTAAATTTAAACCAAATAAAGTTAAAATTACTTAGTCATACTAGTCACATTCCAAATGTGCAAAAGATACATGAGATTGCTGGCAACACATTGGATAACATGTTTTAGAACATTTCCATTACCACATTAAGTTCTGTTGGAGCTGCTGAAGACCCTTGCCGATATGGACATTTTCCTTTATTGACAACATGAGAACATTCAGGCACCTTTCAAGTGTTAACCTGAGCAAACCAGTCTTTAGTGTTAATGTCTTTATCTTGATCCCGCCATTAACCACTTTACTGCATCTATTCTTAGCCAGCACCTCTCGCAGCATGTGTCTGTCAGGAGAGGCCACACTAGGTATTTCAACAAAGGAGATGCAGTAGAGACCTAGAGGACAGTCTGAGATCTAACTGCAGGGGGTAGCCACTGTTCCTACGGGTGAGGAAACAAAAGGGGGGAAAAGTTTGGGGTTGCCAGAACCTAGGAGGTCCTGTGGAGGAGTCCGCATGGACTTGATGTGCAAACCTTTGAGATGGTTCACCACCTACCTGCTCTTGCTACTTCTGAGGGATGCAGTGAAGATAGTTCTAGACCTTCTGAAAATAGTTGAAGACTGGAATCAACTGGCATTATTAGGTCAACATTGATAGGACTGCAAGCAAACACAAGTAAACCTTGTTTTCCTCTTCCCAGCTTCCACCTTCTCTCTAGTACTTGCTGGCAGAATCTAAATGGAATACAGCAGTCAAGGGGGTCAGGAAAATGCAGTTTGTGGAGTCCCAGCCCCAAAACCACAGAGAAGGATAGAAGGGTGAAATTGGAGCTGAGACACAATAGGTAAACACATTAGTTTCCTTTTAAAAATTCCTTTTTACTCAAAGATGTTAATCCCTAAAATGCTAACTATTCAGGAATGTATTTGTAGACGATCTCTGGGACCTCAAGAGTAAATGCATTAGTTCTAATTGAAATCATCCTGCTCTTTCCTATCAAAACCTTCTAATCTACTTGTGCTTTATTTTGAAAATCAATAGCAGAAGGAATTCACTCCCAACCATTCATTCACCTATTTTTTCTGTTTTTTTTTTCCTTCTCCTCCTCCTCCTCCTTCTACTTCTGCTGCTGTTGCTTCTTCTTCTTCTTCTTTTTTTTTTTTTTTGCATGCGCGCCACATACCAAACAATCTACCAGGTGTACATAAGACAAACTTACTAAGACAAAAGAAATAATCCTCCTACCCAAAATTAGATGCTGTTCACATTTTGATGTTAATCCTTCTGTACACCTTCTATGTATGTGCACATGTACACACATACACACACTATAACTCGATGGTTTTCATTCAAAAACTTAAAAAATACAATAAATGTGGACATATTTTCAAGGAAGTGCTGGAAAGTACTGCTCTACAGAATTTGATTATAAGGAAAATGAACTCCATCTTATCCAATGACATGCAATGTAGGCTGCTACTTTTGTCTGTGTGTATGCTAATATTGTTTTCACGCCTCTGGTCTTTCCACAAATTTCTAGTATAATTTCTGAATTATCCCTGCTCAAAATTTAGAGCAAATTCTCAAACGGACCTTCACCAAAACTATCTGATTATACTGCCACCACTAGAGCACAAGAGTCTGTTTCCACCTGTTTGACATAGTGTGTTACCAGTTTTTAATAGTTTTCAATAACAAACAAAAGTTTATTGTACTTTTTTTTCATTTTAGTGGGAGTGAACATAATATGTTAATAGATGTTTGTATATATTGTGTGTAGTTAACTGCTTATACTTTGCACTTTTATGGGGGTCATTCCTGTCTTAATTTATAGTTGCTTATCTTAGGAATCATTAATTCTTTATTATGCACATTGCAGAAATTTTCCTTCTGGCATTTATTTTAAGTTTATTTATAATACTATTGTTTTATGACTTTTTATTTTTATGTAATCAAATCTGTTGACCTGCTTTATAGTTTCTGCCTTTGATATTCTGTCTACAAAGAATTTTCCCTGTCCAAGAAATACTCATCCATGTTTTCTTCTGATATTTTTATAATTTCATTTATGTCAGTTCCTAATGCAGTTGGAAATCACATTAATTTAAGGAGTGAGGTAAAGATTCATAAATTTCTGCCAAGATTACCTAGTTGTCTGATACCATTTATAAAACAATTCCTCTTTTATCTTACTGATCTAAAATGTAATCTCCACTAGATAATAAATTTTTATATTGATATTTATAAACACTCTACTCAGTTCCATTTATGTTTTGTCTATTCAGCTGTCATTACTAATGTAATCACTGTTTTAACATTGATTTAAAACATTTGTTTTATAACTAATAAACATTTTCCTATCTAATAGATCAACTGTTACTGCCCGGCACATACACTCTTAATACTAAGTTTTTTCCAGAGTTTTTTATACTCTTACAGATAAACTTTAGAATTACTTAATCTTTCTTCAAATAAAAATCTTATTGGCATTTTGATTATAATTACTTTGGCCTACCTAGATTGTCATATAGAGAAACCATAGTTCCTTCACAATATTGAATCTCACTATCCAAAAAGAATACTGTCTGTCCTTTTATTAGGTTCATAGGTTCTTGGAGTTCTAAAATTACAGTTCATTTGGCTTTAATTCTAGGTATCTAAAAGTGTTTTAATGTTTTTATGGTGCCTATGAGTGAGCTGCTTTTTCTAACTTAAAAAAGTTTTCTAATTAAATACTATTGGAATGGGATTGCAGCTCTCAATCCTTTTGGTATCAGGACCCCTTCACACTTGAAACTGAAGACCTAAAAGAGCTGTTGTTTGGGCAAGTTATATCTATTGATACCTACCATATTAGAAATTTAAGTAATAAAAATTGATAATATCAATTTTACAATGATAAAATGTCAACTTAAAATTAGAGTTAACAAAAATAATTTTCTAAAACTACCCTAAGAACCAGCAATTGCACTGCTGGGTATTTATCCAAAGGATACAAACATAGTGATTTGAAAGGATACCTGCACCCTAATGTTCATAGCAGCAATGTCCACAATAGCAAAATACAGAAAAGCCCACATGTTCCATCAACAGATGAATGAATAAAGAAGATGTGGTGTGTATGTATATGTGTAAAATATTACTCAGCCATTAAAAAAATGAAATCTTAACTGCAACGACATGGATGGAAGTAGAGGGTATTATGCTAAGTGAAATAATTCAGGGAAAGACAATTACATTATTTTCTCTAATGTGGAATTTAAGAAAAACAGGTGAACAGAGGAGAGAATGAAAAAAATAAGATGAAATCAGAGATAAACCATAAGAGACTCTTAACTGTAAGAAACAAACTGAGGGTTGTTGGAGGGGAGGGGAGTGGGGGTATTGGGTAACTGGGTGCTGGGCATTAAGGAGGGCATGTGATGTAACGAGCACTGGGTGTTACATGCAGCTGACGGATCACTAAACTCTACCTCTGAAACTAATACCATATGTTACTTGATTTTAAATATAATTTTAAAAAATACATTTTAAGTGAAAAATAGGTTTTTGCCTCGTCCTCCTTTTGGAGGCTGGTGTGCTTAAATCGTAAGCCTGAATCTTGAAATAAAATACTAATTATAACAGCTTCTGCCCCTTATAATTACAGAAATCATGATAATGCTCACACTTCCATACAACACATAGAATTAAAATTTGGAGGAAGGTAGGGGAAAATAAAATAAGATATAATCTGAGTGGGAGACAAACCTAGGAGACTCTTAACCATAGGAAACAAAGTGAGGGTTGCTGGAGGAGAGGGAGTGGGAGGGAACAGGGTGATGGGCATTAAGGAGAGCCTGTGATCTAATGAGCACTGGGTGTTATATGCAAATGATGAATCACTGAACTCTACCTCTGGAACTAATAATACACTGTATGTTAATTGAATTGAAATTTAAAAATTTTATTGTGTCAGATTTAAAAAGACTTGGACTAGAGAACACTGAAATTGATTTTTAAAATAAGTAGGAATCATTTTTCCAAAAAGTCATTTCATTTCTTTGAAAAATAAAAATTGTCCAAGTTCACAGTTTGGAACTTTAGTATGCCTCCAGTAGTCCTGGAAATCTCACAATAAGACAACTGCTCTTTGCTTCGGTTGCATTCCCTTTACCTCATATTTTGAAAATGTAGGTAAAAGAAATTTGCCTACTGCCCTCAATTACTGCAACCCTGTACTATCCATTGTTCAATCACTGAAAAGAGTTGCTTCATTTATTTCTACCCAGTTATGGTTATTGGTGATAGGAAAGTTATTCTATCAGCTGTTCCATGATGTCTAAATCACAGAATTATATAAATCTTTGAGAAGATAGCATAGAGAGGAATATAGAGGAATATATTTAAGATCTTGGAATAACAATGGGATTCTTAACATTTAATTCTTTAACATGTTAATTTAAATTAATGTTAATTTAGCATTTAATTCTTTAACATGTTAAAGAATTAAACACGAAGGAAATTTTTGATAAAGTTCATCACATTAAATTAAGGATTCTATCCATCAGAAGATTCCCTAAAGAGAATAAAAAGACAAGGAATTGTAGTGGGGGAAGATATTTGCAATGTAGAAGATGACAATGCAGTAATAAGATGATGTAAAGAATGGACTTATGGCTTGGGTAAGATAAATATGACATACTTTCTGAAATGTTCCCAGATGTTTATCATTAAAAAATCAACTAAGATCACTAAGAAAAACCAATAGACATCATTTTTCAACAAAACTAATTGACAAGGTATAAAGTACAAAATGTAAATAGATGGAATCAAACTATGGGGAATCACAGTATTTTGGCAAGACTTGGCAGGTTTTGCAGATGTGAGGAGTTAGCAGAGTAAGGAAAAGGGGAAATTATGTGTCCTAAGACCTCCAGAAAACAAATTACCAATAAATATCCATAAAGTAAGAAGAACCCAATCTGCAGTCCTCTCCAAAAAGGTCAGAGAACCATTGGCAAAACAGAAGCCTCCACTGGTTTCAATATATGGGTGAGTACAAAAAGACACGAGCACTAAGGTGTTGCAAGAAATCAGAGGGGGCTGAAGAAGTCTAACCCTCAAGAAAATTAAAACAAAACAAGCAAACAAAAATGGACAAAAACAAAACTATTTCAGAAGGACAGAAATCATCCTAGGGGAAAATCTGCTGGGAATAGAATCCAGTTAAGATGAAACTAACCCCATGGGATGCCTGGGTGGCTCAGTTGGTTGGACGACTGCCTTCGGCTCAGGTCATGATCCCGGAATCGCAGGATCAAATCCCACATCAGGCTCCCATCTCCATGGGGAGTCTGCTTCTCCCTCTGACCTTCTCCTCGCTCATGCTCTCTCTCACTGTCTCTCTCAAATAAATAAATAAAATCTTAAAAAAAAAAAAGATGAAACTAACCCCAAACTATTAATCATCTAACTTGCTTATATCCCTACTCTTCCTCATGTACCATAATGGCTTTCCTGCACTCCTAGGAATTAGTGAAGATATAGTGTCTATTATACCTGAGATGCTCAATTACATCCCTTTCCCCCAGTGCATAGTCACCTTGGTAAATGGACACTGGTCCCTTTAGGGGAAGGTTATGACTTAGAGTATCTATACTTCTGCCACACTATTGGGAACTTTCTTAAGGGGACTAAGTCTCCCCTTCTTTTCAGGTCACTCTGGGGCTACAAACTCACATTTTTGAAATTGGCTGAGTGCCCAGGACTCTTCATTTTAGTCATTCAAGTTGAACTTCCATTCAACAGATGTACAGTCTTTTCCTCTTTAATTGCTCAATGATTCAGTCCTGGGACACCATAACAATTAGGTATTGCCAAAGATCACATCTTCCAGTTACTTTGACTTTGGCTGTGGTGCCATTGAAGTAATCATGCCCACCTTGTCTCTGCTACTTCAGTGATGCTACATGACCCTTACTTCTCTGTGATCCTATTATTCCCATTGAATTCTGGGAACCTATTTCAGGGTCAACATTTCCCATTGTCATTTCTTTTTTCTTTTTCTTTTTTCTTTTTTTTTTTTTTTTTTGCCTTATAAACAGCGGAAATTTATTGCTCACATTCCAGAGGCTGGACATCTAGTAGCCTGGTGCTGGCATGGTCAGGGCAAGGG